>NC_034419.1:4104290-4424807 GCF_002078875.1 Numida meleagris | reverse complement strand
GAGGGACGGGGAGGGGAGGGGAGGGGGAGCACGGGGCCGGGGGCGCGAGCACCTACCAGTCCGTGTGCGGCTCGTCGATGACCAGCAGCAGCTTGAACTTTCTGCCGGCGGCCGAGGAGGAGGCGGAGGTGGGGTCCACCAGCCCGGCCGAGGCCGCCGTCTGCTTCACGGCGTTGGACAGGGAGCTGAAGAAGCTGCTGCCCGCCGACTGCTGCTGCGGCGGCGGCTGCTGCTGGGGGGGAGCCGACTGCGGCGGCTGCCGACGCTCCGCGGCCGGGGAGCCCGAGGCGGGCGCCGAGGAGGCTGAGGGAGGCGGCGGCGGCGGCTGCTGCGGCTCCGGCCGCTGCAGGTCCGTCATGTAGCCATTGGGCAGGTTGGCGATGAAGCTGCTGTCCGAGAGCCTGCGCCGCAGAAAGTTCATCATCTGGCCGGGCGGGAGAAAGGCGAGGCTCTGGAGGGCGGCTGGAGGAGGGCTCGGAGCCGGGCGGGAGGGCGGCGGGCGCCGCAGCGGGCTCTGCGATCCGCAGCCGGGCTCGGTCGCCGCCTCACTGCCGGCCGGGGCGGGGAGGCGCTGCCTTCACCACAGCTGCTGCGGCTCGCGCGCCTCCGCCGCTCCCGCCCGCCTCTAGGGGGCAGCAGCGCGCGGCGCGCGTGCAGCGGCGGTGCGGAGCCGAGCAGAGGCCGGGGGGCACAGCAGAAACGCAGCGGAGCAGAGCGGAGCGGCTGCCCCACCGCGCCTTCTGCCGGCCTGGGTCCTCCCTGGCGCTGAGCCCGCCCGCGGCACCTGCTGTAGCTAAGCTAAAACCCTGCGGTAAAGCATCCTTCGGGCTATGCGAGCTGCCAGGTTCGGTCTGTCACCCGGTGCAGCAGCAGCGGGGAACTGCAACGGTCAGAGCGCGAGGCTGTGCGGTACTTGGCGTCAACTGCGTGTACGAATGTGGTTTTATTTATAGCCCCGGCAGTAAATGCCGTAATTCGTCAGCAAACAGCACAGGGCACGGCAGCAGAAGCGCTCTCCGAGCGGAGCTATTTGCAGTTGCGCTCCGCGCTCACCGCGCAGGGACGGACGCGCGCGCCGTGAGGAGGCGCGGGCAGCGCCGCGGGAACTGCAGCAGCTGGGAGCGCATCGCGGCGGGCTCAGCTCCGGGCGCGCTCCCTCCAGGCAGGAGCTAGGGCGGCAGGCAGGGGCTGAGCGGGCCCTTGGCTTCTCCTTGAGGGCTCTTAATTCCATTTTGCCTGAGTCTTCGGATAATCTGGGGATAATCGCTGGAAAGACATACTTCAGTGTTGCATACGCATCTATCTGAGATACAGAATTGCAGATCATTTTGCCATTGGTCTGTGTAACAGGTGCTCCAGTACTACACGTCCCTCAGTGCCACATCCCCAGGTTTCTTGAACACCTCCAGGGACGGTGACTCTGCCATCACCCCTGGCAGCCCGTTCCAGTGCCTGATCACTCCTTTGGAGAAAGAATTCTTCCTAATATCCACCCTGAACCTCCCCTGGTGCAACTTGGGGCCATTCCCTCTTGTCCTATTGCTCAACTGCGCCATACAGATCATCAATAAAGATAATAAGATATTAAGATGTTAATAATAAAGATTTTCTTTATTGAATCATTGAATTCAGAAGCGTTCACATTATCGAACAGCAAAATACAGTATCAGTGCTATGAAAAATATGTACATTTTAAATACCGTAGAAACTGGGGGAAAAGAACATTCATGCTGTTGGCCCACAGCACAGGTCACACATAGACACAGCTTTTTGCTGTGAGGTCACAAGTGCTTAAACAAGTGTGAAGAGCTGAGGCCACAAGTGCAGCTGGAGTGCTTCCATCCTTTCCCTAGCCAGTGGATTGTGCTTCCAGATCAGCTGCGGAGCTGTGCTTGGATCAGGAACAAGGGAGGGCTGGTGGGACCTGGAGAGAATAAACTGCTCTTTGTAGCATTAGGTTATCCAAAAACCTAGTTGTAAACACAATTACACAGCTAAATGACCTACAGCGCAGCACAGAAGCAAATCATTTGCAGATAGTGTAATATTGCACTTTGCTCTGGCAAATGCATGTTCATCATTTCTACTGGTATTACATGTTCACAGATGGTAAAATCACAAGACTGAGGGGCTGTTTGTTCCTCCTCACTTTAACAGCTGCAGCAACAATCCCTCCTACCTTCTCTTCTAAAAGGCTGGAGACCAAAGTGAAGAAAAACTCAAAAGAGTTTTTATGCAGTACCAACTGCTTTGCTGCCCTTTGAAGATAGTACTGAAAAAGTCTGATTCCATCAAAAATGATACTTACATATTTTTGAAATTGCTGTTCTAGATAGAAGAATGATTGTAGGAAAACTGTACCTTTTGGCCAGACTGCTTCCTATGCACCACCACAAGTGCTGATTACACTGACAACAAGCAGACAGTCTTGCAAAGCAAAATTAAGTGCAGCAGAATGAACTACAGTCCATTCCACTTTGCACATTAACAAAAGTATTAAGCAGGGCTCTACTGCAGGCCAAAAGCCTACCTTCAGTGTCAGCTGTACTCTTTTGTATGAAGGCAAGAAACGTGCAGCCAGTGAATGTGATAGGGAGCAATTTAAATGTCAGGATCCATTACTGTAAAATGGATTAACAAATGATTAAATATCAAGCAGTTAGGTTGCTCCCATCTGTGTGCTAGAAGATCTCTATCTTTGTTAACATATTTATGTGGAAAACTTTTGTTTTCTGATTGATGAAATCTGATTCTTATCTGTGGTACTTTCTTGTATATTCTCAATGCAGCAAAGTAATTGCTTTAGGATTATACAGGCTGATCTTAACTGTAATCATGGCCAACAGCCTCAGCTGTGGCTGCAGCAGGTGCTGGATGTTTGACTGAGCAGCAGAACACCATTCACACACCCTGTGCATTCCAGAGGTGTACGACTGGGCAGAACAGAAGGTATTTCCAACTTTACATATTCTGTTTATATTTACTTTGAACACACCACCTCTACTCTATTAGCATCTCCTCTGTAATTAGGATTTTTTTTTTCACTTCTTCCATTATGCTGACTACAATTTTAAAAATTTAGAATCATTCTCCAATCCTAGACTCCAGAGTTTTTTAAAACATCTGTTAGATTACTGCAATTCAAAGCAACCCTTAAGTACTGTAATGGCATTAGCAATCCAAAACTGCATTAAGGGAACTGGCAACTGAATGTGGCTAAAACCTTGAAGAACTTGGTCCCTGGTTCTAGGCCAGAACAAAACAAAGAACAGAGCTCTTCCTGTAGCTCTTACTATAAATGGAAAATTTTGTTCAAAGAGTATCAGTAGAATGACAGAGCGCTTGCTAAATATAATATTATGTAAAACACTGCCTGAAAGAACTAATAACAGCACTTTTTTGCCCAGCTCACTATTCATGATGCTTCAACACCTCACTACGCATTTGTGAGTTATTTCAACATTGATTACATCTCTTGAGAAGTGAGAATAATGAATCACAGGTATGTTGAGCGACAAAAATCATAAACTGGGTCAATATCAAAGCAGAGAGTACAATGGAAATTTTCAATCTTGTTTCCTAACACAGAAATCACAGTGCAAAAGAGATCAAATTACTGGGGTAAGTTGTGTCAACCAAGAATGAAGTGTCCAAACCAGTACACTTTATAATGACTTTTCACATGTTCACAGCATGTCATGTTCATTGACAAAAAAAATATTTTTGTAGGCTTGCATATTTACATTCAATGGACAAAAATTAGTCATCTTCTCAACCACCATGGTGTACATTATATAATGCATATAGCAATAGTAAATAGAAATGGGAAGAATCCAATGAGTTATTTTCTTTCAACTATGTGCTCATACATACTATGAGCCACATGGGCTTCTGCGCACCACATGGTTAGAACAAAAACATTCCATTATTTGTGTGAATTACGTTTCACATATATAAGTTAACGTCATGCTTCTAATTGCATTTATGTCCAGGTGTGCAGGTACAGCTCAGCCTGCAAGCAGGCAGAAGCTGGCTGCCCACACCAGCAGGGTGCAGGGCTGCTCACTGCCTGTGGTGCAAAGCCTGCAGTAGTTAAGCAATGCACACATTTCCTGACTGTGAGCCAGGTGAGGGCAGGAACAAAGACAGAACCAAGGGGAAAGAACATTGATAGCTGACAGTGTGACTGAGTTTGGAATAGTGGGCACTTAGGCCCATTTCCACAGTAAGTGCTGAACAATCTCTGTGCTGAAAATAAGGCAAACAAGGAATGTACTCCTCTAGACTGTAGCATATCTCTTGGCAATCCTTGCAGAGATGCAGGCTAGGAGTCTTGTTAAAAGCCTCATAATTTATTTAAACCAGTAGGTCATCAAAAATTGTCATACATATTCCACAGATATATGACAGATAATAGCTGTGACTGATAAAGAACATATGTATAAAGGAAACAGAAAATAAGGGCTGAAGTGTATGTTTACTATATGCCAAGGACATCATGCAATGCATAAAGGTGACATACAGTATAACGGATGTGCTGAATTTAAAATATTACTCAATTTAAAAACCTAAAATTTCAAATTCATTTCACCTGTGATGCATTTCTTACAAAACTGGTCCACCTGTATAATCTAATACTTGTATTATTTCTATCAAACATCTCCAGATTTCCAGTATGCAATTTTCCAAATGCATCGAGACAACTTCTCTCACCTGAGGTTTCTGACCTCCAGCAGTCCCATTTTCACTTAGTTTCATTAGACAGATTCACTGAATTCTCCCAGAACACCTGCTGCTATGATGTCCCTGAAGCAAAAACATGTCAGTTTTCTATTTCTGATCTTCCTTGTGTTTTGTTGTCCAAGGTGGCAGAAGTACAGCTAAGCCATATGAAGATATGACAAAAATAGGCACTCCAGGGAGGAACTGTTTAAGTCATTGCATTAGAAAGGACACAAAATCAGCTTCTATATTTCCAAAATCCTATATTTTGACTTAGAGCACAGAGCACAGATCTCTAGCAGAGAGAACAAATTAATCAAATTGTTTTTTTCTTTTTGTCAGGAGGTCATTTAAACACCGAAGTTTTTACTACCTAGTCCATGAGTGTCCAACCTTTTGGTTGCCTGGGATGCGCTGAGTGATAAGGAATTGTCTTGGGCTGCATATATGTACATTGTGCTGGAAGTAATGACTCATTTATTTCCGTGGAAATTACAACAGATACAATGGGCACAGTAACTGCTTGATGGAGCAAATTCTCAATTACAAAACACTGTTTTTCAACACAGTCACCACCATTAGCTATGCATTTTCGTCAGCAATGAACAAGAGCCTGCAGGCCGCACTTGTAAAGACCTGCACCAGTGGAGGTGACCCACAGTTGCTGTCACCACTGCTGAAACACACCACCCACCACCTCACTGTGTTCACATCCACTGTTTGGTCTCCATAAACATTCATAAGTGTTGATGAATGTCAGTGAGTGCCATTTTTTCTGGATAGAGGAATTCAATTCCACACCTTTGCTTCATATGCACTTCCACGTCAGACGCCATTTTGTCAGTTTGCCCCTCTGTCACACGGCAACAGAACGTCATGGAATACTGGTGGGAAGGTTCAACCACTACTGCCATCCCACCAACATCCACCTTTGACATCACGGGCCAACATAATAAAATAGAAGGCATTACCTTTGGAGCAGCCCTCATAAAATGTATATGTTAGGTATATTATATAAGTAACAAAATATTTTAATTAAAACATATAAAGAAGGGCAACAAAACCGTAAAACTAGTGGGAAATTTTACCTCGCTTTTGTGAAACTAATGCATTCAATGGCAGTGGCTTCAATTCTTAGTGAGTTCTCAAGGTATTTGTCAGAGATTTTTGATGAAATTTTATTTTTCCTGTGCTTCATCCTTGAAAATAGCATACGTACAGTGGTAACATGAGTAAGGCATGACTGTTATGCAAGGGGTATTTCTCTCTGGTCAGATAGGGCTTATAAAAATCTGGTAAAGAAACGTTCAATTTTTTGAGTTGAATATCTGATTGCAACTCCATACATTCCATTTGAAAATTTCCAGGTTACACTACTCTCAAATAAATTAATGTAAATTGAGGCATAAGAGCTCTCTTCTATTTATGTCAGCTTAGTAAATATTTACCTGGACAATTTCACATTTTATAAGCATACCAATTTAAACAGAGTTCTGCATTGGCAAGAAATACACTGCACACGTTGTTCTTAAATATCTCCAGGGATGGCAACTGGACCACTGCCCTGGGCAGCCCATTCCAATGTCTAGTCAACCTTTCCATGAAGAAACTCTTCCTAATATCCAGTCTAAACCTCTCCTGGTGCAGCTTGAGGCCATTTCCTCATGTTCTATTAGGCATAGGGTCATTTCAGTTATAAAGATATTGGTTTTGTTTCTCCGTGTAAGTGCTGAATTTATTATTTTCTGTAAATATCTTGCAATTTTCAGGCTTAAAGAATAATACAACAAAATTTATCATCTACTCAGCATCAGGAGGGACATGGTTTAGTGATGGAACTGGTAGTGTTAGGATGATGGCTGAAGCTGATCCTAGGGGCCTTTTCCAACCTAAATAACTCTATGATTCGAGCATTCAGAGAGAACTTGATGGCTGTAGCAGTATTTAAGGAGGCAATAAAAAGCAATCTCCTTTTCTCCCACGTCTGTCCCAGGAGAGCAGCCAGGAGAGCTCCAACAACACAAGCTTCTTCCTTCACCCATGACAATCCCAAAGAGAGGGCAGCAAGAACATGGGGGAAGGCGCTGTAATCTCCAAGGGGCTCAATGACTAAACTGACTTAACTTGTACTGATGTCAAAAAGAACATTTTGTCTCCTTGTCAGTACAAAAGCAAATGATCCCCTGGCAGTATTTCCTTGAACATGAAACCAAGCAGCATTCTTGGAAAAAAAATACTGCATAACACACTCACAACGCTCTGCAGTCCAGTAAATTCTATATAGAAAAACTAAGACATAATTTATATTTATTAGAGTCAGTACTTTTACCTTTGCAAACTTTGAACATGAATGAATTAGTAGGGCAGAAAAAAAGCTTTGTAGTCTCATGAGTAATGCTTACTGAGAAGAGGGATCTTAGCAAATTCTGTATAGAACATGAGGACAACCTGTAATAGAAAAAGACAGGTTACAATCTATATTATTGATAACTATAGAACAAATAAATGACTATGGAATAGACAGTCTATTAAAATAGTTTGTCTCACGATATTCCAAAATCTGAAGCTACAATACCAGTAGCAGTCTTATGTTCCATTTCCTAATAATAAATATATATACTCTGATTTTTTGGCTCACTATGTCCCATGTTTTAAGCATTTTATTTGTTTATGTTTTAATACATTGATACAAATACCGAGAAACATCAAGTGCTTTTTACTGTGTGATTGCTGAAGGGTCAAATACTGACAGCCTTACTCAGACTAAACTTCTATTAAGACTGAAAGCAATTTTTCAAATTTTTTAGTATTCAACCCACAGAAATCTAAATAATGTTTAAAGATAATTTACAGCAAAAATTGAACAATTGCATGAATTGACTGACAAATTAAATGTATATAAAGGGCATGTTTAATACATACATCTATTATAAATAAAGCATATACAAAATACAGTTTACTTGTATTTCTAGAGTGTATCAACAATGCAATATACCTATGTGGCCTGTCTTTCTTGTGCTTTCTATTCTTCTGATTTTGAAAGTATAGCCTTTATTATGCTACTGATCTCAGACAGAGGTAACTTTACATCTCAGTGAGAGATGTTTCCTCATACAATCTAGAAGACTGATTTAGAAACAATTAACCATCTGATTTTGTGTAATATATAACAACTTCAAATACTAAGGCACTTTTACTGTTCTTTGCAAACAAACTGTTTACAGCCTACATGTACAATGTTGGGATAATTCTATCAGGAAAACCTAGACATTTTTGAGTGTGGAGGAGAACCACCATTACAAGAAGAAACAAGTAATAGGACCTATGAGTAACAAACATAAGATATATATTCATGGTGACAGTAACACAGGAATTTGACAGAGTCAGAAGAATAAATATTTTTTTAAAGGACAGTATCTCAGTGCTGTACTTATGCTCTTGCACCTTACCACATAACATCATTTTATGTTGTTTGTTATCTAAAGAATAAAATTAAATAGGAATACTAAGGGAATGCTACATAAAAGGTAAAGAAGCAAAAAAAAAATGTTCTTCTGCTAAAAATGGAGCTGAAGGCTTGAATTATATTAGACACACATATGCATACCTACAGATTCACTGTGCTTACACAGGAATGTGATTTTTTTTTTGTCTTTAAAATCTAAAGATTTATCTTAAGCAGATAACACTCAAAATTCATATTAAAAAAATTGTCTTTCCAATAGGAATCTAAACAGTGTACGAAAAATCTCTGAAGATCAAAAAATCTGCCAACTAAATCAGACAAAGACAATATAATCAAGTAGAAAAAAACTGGGTTTTTTAATGCTTTTCTTCTGCAAGTTTTTTTTCTTTTAACCAGTTTATGGAGTGCAGAACAAGAATTTGGTACCATTATATGTATTTTAAATGATTGAATAGATAAAGTTTTAGGTCAGTTGCAATACAGTAGTGAAAAATAAGCCTAAGACTGGCTACCAATGAAAAAAGGTTAAAAACCCTGTAAATCACAATCCTAGATGAAACGTAGTAAATTAAAAGTTATGTGGCACTTACCTCCAATCTGCCCTTCACAATAAAATTGTAATTTTCTTTTTTTTTATGACTTATGAAGTGATTAAGATGAATGCACATTTAACTAATTAATTGGCTGCTTTAGTTACCACAAATTAATTCTGAATACCATGTATGTGAAAACCTGATAAGCCATTAACGTACAACATGGAAGATGAGCAAATAATTGAAAGAGTCAGAGCACATGAGCTAATGTAATTATGTTTTGTTACTGATTTTTTTTTTCTCAGAGATGAATTAACAGTGAATACTATGCAGAATGTGTAACATTCAAAAAGTACCTTTAATTCTACCATCATCAGTGAATGCAGATCTAGTCTATAAAGTAAAACGTGGAGACATCAGTTGCAATATCAAAGAATCATAGAATGGCCAAGGGGGGCAAGGTTGCCAACTACTAGATTAAGTACTAGATCAGGTTGCCCAAGGCCCCATCCAGCCCAGCCTTAAACACCTTCATGGTCAGAGCATCTACAACCTCACTGGGCAAACTGTTCCAGCACCTCAGCACCCTCTCAGTGAAAAACTTCCCCCTGATGTCCAATCTAGATCTTCTCTCCTCTAGCGTAAAATCATTTCCCCTTGTCCTATCACTATCTGCCTGTGTAAAAAGTTGATTTCCCTCATATTTATAAACTCCCTTTCAATATTGTAAGGCCGTAATGAGATCTCCCTGGAGCCTTCTCATCTCCAGACTGAAAAAGCCCAGCTCCTTCAGCCCACCTTCACAGGAGAGGTGCTCCAGTCCTTGGATCATTTTCATGGCCCTCCTCTGGACCCTCTCCAAAAGGTCAACCCCTTTCCTGTGTTGGGGGCCCCGGACCTGGACACAGTACTCCAGATGGGGCCTCATGAGGGCAGAGTAGAGAGGGACAATCACCTCCCTCTCCCTGCTGGCCACCCCTCTTCTAATGGTGCCCAGAATACCATTTGCTTTCTGCAAGAGCACACTGCTGGCTCATGTTAAGTTTTTCATCTACCAGAACCCCTAAGTCCTTCTCAGCAAGGCTACTCTCAAGGAGTTCTTTTCCCAGTCTGTGTATATATCTGGGATTACCTTGACTCAAGTGCAAAATCTTACACTTGCAGTAAGGTGGCCTATAGCAGACCCCAGTCACCATCTGTCCTTTATTGGTCCTGTTCCCAATCTTAACCCACAGGCTCTCATCCTGTTCCTGATTGTTTCTCAGAGGGAGCCAGAGAACAGTTTTAGCATTAGCTAAGGGAATTCAACATTGCAAAATCATGATGTAGTAAGTTCTGTATTGATTGAAACACTCTTTCATTGTTTACATAACAATGATTATGCCCTCTAATACTTTTATAGAATATATCACTATAAATATTTTGACTGTTTAAAGAATCATAGATGCTTCAGAACCCATGAATAATCAACTGGACTTAAAATGGATTCCTGAGTGCTTTCTAAAAGCAAACCTTTATGACGTTCGCAGCAGTACAAAATGCAAGTACCAACCCACCTACGTTTTTTGTACTGTCAAGAAGAATGGTGCATCACAGTGACAACGTTTATGTAATACTGTGAATTTAACTTTTGAAGTAATGGTTGTTGATACGCTCTAACTGCTATTAAAACTGTCATATCAATTTTTATATTTATCTGTTTCATTAAGAGTTATACTCCTTTCAGAGATCTCAAATGAGTGGGAAAAAAAAAACTCCTTTCCAGTAGGCTCTTTGAAATGAATGGAAATAAGAGAGGCTGGTGCAAGACAGAACAACAGATTTAGGTCTCGATCAGGATTTGAATGTCTTAACAAATAATGACTTTCTAACTTCTGATACTTAATAGCTCTTTCGCGATGCAGTTGCATTACACTAACAGAATGTTTTAATTGCTCTGGAGGTAACTGTGCTTTAAGTACAATTAAGAAATCATTCTTAGAATCACTCCCAGGTTATTTGAGAGATTGATTTTTTTCTCATTTATCTCTTGCTCTGTTTCAGTTCCATAATCTCTGACATTTGACACTCAGAGATGCTACAAGACTTAACAGCAACCAAAAGTTATGTAACAATCCTCTTTCCCATTCCTCATAGAAGTGCTCTGCTACAATAGTCTTATTTCTGTATTTTTCAGTGTGAAATAAAATCAATACAAAGCATGCAAATTAAGCTATATTGTTCTTGCTTACACAATATTTTTCCCCTTATCAGGGATAATATTGGAAGTTTTTTTTAGTAATATAATAAATTACGGAATTCCATAAACCTTATATAGCATGCAGTTACAGAATCAGCTCCCTTGACCTTGGCTCTATAAGACTTTAATGCCTTAAATTTAGATTTGAATAATAAGCATTTTGCAATGGTGTGAAAAACCTAACCTCCAACCCCTTAGCAGAACAATTACTACAGCTTGTGAGTGAAAATCAAACAGAGCATGGAAGAAGTGTGAAGTGTCATGAGGTGGGAAATTAAAACTCAGATAAGAATTCTTAGAGAAATACTTCCCTTAAAGCAAGATGTAAGGTCTTACTCAAAACACATGGAGCTTGACTCATTTCACTGATGTTACCTCTGATCTAGGAAGTGGGCATCACTCCAGGGGCATATCTCTTTCTGTGCCATCTATTATGACAAGGAGAGACACTCAAGTTATACTAATTTCTTTCCTCTAATAAATAAATAAATAATGTTGACAGCTGGCAGGACATTTTCCAAGAGAACATCACAGTATGGGCAATGCCTCTACCCACAACAGCTGTTTTGCAAGATAGCATAAAGGGGAACTCGTAGTGCTAACACAGGTGGGTTTTCCCCTAAGGCAGGAATCTTAGAATGATTCTTCATTGCACAACAGGATCACTTTTTCCAGCTATGAGAGCTGCAGGGGAGAATTTTTATTTCAATGCTTACCATTTTATTTGTAGAAAAATGTTTAATATTTGTCCTATTGGCACAGCAATTTTCATTTTCTGTCAAAAGACTAATTGTGCTTTTCATTAAGCTTCTTTTTCACATACCAAAATCCAGGCACAAGTATTAAATATAATGCAATGTACAGTAAAAGTCAGATGCTTACATTTTGCAAGAAATTTAGCTTTATCACAGAATTTGACAGATAATTGAAATCAGTTACCTAGTTTTATTTGTAATTAATATAAATTTTCTTTTGAAACTGGGAATCTTCACAGAAAATTCTGTATTTTGGTTCCATATACAGGGAAAAGATTTCAATTCAGCCAGAAAAGATAACAATTTAGATTAGCTGAGTCACTGTACTGCTGCAGCAGCCTTCTCTTAGGAGGAAGCAAATAAATTAGCTAGCCTCGTCCAAGAGATGAAGACATTACCAACAAGGGATATGGTTAAAAACAGAATCCAAAAAGTCGTGCATCACTAGTACCAAGGACACTCTTTATATCATTCTAAACATAAATAAAAACTGCATAATTAGAATTGATTAACAGGTGCGGATCAGTAAAGGGTAAGTCATAAAAAAAGACTAAACAGTGCACAGTGTAAGAGTTTCTGTCAGTGCTGTATTGATACAGAAACTGACTCTTAAAACCAGTGGCTCTATGACTCCAGGAATCCTTTACTAGGATGTTCTTTACAGTTCATTAATGAAACAGCATAGCACTGTCTTTTATCCAGTACTGAGTCTGACAGCTCACAAACAATTCTCAGTCCATAGAGGAAAAAAATAAAAGAAATGAAAATAGGATGATGAATTTGGTCTTGAGTTGTCTGTTTTGAGTGACAGTATCTTGCAGCACGCAGTGATTCTAAGGTTTCATGTATCACTATTACAGGAATAGCCATTCAGCTGTAGTATTAAAGTACTTTTTTTCTTGAGCAGCTGTTGTCTACGGTTTCTTCACATTTTTTAAACAGAAAATTGTATCTCTGACAACATATTGTCTTTTCACATGCATTTATATGGTCACATTACTATAGAACTGCTTCATTTTTAAGCATTTGAAATGATCTTTTGTGTATCAGCTGTAACATGTAGGGAATGCTTTGAATGCTCTGTAATACACAACACCTGCAATATCTCCCAGTCAAGTAGCTCTCTATTATAGTAAATGGATGACAAATGCACAAAAGGGCCTTTTAAACAGTGTTCACATTTTCAGAATTCTAGCAAATTTTCCCATGGTAAATTAGTAGGAGAAACAGATCTCGTGTCCTGAGTCATCCCTCAGGGAAGTGTTTTTCCTTCACTCATGACACTTAAAGCTGCATTCCCTTGAGTTCCAAAATGTTTTTGGGTATACACATCAAACAGCAGTGAAGAGAATAAAAATCCAAACCAACTTTCTAAAAGTGTTATGAAGGTTAAGCTGTGTAGGGCCCTTGGGGAGAAAGATAGCAAAATATAATAATTATTATATTTATTATTATTGTTTTCTTTGTGGACTGACATAGTGACAGACAGGCACCAAGCATGTGCACCATTCTGGATCAGCAACACATTGGTATCCTACTGCATATGCTCAGCAAATGAGCAGATACATTTCTACTCGTACTGTAATCAAAACTTTGCAAATATTTTTTGCACATTTTTTAAGGGAGGATGAAAATCACAAGAAAAAAGGAAAGTAATTTCAGTGTTACTGTCACTCTCAAAGGAAATTCAGTGTAATGGAGGGATCAGAGACGAGCTTGGTTCTCTTGCTCATTCTTTCACTGCTCTTTTATTCATCATCTGGATTTGTAGCCACATGGGAAAATTAAGCTAGTGATTTTAAGGTTTGAGACAAAATACGATAGTATTCCTTTTGTAACAAAATTGATGGTACAGATTGGATTCCATGTTATTTTGAGATGTTAGTGAAAAATGTTAACTGTGAGATGGAATGCAGGCATACCTTACTGATCCGCTAGAGTCCAGGCTTTCCTTCATTCACAGAAAGCTCTGCAAGGTGACAAGATGATGGAGAATTCTGCAAGACATTAATGTAATAAAAAAAGATGCTGATAGCTGTGCTTTAATTTTCAGAAAATCAGAATCAAGTACTTCTAAGAATACTTCCATAGACATTATTCAGACAAGCTCCGGTACTTTCCCTGTTTGCATCAATAATGTTTCAGTTTTGATGGTGTGTATATGGATAGGTCTTTACTCATGTTGCTGCAGTCAGCTGGTTTGAGCTTTTCACGGCTGATAAATGCTGTGTCCAACATAACTGCATTAATGCTTAGGTTTTCAGTCACCTCCTCTGTATGTTTCTCCAGACATGAGTACCGTTTTACCAAGCAACTAACCTATTATAGCAGAAAGGATAATATATCCAGTATATCTACAAAAACTTAGTAGAGTATCCAGAAATATCAGAAATATCCACTGAAATTCCAAACAACCTGATAGCTTAGCTTATTAAAAAGACAGTTTTGTTCGCACCACGTTCTGTGATTAGCTGTTTTTGTTCAAACATGGAAATAGGAGGATCATACTGAAATTTTGCATTTGTTGTTGAAACAGTGATAGAAAGTAAATAGTAAACATTGATCTTATTGTTACAATTCACAAATGAAGAGACAAATTAGCAGTCAACACAGTGCTCAGCTCTAATTGTGGATTATTCCACACGGCTGCTTTCCAGCCAAATTTCACCAGGTGCCATTCGCTTTCCACTGTCTTTATTTTCTGATCCATAGCTACTGTATTTCTAGGACAAAGTGATTAGTGGAGAAAGTGAAGACAAAGTTCTAACAAGCAAAACTGTTGGCTCATACAATATGAGTTTTGATAATAAACAGAAAATATAGAGAGATTTTATTATCAAATTGATAGTCCAAAATCTCAATTCCAAAAAAAAATGAAAGTAAATTTAAGTAAATATATTAACAAGAAATACATAAAGGTTTTTACAAATAACTACATCTGATATGAATTACAAATAATTCATATCATAAATAATTACTGATAATTGATTATCCAAATGTCTCTTCCCCTGTCAGTGTTGAAGAGGCATTTGGATAACGTCCACAATAATATGCTTAAACTTTTTGTTAGCACTGCAGTGGTCAAGCAGTTGGACTTGATGATCTTTGAAAGTCTCTTCCAACTGAGGTATCCTATCCTATCTATAAGATTTTACAGTTTTAAAACACCTCAAAGTTGATCTCCACAGCCTTGTTTCCCCAGTGTACCTGTAACAACCATATCCACAAGGTAGTGATGGCAGTGGTTCAGCGGCTGTGGAGAAAACAGCTTTTCATTCAGGATCTTACTGACAGTTAGGGCAAAACTGATTTACAAAAAAAACTACCACACCCCCCGTCTCCCTACCTACTTTAAACAGATGACTAAAATTTTTAGGTATAAAATGCATATTTATCAGGAAAGAATACTCAAGATTAGAGAATCAATGACAGATAGGCTAGAAATAAGTAGACTACATTTTAAGCCTTTATTTTGATATTGTATTTCCCAATTGGTGGGGTATGTTAACATTCTGTTTAGGTCCACTCTGTGGGCTCAATAGGTGAAGAGAAGCAGTGCTCTATAAAGGAGAGAGGATAAAAGAATATAACTGCAGGAGTCCAGGAACAGGCAGAAGAGAGTAGGAATCCCCACTGGAGGGGGGAGAACCAGGGTAGATGGAAAAACACTACCGAGCAGCGATGGTGGTGTAAACTGAGATTGGTTCATGAAGATTTGGGAATTACTGCTTTTGTGCATGTGTGGATGCATATTCTCCTCTGTTGGTTTCTGAACAGACCCATGTGTTATTATAAAGGGTGATCTGCATAATTTGGAGAAAGGGTATTATCAGGCATCTTAGCTTTGTTCAAAAAAGTAAAATCCTAACAAAACAAACAAGCAAGATGATGCCCCTCTTTCCAGAAGTGCTCTGCCTCTTAGGTAGTAACAGACCACTTCTTAGTGACTGCCTGTGACCCAGAAGAAACACTTTGCAGTTTGAATTTAAAACGTTGGATTTCACTTCTAAATTTGTAGCTCATGCTGATAAAAATGTACTTTTCATTAACTGAGCTGACACATACATTGCCAAGAGAGCCTTCTTTCCATGTTTTACCAAATTTCCAGTTTATTCCTACAGACAATGGTATAATCTCTCTGAATACCTACAGAGATACTCTACGAAACATATAAGGATACTGTTTATTCAGTTCCTTTAAAAAAAATAAGCATTAAAAAGCTAGAAGAATAGAACTGGAATAGGTCAAGTGTTGCTGAATTAAAAGACTACTTTAAAGGAGATAAAGATGGAAAAAACTTCAACATTTTCTTCAGCATTTGCTGAAGGCAAAGGGTTCACAAATCCTACTTACTCCATTCTCTCTAGACTGATTCTGTCCTTGCTTGGACTAAAAAATAAACTCCCTGAGCTTCAGTATACTTTCACAGCTGTTCAATGACTAAAACGAGAAACATTAATAAAGTTAATAGAAGCTTTCATTTAGCCATCATTTTACCTTGTTCCAGGTTAACTTCTTAAGTTAACGAACGTGGAAAGGTGATTCACAGAAAAAGCTGCAGTCCTTCATTCACAGTTAAACCAATCTTGTCGCCTGCACATCTTGTGCAAGGAGATGCCATTTGCAAAAAAAAAAAAAAAAAAAAAAGCACAATATTGAAAAGTTTGCTTTTTTTTTTTTTCCTGACCATTTCATTGCTACTAACTTGTTAAACAGGCTAATTTACTGGATTTGAACTGAGATCTTCACAAGTCTCCCCAGTCACAGAGTTTAACAGAGTTTAATTCACGGAAGAAATTCATTAAAACCTGCTTCAATGTGCTTCATTAAAATAAAAGCATGAGTGGATCCTATAGCAATAGTTCCAGAAGAATTAAAAAGGATTTAAGAGATAATGAAATAAAATGTGCTTGGTAGAAACATGCAGACTGACAGAACATCATTAGGCCAGCCGCAGTGGTTTAGTGGCAGTTAATGAAAAAAATACAGATACCTCAGCTTAATCTTACTGTAATTAAGCTGTATTTAATGAAAATGAATACCTGCAGAACAGCAGCATGTCCTGAGAAATGGATTTAACTTAATTGGGTGTTGATGAATAAATGTATTTGAAAACAGAATATTTCTGAAATGTACAAACACACTACACGTTACTATTTGTGAGAACACATCATGAGATTTGCTACAGTGTCCACTCTGCATTATCCTTGCTCCCATTTGCTGGCTTTTCTCTACATTTATGTGTTACCTTTAAGAAAGGGAAATATTTAGGGAAAGGATTAGCGTTGAAATCCCTTTAGAGTCTGCAGGTACTAGCAGAATAAAAATCATCAAATGGTCTGTAGACCAGTTAGAGTAACCTTGACAAAAACAAGGATAAGACATTTTTAAAAAATACATGTAAGAAAATTATTTAATGCTTGTGGAGAACAGAAGATCCCAGAATCCTGGTTTTCAAGTGAAAAGAGAAGTAAAAAAGTTTAAATATGAAGAATAAGCTTTTCAGAGGAAAATCAAATAAAGAAGGAAAAAGCAGCATTTTCTAATTTAGCTATGGAACTCACTATTACACTTGGTCCAAATATCTCAGCTTCTATTCTTAACCTATCAGCCTTGCTGAAAACTTTTTTCTTTTTCTGGCAATATATTCCATTAGCAAATCTCATTTTGAAGGCAGACTGAAGTTCTGCATGGTTCCACTGGTGTTTAACTTCTGACGTTATAGAAGCGGGGCCTCAGCTAAGATTTGTGATTGCAAACACACACTGCTAGCTGTTAGAAAAACAGAACAAAAAGGCGTTATTATTGGAAATAGCATATTAGTAAGAGGGTCTGGGGGATTTCAGAGACACATTAAGATGATTTAGGCTGAAGAGATTAGAATTTTGCTTTAAACCAAATATTTCATAAATGAGGCATGAAGTATTCAGCAGAATATTTTACCATGCTAACAATTGCTTTGCCCTGAATAATAAGCTGAAAGGTGATGTGAATGTGATGCCTCTGGTTGCACTGCAGTATGAGTCACTAGCTGAAATAAAGGAACAGAATCCCAGCAACACTGCTAAAAGCTGCAACATACTTGAAGTACGCCTGCTCCAGTGACACAAAATGAGAATGATACTTTCTTCCTCAGCTGAATTTTCAGCTGCGTCGACAATGTCTGTTAAGTCTCTGAAAGGCAGACAGAGCTACACAGTAAAACTACTGTGAAAACTACATGCTGTCATTTTCAGAAGTATTTATGGAAATGCATATCAGCTGTTACGGAGGAAAACTTTTAGAAGACGATGGTTTTATATAGACATATCATTAAGCCTATGCATTATTTACAAGACAATGAGGTAGGTGAGAGACTTAA
Source organism: Numida meleagris (assembly GCF_002078875.1). Lineage (NCBI taxonomy): Eukaryota > Metazoa > Chordata > Aves > Galliformes > Numididae > Numida > Numida meleagris. Next base: position 4,406,731 of record NC_034419.1, on the reverse strand, counting down.
TTTGCATTGCACAGTAGGTAAAAATTAACACAATGGAGAGAATTGCTATTGAAAATGCTTGTGTCAGAGACAGTGTTGAAGCCTCATCCGTATAATTGTAAGTGCATGTCGCATACATCTCGGGCAAACACAATCCCAAGGTGATGCTCCCCACCAATCTTCATAGCAGGTCATAAGAAGATGGCACCTTCTCCTTGTCCCATCACTTCAAGTCCTGCCTGAGGGTATGTGCATGACACAGTGTTCCTTATATATAGAAGTGGTTTATGCTTCTTAATAGCTTTGCAGTGCAAAAAAAGAAATGGACTGCACACCAAGTTCTGGCAATTCTGAATATTTAGCGATTTTTCAGGACATAGGTGCCTGACACAGTGAGACCCTTAACTGCACCCTTAACGTAGAATCTTCTTGGATGTCTTGCTGGATCAGTCATTCCATTCACAATAGGCACAAAATAACTAAATGGTCATTTTGTTTCTGATGGGTGTATCTTATTCTAAAACAAAACTCACTGACAGAAATGATGCACAATCAAGTAAAGAGAGATCCTGTAATTTAATACTCAGTTTCACCATGCAATCTTTGTGAAAAAAAGTTCGCAGAAATTGTTGCCAAGTAAACAGAAGTTTCTAAGAGAAAGCACTTTTCTCATTTTTATCTTTCAGAAAGTTTTAATTATTGCATGTCTCTGTGTTCTTCCATGCTAAGTAAACTTATTCTAGTCTTTCAGAGTATATCCGATTTTTATTTTTATAATTTTGTCCCAGCACAAATAAGGAGAGTTCTGAAATATTATCAATGAACATTGTAATATTCATCTTGTACATTTGTATCCCATCTCTATTTATTGTATTTTATGGCTATATCAATCAGCTTTACCAATCAAAAAAGAAAAAAAAGCTGTCAATTCTAACTACAATTATAATGTAAGAAATCTATCTTTAAGCAGAAACTCAGCTATAGACTACAGATATTTCACCGGAGTCACTTAGCTGAGGATGGTGATCAATCTGTTTTAAACTCTAGTGACAAACAGAAGGTTTTGCAATAGCAGCTGGGCAAGCCTGCTTCCTGTCTACAGTCATGCCCATTCCCTGCCATTGAGACAAGTGAGGTAAAGTTAACTCTGCTATGAGAGGAAACTGTACAGAATGCAGAACACTGAATTAAAAAATCATCAAGCAATGGCTTCATTTAAGACAATAAATCATTCAGGCTGACAATCAGTTCTTAGGCTCCTACAGTCAGCTTTGCTTCAAAATGAGCTTGAGCACTCTCTTTTCCAAGAATCCATTGCATATAACAGTCTCTACTAATGACTGCAATGAAGATGACTTAATCTCTCTGTAAACAAACTGCTGCATGAAAATTAGCATAAATACAGACATTATTGAAAAACTCTTACTCTTCGCAGTTCTTTTCCCGTAAGTCTTGAATATAAGCATGATCTTGAGATCAGTGTAGAAACAGTCTACATTTTGGCTAGACATTTCCAAAGCATGCATATCAGTATGAGATATTCTAATATTTCCCCCACTCAGTAATCACTCAAACTCTTATTTATGTGATTAATCAGGTACAGTACATGTTTACAACATAGTATTATTAAAAGTTTTACAAAATACACAGACAATCCCAAATCAGGAATCTCTGCTGGCTTTCATCTATGCGTAAAAATAACTCATTTCTGGCACTGCCTAATTAGATGCCACTAATATGGTCAAACAAATGTATGTATTTATTAAGTTCACGCAACCCAGAGAGCTAATTGCGAGCTTCATGGTATATATTACCAGTTAAGAGTAAGACTAGAGCATGCCCAAATAATTTCCTTCGAAATCTGTTGAGTTTTTTGTGTTGTTGTTAAGTTGGAAGCAGATGAAAATGATGCTATGAAGTGGCAATCCAGATCAATTTTTCTGTATAAGTTTATGATAAGAAAAGACACACTGAAAAAGTACGTAGCCCTCATTAGCATGCTTTCTATAAAGCATCAAGATTCCTATTTTCTCAGAAGCTGAATACAATTACAGAGTTACTGCAAATTCAAAAGATGCAGAGGGATGTACGGTAAGTTACAAAGAACAGGGAATTATGCAATAGCTCACTCTCACTCTTCTCCCCATAGAAATTGCACTTCCCTCCTAATAACAACCTTTAAGGATGTGTACCTTAATATAAGGTATTTAAAAATAATTTTTAAAATCTCAGCACCAGCACTAACACATGTGCAAAGTAAAGATCACTGCAGCCACAACAGCATTTAGTGAACAAGGCAGCCTCACCCGTGCTTGCGCTTTTCAGTCATCAGAGAACTCCCAAACCAAGATATTCATCCTTTACAAGATCCACATAGCAACACAGATGGAAAAGGGGTTTAGCTAAGCTTTTGGAATCCATACTTAGTCATTTGCTTTCATGGTAGGCTGTTAACTTTGACAAAATATTACTATTTTAAATAGTATACTGGCAAACAAACATCTGCTTGCTTTCCAGTGACCTTTAATCACATAAACATAGGATTGAAAAAGGAAATCTCAACCTTTTACAAAAGAAATTATTCCTCCTGCTGAGATCTGTACCTTTTCCAAAGAAATTGTTTCGGGCAATCCTTATACGTTGAAATACACAGAAATGAAAGATATATATCTGCTTGGCCTGTTTGCCCTACCATGCTACCCACAGCACAGGAAAATTATCAGTGAGAGAAACGCCTCAGAAGAAGACAGATAGATAGATAGGTTCATATAAGCATACACAGCAGTAACTGCGTTTAAGAGGCTCCTTATGCATTTCAGTTACTTTTCAGCCAATGAGTTCTAAAAGCCTTTTCCTGTTCTGTGGTATTCAGCATGGTAAGAGAGCCTACATATGTGCTCTGGGTTTTTCCAATGCTTGCCATCACAAAATATTCATTTAATTGAATGGAACTGGTGTACTTCTGAGGATGAGATTTAATGAAATAACACCTTCATAAGATCAATGGAATTACACCTCCGTCCTCCCAAACAATTTCATTTGTATTTGACTATTTAGTCTATACTATCTAGTCATTCTAAACAATGACATAAGTCAGAAAATTGCAAGATTTTTACAGTGTGTAGAATCATATGGTGTGCTAGAGGACTTTTTTCAAAAGTCAATCGCTTTGTTTAGTTATCTTTAATAATCTTCTAGCTGCTACAAAATTTATCAGAAATGCGTGTATTAACAGTTCTGTTGTGATTATGAAGGACATGTTTCTAAGGGCACAGCTGCAGGTTCCTGATTGTCAGCTGATTGCACTGGGTCATTGTTCCAAAGACTGTAGGAATCAAAACAAATGAGCATGCCAAAAATTCTGTATATTGGCTACTTTCAATAAGAAGCCCTGATAAGTAACAATGGATTAAGAACCAGTATAATCCCAAACTATTCTTATGCATGAACAATTATAATCTGTAAACCTAGCAAAAAAAAAAACAAAAAACAAACAAACAAAAAAACAACCCTAGCAAACCCCTGTCTTCTGCTGAAAATCTGTGCAGCAGTACACTTCACATTATTCATTCAGAATTGTTGACAAATATGTCAGGAAGCTTTAGCTCATCGGGCAGGATTTGCACAGTTTACATGGCACTGACTGATTTGTTTGCAAGTCAAAACAGCTTGCTAGAAACAGGCCAGAACTCAGAGAACTGTGTGCCGCATAAAGTAATAATAACCTACAGATGCTACTTAAGCTCAACCACAAACAGTAGTGCATTTAATGCTCATATCTCATGTATTGTCATGATGACAAAATATAAAATTCCAAATCAGTTTGATATATAGATACAAATTAAACCAGATAGTGAGGAAGTTTTAGGTTACTTAGCTCAGTGGAAGAGAATGCAAAATGCACATGACACAGCAAAGACAGACTAGGTTGACTGAAGTGGAACCAACTTTGTGATTGTGGAAGCTGCAAGATACAGCAGTATGCTCAGTAATTCTGAAATAGAACTGCTCATACTCCACAGCCTCCTGCACAGGTAATGCCAGTCAAAGAAAAAAAAAATAAAAAAGAGCAGATAACCTTACTATCTGTGCAATCACTTTAAAACATCCAAAGAAGATAGTGTGGCAGACTTCCTACCAAGGAGATTAATAGGTTCAGCTGAAAACGGTCATAATCTTGTCTTTTTTAATGCAAATTGAATGCTAATATTTATGAAAAACAAGGAAGTAAAATCTGCCCTCAAACAGCCATACAACAAACAAAGAAATGCTGAAAAAAAAGTAATAATAATCTCCGAGCCCTAATTTATTGCCAGGCAAAGAGGAAGAAAGACATTATTAAATGTTGATATCCTATGGATACCACTCAATGCTAGGTCTTTGTATTTACTGGTTCAGCAGATTGTATAATCTTTTTCAAGAACTTGGGACATATCCATCAAAGCATAAAAGAAAATTGTGATCTCAGTAGTCACACTTTTCCCCCAGTTAATTCACCCCCCAAAAGGGATTAATTCTATCTTTTCACAACACCTTATAACTCCCCTAAGGGAAGCTCTAGTTCAATTACATTATTTCACTTTCTTTTTATGACTCTCCTGTTAGAAATCTAAGGTGGCCGCTTCATTGAACATACTTATTTTGATATAGGTGGTGTAAAGCAGGGAAAAAACATTTATCCAGGTTTTAAGCAATGATGACATATTTTCATAGAATCATAATCATGGAAAAGACCTCTTAAGATCATCTAGTCTGTCTACCTACCACCACTATTGCTCACAAAACCATGACCCTAACTACCACACCTACCCTTTTCTTAAACACCTCCGGGGACAATGAGGATATACAGAATTTAAGCAGCACTTTCACAGTTCAAAAAATTTTGTCAATCAGTCATATCCTTATTCCTACATCAGACATTACTGCCAGGGTAGGAACAATTACTGACATTCCGATTTTTCAGTGTTGTGAATATGCTGAAGTAGGACCCAGTAACAGATGCATGTAATTAAAAAAAATTAAAATACACTTTGAACATATTCCTAAAACATGGGTACAACGTGGCATCCACAAATATGCAGTTAAAATAATTAAAAAAAGGGCGCATATAACCAAGTTGAAACTATTCTGGCTTAGCTTTAGGATTTTATTCCTAGTGTAACAAGAAGCTTCAAGTCTGCTCTTCCCCCAGGCACGATGCCTCCTCTGAAGGGTAGTCATCAGCTCATATTTCATAATGGAAATATATTTTGGGCAAGCTGTTTAAAAATACGATGACGATCCAATAAATCTTCTTGTATAAGGCAGAACTCTGCCCTGCCCCATAGGAAAAGAACAGCCAACCAAGTATACAGACAAAACCCCACAACAATGTCCTTACAAGAGTGCAGATGAAATATATAGTGTACCAGAAACCTTGACTAGGAAATATATTGTGACAGACAAATTACGTTTTTCTAAAACTACCGAAGTTTGAAAAACTCTGTATTCAGCCATAGGCAGCTCATAGAAGTCTCAGGTGAGCACTGGGGATTTAGTGCTAGATTACTGTACACTACTCCTCACAATAATTGTGTTGTATAAGTAAAATCTTAAGGTTGAACAATTGTAACAGACATCTCATTCTTGACAGAATAGAAGTCATGATGTACCAAATGCTATCTTTAAGATAAAAACACACTGGATTGATTCCATTGTACATTCCCCTTTTCTGTATAGGAAAGCTCTGCACAACTTTAGCTTAGGAAGCTAGAATCAGCAGCTTATTGACATACATGTGTTAAGTGTCACTAAATGGATTTTGTATTTGTTATAAATCGTCATCATCATCAGGATTTTATGACTGTAAATGTTATCCTTCTGGGAACTGTCTCACATTCTTATGCTATCCGAATCTTTCATAATGCATTGATTTTCATAATCCTGTGTTCTGTTTTTATATCAAAAGAAAATTTTCAAATTTTGATTAATTGTGAAAATTAATCATTCACATTTTGGTCATTTGGTTGATATAAATATTAATTTAATGATAATTTCACTAAGGATAATTATTTTGATCCAATTAGACTTGAACAGAGAATGACTCAGTAATAACCAGTATTTTGAAATAATGGATGATTACAGAATCATAGAGTGGCTTAGGTTGGAAGCGTCCTCAAAGATTACCCAGGTCCAAACCCCTGCCATGTGCAGGGTTGCCAGCTGCTAGATAAGGTTGCCCAGGGCCCCATCCAACCTGGCCTTGAAAGCCCTCAGGGATGGGGCATCCATAACCTCTCCGGGCAGCCTGTGCCAGAACCTATTATCTTCATCAAAGGGATTACACAAAGAAACTGTTCTTAAAGTCACAGCCAAGTGTGGATGGAAAAGCAGTGAGTGATACATACATCTTCAATTCATATCCCGCACCTTTTCTCTTCTGAGTAATTTAAATAAAATCGCACATCTCAAAAATAATTCCCTGTGAAACAGATCCGTGAGCTCACATAGACGAAAGGGACTCAAGAAAGCTTTTAAAACTTGTGGGTTTTCTATAGATGATCATCACAGAACAAAACATATTAGTACACTTTAGTTCCAAAGTAAATTTGTTCCTGTAAGTCACTTATTACAAAAGGGGACAGATCTAGTGCTGCAGAAGGATAATTATTAAATATTTATTTTTAAAAAGTCATCCTTGACTTCAATTTGTAGGTATTGATTGACACCTACAGACTGATATCGTCTCCTGCTGGTGTCACAATATCAAGGCAATGAACCAGTTAAGATGTGTGTCCTTACATAAAAATAAAAACTAAAAATGGAACTCAAATGAAGGCGTAATGTTTTCAAGGCTGAGGTCCAGCAAAGCACTCACACGCACACATACATTTTCTCAATTATCTCAATGAAACCATCCTGTGCCTTAAGTGCTTTGCTGGATCAAGGCCATCCAGGAGATCATTTCTGCCCATATAAAAATTTGTACAGCTCTTGAGTCACTGCTCTGTAAATATTTGATTTCCATTAGATCCTATCCAATACTTAACAGTTTTGCGCCTCATCTATTTTATAACCATTTTCTACTCAAGAAGTGTTTAACTTTTAAAGTTTTTTTGTATTCTTTTAATAAAAAGTTAATGAGAGAAAACGCTCTAAAAATAGTTTCCGGTGTTGTACGTCTGAGGGAAGATGCAGCAAAGAACTGTGACTGACTGAGGAGCCAGGGCAGGTCATGAGGGGAAGTCACACATGAACATGTGGCTGGGGGAACACTAGAAACACCTTTAGAATATGGAAGTGTTGACAAATCAATACTGTCCTATCCCAGTTCATGCTTACACCTCATTTTGCTAGGGACAGTGAAGGAAATGCATTACTGCAGCAGCAGTAGGAATCTCATCCTTTGCTCCCTCCTGCCCACTGCAGCAGTTGGGGGATTGGGAAGTCAGAGAGGGAAAGGCGGGGACTGAGCTCTAACAGAAAAGCTGGGAACCTTCTCCACACTCTTCAAAGTCAGATGACTTTGCTGCTATTACTCCAACAGCTCTGTGGGGCAAGTCTGGGTCTTAAGGGCCAAAGATGATGCCACAGGCATCTAGCCTGTGAGTGTCCAGGTCTTTGGTGCAACCTAGTCTGTCCTGACTGGCCTCTGCACATCTGAGCCCACACGCTGCAAGATGGCCCTGCTGCTCCTTGGGCTGTGGTGGCGGGGCTGATGCTCTTGGGTGTTGGGAAGCTGCAGAAAGCCTCTGTCTGTTTGACTTTCAGTGCCAGGGTCAGCAAACACAGAGTTGGCACTGGAGGCTGTAAGAGGAAGCCAGAAAGTCAGCAGAAGAATGTGGAGGGAAGGCAAGATGGATGGGCATAACGATGGACAGTTGAGTCCTTCCCCAGTTGAGGTGAGGGCAGAGGCAGCATAAAAGAGCCCCGAACCCCATCCAGGCTCGCACAAGCTAATGGGAAGCAGTACTGGGGTTCCTTGCTTGCTTGGCCAATGCTGGCAGGTGGAGGCTGGGGGTGAGGAGGCTCCTGTGCAAGGCTGGCAGCCCTTACCTGTACAGCCCGAAGAACTGGGTGACACATGCATCCTCTGAGGCACAGGCTGGGTGGAAAATTTGGCCACACCCTGGCTCTACACAGCTGATGGCAGCCTCACTCTTGCCACAAACACAGCAGTGCTGGAAGGAGCATAACAGCCCCCCACCAGCATCAGGCTCTGTGCCTCTGCAGCCAGCCCCACACCTGGGCCCAGTACAGGATGCAGGCATGGCTCAGAGACCCTACTGGCAGATGAGTCTGCGTGGCTGCAGAGAACAGAAGTTTGTCCCAGCTGGCTGGAAGTACTGGGACTGTTTTTATGGTGTCCAAGCTAAGCTCTCTCAAGACTCTACTGGCACAAATCTCCCCATCTAAGTCAAGTCTGCACCTTTTGGGCTGCCAGCTTGATTACGCATTTGAGGTCCTCGGGGAGGAATCCCAAGATTTGCTCCTCCCTGCTGCCTTTCTGAAAAAGTCTGTTGGCAAGAAACTGCAGAACAGAGAAGACCAGGAGCTCATTATATCCAAGAAGGAGGACTCTCCACAGGCAAAAAGCTGGAGGGAGCCCCAGAAGAACTCATCAGGCGAAGCTCATGGGCACAGAGACCCCTTTCCTGCCATTTCCATCTCAGTATATCCAGATCATCCCTCACCTATTGAGGCAGGATGCATTCTGGAGGGGAGAGAGCACACACTACCAGCACTGAATCTCTCTGCAAGGCTAGGAGAAGTATCTTTGGAAGACTGGCCCTTGCCTTGTCAGGAGTCTATTAGCTCTGGAGGTGCAACAAGGGCACTTTTTGTCTTTGAAGAAGAAGAGGACATTGCAGGGACAGGTGTCCCAGCAGGCGCCCACAGCCCAACCTGCATCCCTCTTGCTGAGCAAAGGAGGGGCCTGCCCCAGGACAGTTGGAGACCTCCTGCCTCCTATCTTCGTTGCCTGCATTCCACCCCAGCACTCTCCTTGCCCAGCCTCAGAGAGCTATGGAGAGGAATACTTTGTTCTTATCCTGCTCCCTCGAGTCAGGATCCTTCTACTTCAATGCAGATATGATAGACACTCATACCAGGCACCTGGATATCTGAGAACTGGCAGTGCCAAGGTTTATCCTCCACATGTCTGCTGACTAGAAGGGAGAAGACAGAGACAAGGGTGAGTTTGCAGCACGGGCCCCTAAGCCCCAAGACACAGAACCTGCCCTCCTCTCTTGGCAGCATCAACCTCTCCCATTAATTTCATTAATATGGGTAGAAAAGCTTTTCACATAGTTCTTAATTTTATTTCAGTTTTGTGATGCATCTATGCAGATAAAGGTGCCTATTTTTACTCTTTCTCAAGGAGCTGTATTCCAGACTCCGCTTCCTGCTGTTGTGAAAAAAGAAAAAAAAAAATCAACAGCAGGCTGAGGTAATTGAATCTCAGGCATTTTACATGGCCCCTTGACCATGCAGAATAAATTACTGTCTTACCCAGCAAGCACTGATTTGACCATGGCTATACAGCCTGTGTGTTTCTTAATTCATTCAACAGAATCTCAATTTGTACATGGATCGTTAGAAAAAAAAACAGCAATGCACTGGAGACTCTGTTGAGCTTGATACACAGACTAAAACATTTCTGTATAAAATGTTGTTTAAAAAAACCCTACAACATTACATTCACCAAGATCATTCTCTTACTGAATTCTCTGAACAAAATACAGTATTTGTATTTACAATAGATCAGTACAAAAAAAGTTACTTGATAACATCAGACTTTGAACTTGGTGAGATGTGAGTATTCTTGCCAGCAAAGCTACTTTTCCAAGTTTCTATGACCTGATTGTGTTTCTAATATTTGACTGCTTATAAATTATAAGATTCACAATTATTTCTATTGCATGAGAACCTAGTGACCTCAACAAAAACAGAGGTCACATTGTGTTGAGTACAACAATTTATGCAAAGAAACAGAGGACAGAAGTAATCATCAGCTTAAGCATCTTATAATTTAGGTGAGGCATCAGTAAACTCAGTGTTTACTTATAGTAAAATGTACATTAATGAGAAAAAAATTACTGAAACAGAAAAGAAAGTGCTGTGATCTCATAGTCAGATCTGCACGTGCAGGAAACTATACCAAGACAGGATCCTGGTGAAAACGAATGCATTTGTTTGGAAGGAGTGTGGGTCTGAGTACAATGCTTCACTATAGCTTCTCTCTACAAATGGAAGGTTTGATCATTACTAAAAAAAAAAAAAGTGTAAGAACGGGAAGGCTATCACTGGAGCTTTCACTATTCAACTCCTAAAAGCACTGGTGTTAGTATCCTAACTGTGGGAAAGCAATTTCATTAAAAGCAAAAAAAGATTTTTGTTGCTTGGTTACCTTGCTTTTTCCTCCAACAGAAAAAAAACTCATTGCATTGTTACATAAGCAGCAGCGTTACATCCATCATGTAAGAAAAAAACAAGATAAAAACCTGCCTTGATGATAGGAGGGGCTCACTGAATAGATTATATAAAGAACATAGAGTTTGTAATGACTTTTTTCTTTTGCACACAGCTTTGCTGCAGATGGTCTGAAAATGCTCTAGATGTAAGTGCTACAGCAAAACATGCTAGCAATAGAAAAGATTGCGAAAGACCAGAAAATTCTTCTTCCTTCTGCAAACAAAAATGAATTAAAATGCAATGATTTAGGTGTACCTGATCCCAAATGAGCCAGGAGCATCCTCCTTTGAGTCCCAGTGTTGACTATTAAGATGACAAAGATATTTGTCATCAACAAAGCAAGTCTCTGTCTTTCCTGGTAAAGCAAACCTATCATACTGAAAACTGAATGGCTGCTTAATTATAAGATTAGAAGTTCAGTCCACTAAACAGGCAACTGTTGTATATCTTTATCGCTAAATACACAGAATCACACGAGCTCTGTAGAAAACTAATAGCAAGGACCAATAAACTGATTTAGAATTTGATATTTTTCCTACCAGATTTCAGTAAAATTCCAGACCAACAGAAAGGCTGCTTGCAATACTATCTTTCTGCCGTCTTCTTCGCTTCTCCTCTTTCACCTTTAGCATCATGTCTCTAAACTTCCTGAATTTGAAGGAGAAATAAAGGGATAGAGTACCAAACAAGGTTGCTGTGGTATATCTGATATGGTCATAATGGAGTAACAAAAATACATAAACTACTTCTCCGTCATGCAGGATTTTTGGCTATTAATATTGCGAAGTGCAGGGGATTCTACTTGCCCATGTGACCTCTTGAGATGGATAACAATCCTAATTGTGGAGATACGCACACTTAAAGTTGCATGTACACTCAGCCGGAATAGTGGCATAAAATTAAAGAGGGTATCATATTTCAATTGATGGTTTTCTTCTCAAGTCTGAGAAGTTGTTTCCTATGTAAAGCAAATGTGACTGTATTTTGCTACAAGTAAAATAAAGTTAAATCAATATAAAGTAAAAAATCTTACTAATTTAAGGAAATGTAGCAAATGAAGCCTGTCAAACACAACCACCACATTTTTCTATTCATTATGTGTCTTGTCTTAAATTGACTTAACTTCTTCAGATCATTATTGAATTCTTCAGAAATTAGTACTTGACGAAATACCACACAAGCAAGTCATAATGTAGACTCACTAGAGATTTTTATTTTGTTTTCTTTTTGACATGACAACAGACAAAATGAAAGTTCAGATAAAGTGTGGTAAGGAAGGCTCGGAGTGACAAATCACTACAGAATCACTACAGAAAGAATGCATGTATATGTATTATTATGACATGCTCTTTTATTTCTTACTTATATAGGACATCTCTAAAGAAAGATGTGTCATATATGACAAAATAGTTTTGCCTACTAATTTGCACAAGATTGTCTCACTCAAAACAAGTCAAATTGTCAGAATTGAAGTTCTCGAACTATGTGTTCTGATTGCTGATCTGTGCACCTTGCTTTCCAGATTTTCTTTTTCTTTTTCTTATAATCCGTTCTACATTTATTGAAGGAGCTTTAATTTTATTTAAATGTTATTACATTAAACATGTCATTATTCATACAAAAGGAATTTGTGCTGGTAGAAAAACAATGTGTTAAACTGGAATCTTAGTGCTGAAAGGATAGAAATGCAAAAGGAGATTCGTTTTGTTTTAATAGATGAGCTCTCTACCACTGACTTTTAATTTTAACCTATTTTTGAAGGTTAGATGAACCTCTTAAAGAGGCGCATGTTTACCTATAAATAAATGCTGCAAGTACTACACATTCATGCTGCACAGTACCAATATTACCAAAAGCTAACCACACAAGAATCACACTTCTGGCTGTTCCACATTCTCAGAAGTGAACGCTATTTAGTTTCCGGGAAGAAAAAACAGACGTTCTGTCTGACTGACTGACTCCTGTGAGCCTTTCGCATATGCTTCCCAGGATAAAAAACAAGTGCAGGGTCATAGAGAAGCCTAATCCAAAATGGCAAGATGATTAAAATATCTGAATATTTACTCTTCGTTCTTAATGTGCATGTCAGAAAGCAGGCAAACATTCTGAAAAGGAGCAGCACATAGTGTCCTAGCACTCTACTGAAGGCTAATAGCTGTATTTTGATTTTCTCTAAACGAGAGGTAATTTAGCTTTTTGCTTAGTGAAATATGTGCTAAAGTCAACTACAGCCATTTTTTTCTTTGTAGGCATGATCTGTTCCCACTGCTCATTACCACTCACCATCTCATTTAGTTCAGTATTTACTAAACTAAATTTTCACTTCAACTATCACAGATTTCATTTATTATTTTGAATATTTCTCACATCCTTCAGTAAAAGATGATCTAGCAGAATATTGTTTTGCATGGAATTAGACCAAGTGATAGGTTTTACAGAGAAGAGGCAGCTCCGGTGGATGTAACAGTCATTAAACAGTAGTCCAGAGCATGTTGTGCAGGTACGTTTTTTTTACCCACAGCATTGAAAAGCTCTAGAATGCCTGGTGTTCAGGCAGTGAAGTTATGAATCAAAATACTAACAACGCTTGTACCTTGGTAGCCAGTGCTTTGTAAAGTGGAATAATAAAATAAGACACGTCTAAAAGCGATTCATATATTTAATTACAATAGTCATGAAACTACTTCTGCTGAGAGCTACCATCTTCATTTCCCCGCAGTGCTTATTACTCCATCATGCCAGGGTTCTTACTTGAGTCACATTATATTGCAACGTAAGTCTTCAAGAAGATTAAGGTTATCCTGGTGTATTAGTGCTGGGTGAGCAAAAGCACTTTATCATCATAAGAAACTCTAAACAAAGATAAGGGCAGGCACTTTTGAGTAGGAAACAGAATAGCTGCTGTCAGTGCTACAGAACTAGAAAATAAATGCAGTTTTATGTATTACCAATAAGATACATCCAGCCAAATCTCTGTCCTCAAAACAAATATATTTCTCATTGCTTTGCTCTGTTTTCAGGAGTTCAGCGAGGGTGGCAGTAAAATATATTTAAATGCACTCAGTTGTCTGAGTTGGACAGTCTTGCATTAGTATGAATGGAGTAAAACTGAAGAAATCAGTATCCTATCCAACTTTCTTCTCCCTACCCAATTTTCCTATTAGAGAGGGAAATTACTGGTTAACAAAAGATCATTGTTTATGTATACACAAGTCACCATATTAAGACAGGCTATGACACTTTGAATTTTCTTAGCTAAAAAGCATAACGCATAGCTTGTTAGAAAATCCCATAAGACAGGAAAATATAGAAAAAAATCTTAGTAGCTAATGCATTTTCAAACAAAAACAACGTTGAGCAGTACTTGACTTTTCAAGCAAAAGAAGATGGATCATACTAAAAATGAAGACTGCTTCTATTTTTTTTCCCCAAGAATAAATATATTCTTTCTTCCCAACAGTAAGATGCAACAAAACTTGGAGACAGACTCAGTTCCTATTAAAGCATCATGGAACACCACTAATTTTACAGAATTAGAGCTATTTTAGTATCACATACAAACAGAAACGCTAGACAAGATAAACCCAGTATTCAGCTAAGTACTATGGAATACACTTATTCTGCAATCAGGCTTATTGCAGAGATGTAAACACAGAAGACATCCGCAGGTGTTTCAGTTGCCCTGTGTTTTGTCTGCAACCAGATATACAGAAGCCAGATTACGCAAGCAGCCTGTGCTGGTAATTCTAGGCTGCTGTGATTTGTTGTCCTTCGAGTCCTGCTTTCCTCTACAATACACATGAAGTACAGCAACAGAAACATCTGAGCTGTTTTGGAATTTGGCCTGAATCTTTAATTAGAAGTGTTTTTAACTGCCTTCTAATCATTGGCCTCTTGAGTAGATGGCTAGATAGCAGAAAGCAGCAGACTGTGCTTTTGTTAAACTCTCATCATTCAATTCCTCAGAAAAAAAATCATTAACAAGATCTGAAAGAGAATATTTATAAGACTGAGAATCCACAACACAGGCTAACTCACCTGACAAGGGCTGTCATACCTCTTCCTGTGACTTGCTGACTGGAAACTTACAGGTATATGCAGACCCAATATATTGCACCAATAATAAACCTGATATGTCACAGAAAAAAAAAAGAAACTGTGGCTTATTTTGTGACAAGAGGCACTGCACTAACAAAAGCTAGCTGTGCTGACAATTATTGTCTGCTTGGGTCTTTCCCATACTGAACTTCCAGTTTCTGCCTACTGCCTCTTGTCCTAGCACTAAAGTAGGATTCTACTGAAGTAGAAATATCTAGGGAGGGAGGATTGGCAGGTAGGATAAAAGGGATGTTTGCTTGAATTTGTGGAAAAAGCAGGTTAGCTAGAGGTCTTGATACATTTTAAGATTAAAAGCTCATGTACGTCCCAATATAACTCACTGTTTTATATCTCCAGCCTATTTTCCAAAAGTAGGCTGTTGCCATGAAGACAGACTTAGTTAACAGTGTTTTCATTTGTAAGCTTTCCTTGATAAATATGAGCACTAGACTAAATCTATAGGACTCCACTGACATTCAACATTTTTTGGAATATTTTGCCATCAGTCACATTCTGATCCACACTGCATTGCTAGTTTCCCTCCCACTGCATTACACTTGAAGAGTGTTCTGTAAGAACAAAGCCTAGTTTAAAAAAACCAAACACTTAGGAACCTTCTAGTCAGAGAGATTATGCACTAAAAGTGCTACCTACTTACAAGCCAAATTTCTACTGTCTACAGATGATAAATTGATCAGGGATTGCCAATTTAGAGGCTATTTATCCTACTCTGTCCTTTATTTAAAAATATGCACTTGAAATTAAGAATAGTTACATCCTATATTTCTGATTGGATATAACTATGCTCAGAGTAGTAGTTGTTTTTTTGTTTGCCTTTTTTTCAAGGAAAAATAAGTGACAACTAAACTGACTGGAACATGCAGATCTATTTTACAGCTGCTAGAGGTAAACATCTGCTGCACAGAACAGCTTGCCTCCCTCCAAGCATAGGTTTCCAGTGCGTGTGATCTTTCTTGCCCTTCATGGCCCCTGTTCATTAGATTTTCCCACATTCCCCTTGTTGTAACATAATTCCCCTAAAAAGTATTTAATGTTTTAGAGAAAAATAAAATGCGTGAAATTGGACAGTGATTTTATTTTTCCGTACTGATCAGTGCATTGACAATTGTAACTGATCATAAATAAAAGTAAATGCCTTGCAGAAAAAGCTCTGCCTCCAGGTCTGCAGTGATTTAAAATGATTGAGCAAATGCTGGGTTTGCCATGAGAAGCCTGGTCCTCCTCACCTCCCAAATTTTTGAAGAAAAAGAAAGGTTAAAATTAGAAATAATGTCTTCTACTTTGTACCTCCTGCTCTCAGTATGGGGGTATTTGTGTTTTCACTGTGCTTGGGGGTTTGGGTCTTTTCTCCTGACAGCAGCTAACGCAAAACATTTCTATTTTCACAGTTCCAGAAGTGCAATCACAAGCTTCCCTCTAATTATTGGCAAGATGAGACCTTTGGGGTGTGTGCCCCAGTACATAATTCACTCAAAGGAAGATGAGAATGTTTTGCACAGTGACTGGCCTTTTCATTGCTCCTGCACAAGAATCCCAGCCTTACCATGACAAAATAGATCACATAACAATACATGTTTCCCATTAGTAAAAGCTCAGACAAAGTATTAGCAACCAGCTACAAAAGCTTTAACTACAAAAAATCACCACCTCATCTGTAAGATTATATATTTACAGTGTATATGCATATTGAGAGAACTTATTTTTTCTATTCAATGTCAGACCAAAACCTGCATTAAGATCTTGTTTCAGGAACTGTATTTTTTAACTGACTTCGCAAATACTACAGTTACAGATTTTTTATTTCATCTATTTAGCTCATCCTGTGCCTTTCTTATTTTCTTAAAATAATCTAAGCCACATCACTAGGCATACAAGACCCAAAGCAGACAAAAAACAGATGAGGACACATACTAAAGGAGAGCACAAAGTTCCCCTGGAACACACTAAGTTAAAGCAGAAAGCTCCTGAATAATCCCTTTGTTCACCATGCAAAGAAATCGATGTGATACTTACAGATGTTTAAAATCACTAATTGCATTAATACATGCTCATGTTCCTTGCATTTAGTCAGGGAAAATACAGCTAATGGACAAAAGCTCAGCACAATTTTTCAGAGTTCTTTAATAAAAACAGTGATTGAATTGTTTAATAGTATATTATGTCAATAGAAGCTTTCTCTCATGTCTCACCAAAGGCTCTTCAAGAAAAAAAAAATCTAGAACAAGAAGAAATGTCTTCTTACAAATTAACATAAAAAAGGTTAGGAGTAAGTGGAGAGTTTTCACAAAGAAGAAATATTAATAATGAGGTCACCAATCATGCTTTGTGGAACTGGCACTGTTTGGTGCTTGCAGAAATATTCTGTAGTCCTGTAAAAGTTTCCCGTGTAAGTTTACTGTAAAAAAAATTCTGTAATTCTGTTAAAAATGATAAAAAGCCACAACAGGTTTTTTAGCGTACTGAAATCTAAAGCACAGTTCAAGGATCCCTGTGAGTGACTGGAGGACAAAATGGAATACAGTGTTAGCAAGTGCAAAGCAACTCATGCTCAAGAAAAATAGCTTTGCTTATCCAAATGCACATTTAAAATTAGGTGTTGTCTCTCAGAGAAAGTATAAAGAATATTCTGGTAGTTCTTGAAGAACATAAGATCAACATGAGAAGACAATCAAAATGTAAGGAAGTATTACAGAAAGAATGGAGAAGAATCTTGATGTTATAGTACTTAGCACTTATCAAGAATACTTTGTGGTACTGCATCATCCCACTGCCCCACCCCAAACGATATAGGTGAGCTGGAAATGATAAACAGAAGGGGAAAAAACAATAAGGAATACAGAGAAAACAGACTGAGAAATGGGGATTCTTCAACCAGGAATACCAATTCTGAGAGGTGGGAACCTTGAGAGAGTTCCATAAAGTGAGAAGGAAGCAGTTTAAAAAAAAATTACTTGTGGAAGACAAAGTATAAATAATTTTTCTTTTAAAATCAGATGACTTAATGGAAGTTAATTCAGTTGGTTTTGGAACACAGTAGTCTCCCTGGCATATGGGAGGCTAAGGCAACAACTGATAAAAGCTTATGGTTGAGCAACTGTAAAATACTGTTGGCCAAAATCTGAAAGGTAATAGAAAAAGTGGCAGCAGACACAACCTGAAGCTTGGGACCTTCATAGAATCACCATGGTTGGGAAAGACCTCCAAGATCATCCAGCCCTACTGTCCACATATCACCACCAATATTTCCCACTAAACTGTGTCCCTCAGTACAACATCTAAACATTTCTTGAACACCTCCAGGGATGGAGACTCCACCACCTCCCCAGGCAGCCCATTCCAGCACCTGATCACTCTCTGAGTTTCTCCTAACATCCAACCTGAACCTCCCCTGGTACAACTTGAGGCCAATCCCTCTAGTCCTATTGCTGGTTACATGGGAGAAGAGTCTGACCCTCACCTTGCCACAAACTCCCTTCAGGTAGTTGTCCTGAATAATGTCCCAATAATAATGTCTCTCCTTCTCCAGATTAAATAATCCCAGGTCCCGCAGCCGCTCCTCAGAACACCTGTATTCCAGACCCCTCTCCAGCTTCGTCACCCTCCTCTGAACACACTCCAGGGCCTCAATGTCTTTTTTGCAGTGAAGGGCCCAAAACCAAATACAGTACCCAAGGTGCAGCCTCGCCAGTGCTGAGTACAAAGGGATGATCACTCCCCTGCTCCTGCTGGCAACACTATTTCTGATACAAGCCAGGATGCCATTGGCCTTCTTGGCCAAAGTGCTGGTTCACATTCAGCCAAATGTCAACCAGTACCCCCAGGTCCACTTCCTTTACAATGAAGTTTTGCTTGAAATTCCTTGTGCCATTCCCTTTCTCCGGGGAGAAGGCTGAGAACTGCTGCACTGCTTCTAGTTCTGGCAATATTTTATCACCAGTTTAGCAATCTATATGCTCTACTGCACCTCAATTTTTTGTATGTTCCTGAAGTTCATACAAAAAATCCACCACTCAGACTGAGACATCTAGTTTTATGAATTACAGTTACTACGTAGCAAAAGTGTTGTAATAGGAACATCAAGAGCTCCCTTCCACTCTGTGATTCTGAGAGTGAATAATGAACTCCAATCATACATAAAGAATTTCTTTTGAGAACATTTTCTTTTAAAAATATTTTATTTACATGCAGAAATCTTGAATAAAACTGAAAAGTTAATTTCACTTCAGTTAGAATTATTACCCAGGTGTCAAATTAGCCCCATGAGAGAAAAATTCAGATTTTTGCTCATCCAAAACACCACCATTACTAGAGTACATAAGAAATCTTTCATTGTTTGCCCTATCTCAGGATCAGAAGTAAACTGTGATATTTTTTTGTCAAGATTTTTCTCATTAAAAAATTCCTACCCTTACCAGATAGTTATGAAATAGATTCTGTTCTCTAAGGTCTTCTGCTGGGGAAGTGAGAGAAGGCTCCATCTCACAAACTATCATAAATTTCATCATCTCTCCTGGAAAACAGTCAGATAAGTGGGTTGTTTCTCCCTTAATTAGAATGTAAAGGGCAGAATTGAGAAACTGTGGCACATTTATCACTCCATATGCCGCTGTAAAAGCATGCCAAAAAGACTCAAGCATTTTTTAAGATAATGTGTCATATATGTGTTTAGATTAAACTAAACAAATATTTTCATCATGTTTTACATCACAACACCTATAATCTTAAAAGGTGCTTTTTTCCCCTGTCACTTTTCACCAATATTTACTTCAACATTTAAAAATAATCTTAGCTTTTTTCCTATCCAGAGGCAACTGTGTCTCAACAATATATATGTTTCTTAAATTAATGGCCTAATGATTTTAATCAGTCTCTCTGGACAGCCGTTTTCTAAACTCTCAATGTTTTCCAGCAATTCATCTGGCTTAAGATCCTTTTGAAAACCATTTCCTCAAATACAAGAAGATGTCTGTTTAGACATAGCTGCCATCATTAATTTTTTTTTTTTTAAGCAGAAGAAGGGGAAATTTAATAGTCTGTTTATTGAACAGCTCTGACTCACTCTGTCCAAACTATCTATGCTATCAATGGGGCGGAGGCATTCTGGGGAAAGCAGGAAGGTGGGGGAAAAGGGGAAGAGCGTGAGTGCAGAAGAAAGCAAATGTGATCATGTCACTACAGACGGCATTCCAAAGTATACACAACAGGGAGCTGAATTCAGATCCTAAATCCCCAGTGTTAAGTGCTATGTTTTCTGCGTTCAAAGAGCAGAACCATGTGCTGACATTCTAATTGGTACTTCATAAAGGACATACACAAAAGAAAAAAGTAGCACTTAGGAAGCAAAATACTCATTCTGCAACTTCGCAGAGGCCTGTCTCCAAGTACATTTCAGAATACAGAATCAAAATCATAGAAGCATTTGTGTTGAAAGGGACATTTAAAAGGTCATCTAGTCCAACTCCTCTGCAATGAACAAGGACACCTACAGCTTGCTCAGGGCCCAGTCCATCCTGACCTTGAACATCCCCAGGGATGGGCCATCCGCCAAGAAACTTTCCTTATATCCAGTCTAAATCTCCCCTTGTTTAGTTTGAAACCATTTCCCCTTGCCCTGTCACAACAGGTCTTGCTAAAAAGTCTGTCCCGTTCTTTATTACAGCCTCCCTTTAGATAATGACAGGCTGCTCTCAGGTCTATAAGGAGCCTTCTCTTCTCCAGGCTGAACAGCTCCAGCTCTCAGCCTGTCCTCATAGGGCAAGTGTTCCATCCCTTGGATCATCCTCATCTGGATGCACTCCAACAGATCCACATCTCTCCTGTGCTGAGGACTCCACATTTGGACTCAGTACTCCAGGTGAGGCCTCACCAGCACAGAGTAGAGGGGCAGGATCACCTCTCTCCTCCTGCTGACCATGCTGCTTTTGCTGCAGCCCAGGGTACAGTTGGCTTTCTGGGCTGTGAGGGCACACTGCTGGCTCTTGCCTAGCTTACCACTCACCAGCACCCCCAAGTCCTTTTAGGCAGGGCTGTTATCAACCCTTTCATCCTCCAGCTTGTTCTGATAACAGGGGTTGCAGGAGTGCAAGACCTTGGCATACAAAATTAACGCTACTTATGCCACACTACTTGTTTTGCCTTAAATTTTGATATAATTTAATTTTGTATCTATATAATTTAAATTGTATTTTATTTTAATTAAGGTTTATTTGTATGATTTATTCTAGCATTCTAAATACCCTTAAATCCAAATACATACTTTCCCTACATAACTAAAACCTTCACAAAAGTCAGTTTGTAAGGCTTTCTTTTGAAAATGTGTCTAGTTCCCTCAAATAAAGAGCATCAGGGATTTGTCTTCTAAGATACGACAGTTGTGAAAAATTCTGCCAAACTTGTACAAACATCTCAGCCTTACATCTAGTATTGGCTCAGTCTTCAGAACCAAATTTTCAAACCGCCAGTCACACGGCTTGTCAGATAAAACTAAGAGCATTGTTTCTGTTCTATTTCATCCAATCCAAGGCTGCCATTAAGATTTCCATCACATTCCTTAATAGAGCAGTTGGGAAAAAAAAATTCTAGATTTACTTCTTGTGCCTGTAAAGTGGAACTAAACTATGTAAGTACTGTAGATGAGTGATGGATAGATTATTCAGAACACAGAACAGAGGAGTGCTGAATACATACTATGGAAAAAAATATTTCAGATAAATCATTACCTTGGTGAAGTCAGGCTTGTGACCCAGGTTCCAAGTAACAATTTTCCTAACTTCAGAGGAAAAAGTCATTAAGTAGAACCACAATTTACGAAGCGCAGCTTATTTTTACTGGAGTTTGCTCACTTTGAGCTACAAAAAAAAAGCAAAACAAACAAATCCCAGCAACCCTCAATTATAGAATTCTAATGTTTAAAAGTAATTTTTAAAATCACAGAATCATTAAGGTTGGAAAAGACCTCTGAGATCACCTAGTCCAACTGTCCACCTACCACCAATATTGCCCACAAGCAGATAAACAGATAATTAGAGAAGATAAACATTTTAACTACTGTGATGAGAACTTCTGGAAAAGGTCACACAGCCCTTTGATTCTCTGTATTTATCAAGCACTTTTCAAAAACACTGTGGGAATGTGTCAGATTTTTTCCACTCTTACAGGTTTGGAGAAATGCTCAAAGTCAACACACCACTTTGTTATTCCCATGCTACTCACAGGAATCGTGCAGTATTTCTGACTCCAGTTTAACCTTTTTCCCCAGATAACTTAGCATTATGGCTAAGTGCTGGTCTCAAGTTGGCAGGAGCTGTGAAATGGCAGATTGCATTGTGCCAAGCCCAAGATAACAAGCTTCTCCAAAGGCAGGTGAATAATTGTCTTTTCTTCTGCCAATCCAGAGGGAATACCACAGCTACAAGGAGAGTATCTTTTAGGCTTTGTGTTGTAAGATGCACCAATGCGATTTGGCTCAATGAAAAAAATTCTTTAAATCCTCTATTTAACTCTTTGTCCAGGCAGCAGTGTCCTTCAGGCACTCTAGGGTACATCCCTGACCAGGGCAGAACCCTTCATGAATAGTCTTTTTAAAAAGTGTCCCTCTTGTAAAGCATGCTTGTTTTCCTCATTCATGGCAGGAAAATTTCAGTTTGTGTGCTAAGGTATAGAGAAAAGCGCTTTATTAACTCATCGCAGAGTGGATCAACCTGTTCTTCATCTAAAGGGCCCTTGCTACTTTTATACTTTTGCTAAAGAGTATATTGCCTCTTGATATAATATCTTAGCATCACCTTCGTGGTTCCTGCTCAGGCTGTTCGCAGTCTACAAGCATGTCCTTTAATATTAGTTCCAGAAGAACAAAAAGGCTAGTAGTAAGTTGACACAAGAAATCATCAGGTCCAACAGAACCAGCTTTAGCTCACTTGGAAGCATTCTTGCAGTTTTCTCATCATGAATCAAGGAAGATTTATAATCAGTATGAAGTTTCTCTATTGTACATCTTAGTGAGAAGAAACCTCTTCAGTAATAACATGAAACTGTAAAAACAATTTTATAAATCCTGCTATATTAGCTACAGCAAGTTCTTTATTTTTCTCCTTTACACACACATCCTCTTCCCTCCAAAATATATTTAGTTGTGGGAAAAGCAAGTAAGCACTGTAGGACTGCTTGAAAAAACCCTGAAGTTCAGCTATCAGCTGACAAAAGTTTTCCAAGTATTTTGGTAATAAATTATTAGAAATTATTTCCAATCTAATGTCAGAATGAAGCAGCAGATTTTAAGGTACCCTGCAAAGGAGACTGATGTTAAAATTAAAGATCCACTACCTCATTAGACCCATTTACTCTCCTGCAGAGCACCAGAAAGATCTGTCTTTTCCTCCTCTTGATGAGTCACTGCTTACGACACAAAGACATTGTGCAGACTTAGTGTCTTTATGAAGATTAAATAGTCCCATGAAATGCAATTAGAATGAATGTGTACTTGCCAATTTGTAATTACATTCAGAATAAACTTTACATTAACAGAAAAATTAGAACAGAAAAATTATCTGCCATGTTATGTCTGTCCAGTTCCTTTCCCTACAGCAGTAGGCAAAGATTCAGAAGAGAACATTTTTCTGATTTCTGCAGTAATCAATTTATGCCTCTAAGCAAAAAAAACAGTAGTTATTAAGAATACCTCTGAAAATACAGGAATATTTGAGTCATATCTACTGATGGAAATGTAGATCCCTGGCTTCACTTTAACAGTGCCTCTGGACAGCCCAGTAAGAGAGCAAAAGAGATTTGAACAGGAAGAGATTCAGTAAGAGCAAGCCAAGCTCCTGTCTATTGTTTGTTAGATGAAAAAAGGAACATATTAATCGAAGTGCTGTGTTTGGGGTACTAACCTACAACACATGCAGGTCAAGCAAGGACAGACGGCCCACCCAGCCCTCCACCACTATTTTTCTGACAAATTGATTTTAAATATCGATACCAAGATTTCTTTTTGCTATT
The DNA here is from genome assembly GCF_002078875.1 of Numida meleagris. NCBI lineage: Eukaryota > Metazoa > Chordata > Aves > Galliformes > Numididae > Numida > Numida meleagris. The sequence continues at coordinate 4,383,184 of NC_034419.1, read as the reverse complement.
TAGTACTACTTCTTGTGCCTCAAACAAATAACGCTTAATATTACTCATCTCATTTTCTTTGGAAAGCATGGTAAAAGAGATTATCTATTCACAATCAAGATGGTACCCATTTTCTCTACGTTTTGACCTGATTATATCCACCAGTTGAGCATAAAAATACACTGATTTCTTTAGACTCCCCTTCAATGAAGAGCTATTGAGAAAGCACTAACTTGACTGTTCTGCAGCATGCTGTGTGTTTCTGCAGGACACACTGCCACAGGACTGCAGACGCTTACAACCGCATCTCTAGCACAGATCAGTTGTCCAGGAAAAGACAATATTTCAGTTCCATAAACCAGGTGATTCAATGCTAAAAGCATTCAAAATACTTAGTTTTGTCTTCTATTTTTAACTATATGGAAATACTGAGTGCTAATTATCATGCCCAACACACTGTGGTTTAAAGTCAAACCGTTTAATTACAAGTGTTCCTCAAGATCTCTACAATACACCTTATTTCTTCAACAGTGAAATGCACATGTATGCAATAAAGTACAAAATATCTTGCACATTAAAAAGTTCCAGCTATTTCACAGAGAAAAATATTCAGTGTCTTTGCACAGATACATTTACTATTACTGGAAACTATATGTAAAAAGCACATGTGAGAAAAGCTGTCTACACTGTGGGTCAGCAAAACGGCAGTGGTGGCTGCAGGCAGACAGCTCGCTCAAGGACATGCAGGAGCTCTGAATAGCCTGTTTGAAAAGAGAACTTGGTGCCTGCACTCTTGCCTGTCAGCAACCCTGCAGATGCTGAACTTGCAAACTGAAGCAAGAGGGCAGTCACCTGGAAACACATACAAGCAAAACATCTTAAGCTATTTGATTTCCATTGACAGTGACACTCCAAGAAAAGCCATAGAAGAAGGATTTGAGGATTGTTCAGGGAAAGTTTTTGTTAGATTTGTTCAGGAATTTACCAAAATGAACTCAATCTGTTGGCCATGACAATTGGTTAGAATGTGATAAAGTCCTGTTTTAGTCTTTTTCTGACACTTTCCCATAATCCAAGTTAAGGAACTAGCAAATGGCCTGTGCCTGCTCTGTGGCCAGCTCCCCAAAACACAGCTTCTGCAAATATCCATGATTCAGAGCAAGACTTTCTAAGCATGGGATTCAGGTACTTGGAATCTTAGCAATATAAATATTTATATGTAACTACACAGTTCCTAGAAAGGAGAACTTTATGGCAATCTCATCTCAAAGCCAGGGAAGTTCTTACAGGCAGCCATTTAGAACAATGGCAGACCACATTCTGGAGAGAATGTAGGTCTCAATATTGTAGGTTATTTACTGTATTGATATATTCTTCCTCTTCTCATAAGTGTTTAAAAAAAAAATCTTACTATCATCCAGATGAACAGACTTTTTCCCCTGAAATTTCACTGAATGAAAGTGCTTTTGTAACTAACTTTTGATGTGTCAAATTTGTGATTACACAGATGCAATAGTTTTGTTAGCTCATACCCATATATGGTAAGGAGAAAAAAATCACAACACTGAAGGCAATAGACAGTATTAAATAAGAATTAAAGATATTCCTGAACACACCAAAACACAAGTAATCATTATATTAACAAATTATCTTAAATCATAATGCCTGAGTATCTTTGGATCTAATCCAAGTTTCTTTCCCACATAGAAGTTATAGCCATGTTTGATGGTTTGACTTGACAGATTCCAATTTCATAAGTCACTCAGCAAACAGACCTTCATTTTCTTCCTTATCTTGTAGTAGTTTTTAGTATACTCTGCTCTTCTGGGAAGAGACTACAGTATTTATCTAGAATTTGAATCATCTATGCAAAATACATAATTTCCATTAGTTTTTCTGCTTACTAAAGGAAACTTACAGTATGCTTATCTTCAAACACTTAACATTTATGTCTGTTTCATTACAACATGAACATCTCTAGACTCTGCTCTAATACCTCACAATTGAAATTCACCAGGCAGTGTCTTTATAGACTTTTCCTTGGGTTCTATAGAGCAGGCAAAGTTCTGCCATAGATATTCACTTCAAACAAGTTATAAGCAGTTGAATATCTCCTGCATACCAAAATATTTATTGTTTTTGATTTGTGTAGTCTGGGATACACGTTTGCAAGCCTGTATGAGAACATACAAGACAAAATTCCTGCAGATCACAGGAGTGCAAATTACTCAAGATGAGTTCAAGATAAGTTCTTTTCCTGTTTTGCCTGACAGTACTCACCTGCTCACAGTATACCTGGAAAAATAATGAAAGCACTACATGACAGAAAATACATTTACTCTAGCATGCAAGATTTTTTAATGTGTTTATCATCTGACACAAACAAAATAGATTAAATGTGTTGTGCATCAGCAGTAAAAAGTTTAAGTGAAACAGAAAAGGAAGCAGTAAAAAGCGTGGGAGTTGCAAGGATGGTTGTGGATTTTCATACACATTACTACTTGGAAGAACTTATTGGGCTAAGAACTCTGTGTTGGTACAGTATTTATTACTGTCTGAAGCTTATATATGAAGTCAAGGATAAAACAACTTTTTGGTTTTCAATATGTAGTAACATTTGTCCTATTAGGAGGAAGTTACATGGTAATAACTTACATTAATATTTTCCATAAATTGTTCAGCAAAACAGTTAAAATTCATAGTAAGTTAAGTTTCCCAGCCTAAGTAATTTTCTAAACTGTATTTTTAAATGAAGGTTTTCTTTTTAAGATAGAGAGCACTAATTCTATTGTAAGTACTGAATTAGCATAAAGTAAAAACAACCTGCAGAAAACAAACCACTGAAATATGGATGGCTGTCCAGTTGGGGAAAACAAGATGTACAGGGTAATGAAAGAAAAATAGAGACAGAAGAAAAAGCGGTCCTCTAACAAATAGAGTTCTGTATTCCTATTATCCGAAGTACTTTGCCCTCAACACTCATAAATGGTCTGGAGAGTCAAAATAAATCAATTTTAGCATTAGCGTGTTATTCTACTATTGTAGGCGGTCGTGAATGTGTTATAAGTTGCATATACTAGCAAGGATTTTAACTGTCAAGACTGTGTCAAAAGCAGTCAGGAACACATCAGATTTTGAGTAATTCTTCTGTATGACTAGTTAAAGAGCTAAGAATATGACACAGCTATGCAAGAGCTCAAAGAAAGACAAAAACCCCTAGTATAACCTAAACCTAACCTTCACCATCTAGACACACACCTATAAACCACATATCAGCCTCTTAATGAGATCAGTTCTCTTACAGATGTAAATGAATACTAGAGAAGGCTGAAATTCTCTTCTCCCAGAGCAAGCCAAGAAACTGTGCTGCTGTGAAAGAGAAGACCTTGTTTTTCTCTCCCAGCTCTATCTCCAAACACATTCAACATTTGCTTGCCTGAGGTGCTTGTCTGCTGATGGGAGCAGCGGCATCTGAATTCAGGGCACGGTGCCTTCCTGGTGAAGGAGTTGAATCAGCCTACCTTGCTTTCAGGCAACTGCCAGAGAGCAGGAACTGAGGTGTGAGATCATGGGGAGAAAAGAATGGGGACAAGTAAAGTGCAAGATCCTCCTCCTTCAGTGTCAGGAAACTGTTAATCCAGTGCAACTCCATGAATTTACAGCTCTGGTTAATATTGAAGTTCCACTTCTTCCACTCACAAACTGATGGAATTTATATCCATTTATATTCTATGTATCAAACTGGAAATTTAAAAAATACTGAAAGCTTTGCCTGCTCCCAGTTATTGAAGAGTGGGTTTCTCATCTCAAACATACTGTACTTCTGTAATTCTTAATACAGACTTTCAACACAAGCTGATTCCAATAACAGTGAGCTGTACTATAGCATCTACATTACAGTTTGGAAAAAAGTATAAAACTAAAAAATATCATTTTCCATTTATTTGAGATGCCTGCTTTTCTGCTTCTCTTATCTGAAGATCTGGCTCCATGTTCTTTCCAGCTAAGAGCCCCTTCAATCCTTCGCCTTCTGGCTCCATCAAGGTTCATTCACAACTGAAGCTGTTCTATCAATTTGCACATGAGAAAGGACCAAGATCTTCCTTTCTTGGTTTGCGGCACAAGACTGGCAGACGTGCAGCTTTCTCCCCTTTACCGTAAACTCTACTACTCATAAGCACTTTGAGATCATCTTCCAACAAGGACTTGTTTACTCACTCACAAGAGCATGAATATAAAAACAAAAAGTGACCACTTTACTCTTCCTTTGAATTTCAAGGTGAGGCCTCTGATAAATAAATGGAAAGGCTAAGCACAACTTGCTGGGAAAGAAAAAACAGACTTTTTTTTAATTTTCCATAGAAATCCTTTTGCCAGCATCTTAGTATTTAAATATATGGTGCATACAGTGGCCTCGCTGAGTCACATACACTGCCACTGTCATAACCTGGGTTGCTTGGCAAACTCCGCAGTGAGGTCAGACAAGTTTTGTGATTCCAGACTTTGGCCAAGAAAATCACACAAGGGCAAAGACCAAGCAGAAGCAGCATCTTCTTATCATTCATGTATGGACTGTCTTAGTCTTCACATTCACTACTGAGAAAAAACTACCTTACTACTTGTTTTTAGTTTGTTGTGTTTAATTTTAAGGATTCTACATAATCTAGAAGTTCTTCTAGTCTGTACATGTTGCTATGGGAACACAGTTTATTTCACTTACACAGCTTTCACAGCACTCTTAAATAGAGAAATTGAGTAGATGCACAATCAACAATTGCAAAACTGATTACTCTTTTCAAGTTCATGTTGAGCAGACCAAGTTTTAACAGAATTGAATCAGCATGACATTTGGCAGCTGAAGGTAAAAATAAAATCTGAATGGATCTTTACTGTCTGAATACAGCTTCACTGGGCACCTCAAAAAATATCTTTGAATAAATTATGTAACATAGTCAGTGGGTACTGAAGTCTCCTTGCTACTCGGTATACTAACATTTCTGAAGTGATTTCTCAGAAAAAAAAACCTTACAGGACAAGATTTTATTTTGCATTTGAAAGCCACAGAATTTTAGTAACGAAACATTATATATAAGCATGAGAAGAAAGAGTCTGTTTTCCTGTCACTCAAGATAGCGTGAAATGAAAGCATGTATTGAAGTCGTGAGGATGTCTTGCAATGCAGACACAGGAGCAAAAAAAAAATCACACTGAACCCATAGCCATAAAGCCACTTCCATGAGTTACAATGAAGAACATATTCTTAGTAAAAAGAAACTTTTCATGAAGTTATACAATCTGCTTCTGAATAAATCAAAAACAAATTAGATTCAGAAAAACATCAGATTATGAATCTGATTTTTTTTTTTAAAAAAAGGATAAGACTGTCTGTATAGAAGGTAGACCAAGAGAAAATGCATTTCTTACAGTTTCTTAATGCTCTATATATTTGATCACCACTAATTTTCTTTTAAAATTAAATGAGGAAAGGAAACTTTAGAAGGAGAACCATTTTAATTATTAAATCATGTGCTGTAACAAGGCTTACATGGATTGATCACAAGGAAAATGGCTAAAATGCTACTTCTGTTGTAGCTAACAACAAAAAGCAGCTTCAGGAAGCCATTGCATCTGATACTGTTCAACTATAAATACCACGGGGCAGGGGAGAGAATTGCCATCATTGCTGTAATTTTCTGATCATGGAATAATCTGGAATTCTACGGAAAATTTCACAACACACAAGTATATCACTTTCTGGAGTTCTCTGATGTTAAAGATTATAGACTTTTTTCCATGAACAAAACCTATGAAGTTGAGACTAAAGCCTGTGACTGAAAAAACCCGACTCACAAATAAGGCTATGTTTCTATAAAGCAACACACCATGACCTTGACCACTTAAACTGCCCTCATACATTTGAGAACATGAAGTCTTTCAGTGGTGTACCTAGATAATACTGTGGTATATTTTTGTTGTAGTTTTGGATCTCAGAGTATTTTCCTATAGTGTGCTCATGTATTCAGGAGCAGCTGGCTAGAAAGCTTATGCAAAATAGCTCCTTGTTGTCTTTCACTACATCAATTCCTGACAGCCATCCTCAAGGAGGGCATGAGAAGCCTCAGGAATATTCCACCTGGACTTCATATCTCACCTTTCTGGAAGGTTTCTGTGGCTGCTAGAAACAAGAGTGTAATACTTAGTTTAGAAAGAGAACATGGAGAAGAGCCAATTATTACTTTCCTGTTTAGAGCTGCAGCTCACTGTTTCTTTTGCCTTCCCTTCTGTATTAGCAAACTGGTCAGTGAGGACAGGGCCAAGAAAGTGCATGTCTGACAGACAGAGAAGTGATGCTGCTTCCAGGGGAATGCCAGACTGTTAGGCTGTTAAATTCTGAGGGAAAAACAGAAGTTTACAGTGACCTGGACAGATGAAGAGGGGCAGGTTAGGGTGCACTGAAGGAAGAGAATAAGAAAGAATGAGGAAAAATGAAAAGGATAGTGCTGAAATAAAACACTGGCAACCTCACAAAATGAGAAGTAGCCCAAGAAAGATACATACCTGAAAAATTTCAGACACTTGATTAAGTTAGATATGGACATTCCTCTGCGAGTAAACACCATTCCTGTCTAAAATTTATGTCTGAATCCAAGATTAATTTTTGCTACCCGCAGAATACACAATACCTGAATTTTCAGTGCTTGAACAGAAAGTGAATCTGTGGCTGCTTTTTAAATTATAGCTATGCTGCAGATACTCAAGATGTTCCGTGGCATTTGACTAATTCCTTTTCACTTCAGCTTAATGCAAGAATTCTTTTTTATGCATTACTTTAATATTCTTCATTCTGGAGCTGTGGTAAGGATATGACTGACTTGAGAAGGAGCTATTGCTCACAGCATTACCGTAATCAGCTTATCTTGGTAATTTTCTAGCAGGTTAGATTTTTTAACTGTATGTTCATGGGGAATGTCACTGGCAGAAAGAGTTTGTTTTGCATAACCAGAAGCCATGTAAACACCAACTCTTACTCTCTGCTTCACAGCTTGTTATTACAGGCAAAACAAACTGATGGAACTGATGGCTTCTGTCTGCTCAGATTAGACCTCAGCAGAAGGCATGCTGCAGACCAGCAGAAAACTTCACAACACAGTAAGGAGTCTGCTGCTGAAGACCACTCTAATATGCTTTCCTCCATTTGTTCTGAGAAAACATCTTTTAGTATTCTGCAGCTCTATTCTTCCCCAATGCTCTTTCCAAATGAAAAAAATAATTTGCTTCATGATCTGTTTTTGTCTGAGAATCTATGCACGTCATTGTATTTTAAAAAAGCACTCAGTGCCAAGCTGAGATGCATCCTTCATTGCCAGTGAACTTTTGTAATTTGATTATTTAAACTTTATACTTTTTTTTTAACCTGAAAACTAAACCCCTGCAGGGCACAGAGGGCTTTAAAACCCAACTCTAAAGATACTCATAAATATCATGCTATTGCCTTTAATGAAGGAAAACTTTTTTTTAAATGATTGTATATGTATATATAGTTCCCAGAACATCAATAGAAACATTTGACATTGATTCTAGCTCTGGAATGGAGCAGTCTTAAAGAAGCAAGATCTGAGCCAGCTTAATTGGCTTGAATTCTTCACAAATTTGGCTCTAAGTGGGTGAACTACTCAGTCAGTGCAGTATTTTGGGAGACTGTGCATTTTATTCTGAAAACATGAGATTTAAGCAATGGCATTTCAACTCTCTTGGAAGACAGCAGCAAGACAGACCTGAGCATTAAGCCTCCTACGTAGCCAGAGACCAGCGACAGGAGGCACAAAGTAGCTATACTAACTTCTGTGCTGCTGCCACAAATCTTTTAAGCTTTAAAAAAGCCAACCCATACCCTTAGGAGAACTTATGGTTTCTAATATCAAAGACAAACGCATGATTTCCCCCCCCACTTACAACAGTTTGTTATCCTTATCTACTATGAAGACATAAACAGTCCAGGAATCATCTGAATTTTAACTGTGCTTTAAGACATCACTAATTAGAGCCTAAGAAAGGCACTAAAAATACCCAGACATGCAGCTGACACCTTCTTGATTCAACTTGAGAACCTTCTGTGCCAACTCAGATGCAGTGACTAACAGAACTGCTTTTAATGTCTGCTTTTCCACGAACAGTCATGTACAAGAGCTACTTTTTCCAGAGTAAGATGGATAATTAGGATGAGTAAGTTTTCCTCTCCTGAGAACAAATAATTGCTTAGGTCATTTAAGAATTCAGCAAACAGTGCAATTTATCTAAAACTTAATATATCCAGAAAGCAGTAATTTCAGGTGGCCAGGAAACAATTTTTTCTGATCTATATTCAAGGTTCTTCATTGCAAATGATTTTTATTTATTTTAATCAAAAGTGTTTGTGACTTTATGACTTTCAGGTAAAAGTGTGTCTTCTGGGTTTGACAAAACAGATAAAAACAAGTCCAAGAAGTAAATTAAGATGGTACAGGAAATTCCAAGAACACCACAAAGTCAGAAGGAATAGGAATTTTTGTTCTGTGCATCATACAACAGTTCAATACCATTGCTTCAGATTACATTGAGATACAGTTGCAACATTTACAAGGTTTTTCCATGGAAAACAATATGAGAGGTGGTCCCATGTGAACCTCATTAAGTTCAGAAAAGCAAAGTGCAAGCTCTTGAACATGGGTTGAGGCAATCCGAAACATGAACACAAACTAGGCAAAGAGTGGATAGAGAGGGCCCTGTAGAACAGGACTCGTGGGTATTAGTGGGTGAAAAGCTCAACTTCAGGCAGCAATGTTTGCTTGCAGCCCAGAAAGCAAGCCACAACCCAGGCTGCATCAAAAGTAGCGTGGCCAGGAAGGTGAGGGAGGTGACCCTCCCTCTCTACTCTGCTCTTCTCAGACCCCACCTGCAGTACTGCACTCAGCTTTAGGGTCCCCCAGCACAGCAAGAACATGGGCCTGTTGTATGAGGTCCAGAGAAGGCCTCAAGGACAATCAGAGAGGCTGAAGCATGCCTCCTATGAAGAAAGACTGAAGAGAGTTGGCCCTGCTCAGCCTGGAGAAAAGGCGGCTCTGGGACACCTCACTCAGACATTTCATTATCTAGATGGGCCTACAGGAAAATGGAGAGGGACACTTTTTCAGTGAGAGTAGTGACAGGACAAGGCTTTCAACTTAAAGAGTGCAGATTTAGATTTCATATGAGAAACTCTTTACTCAGATGGTGACGAGGCACTGGCAAAGGCTGCCTAGAGAAGCTACAAATGCTCCAGCACTGGAGGTGCTGAAGGCCAGGTTGGATGGGGCCCTGAGCAGCCTAACCTAGTGGTGACAACCCTGGACTAAAACCCAGAAAGGATAAAGCACTTAAAACTATGAAGAACGAAAGTATTCTTCTGATGAAGGCTGAGCTTTTTGTGAAAAATTAAATAAGTTGTTTTAAAATGACTTTGAAGGTCAGTGAGATCGCACGTCAGTCACTTTCTACACCTTCACTCATCCCATTATGCACTCCTGTCACCTTGTTCTCAACCATCCTTACTTGGGACCTGAAGGCTTTAACTGGCCTGGCCAGGTAAAGGAAAGCAGCAGTAAACTACTTGTTTAGTAACAAGGCTGCAAAAAGGATTGTGGGAGATAAGCTCGTCGTGATTTTACGCAGCCCACACAAGCATTAGCTTAAAATATCACTGCAATGTATTTCTCAGCATCATTCGCTGTTTATTCAGCTTAATGATCCTTTCCTTTTTTTTTTTGCACGCAGAATTTCAATGCTGCTTTAGTAATAGATGATTATGAGAACAGATGACTTAAAGCAGCAACAATTATTAGGCTAATAAATAATCTATGGCATTGAAGGTAGAAGTGCCTTGCTTATCAACAGATTCAGAATACTAGTATACTGGTAAGAATGATGTAGTTAAAAACATTTGAATTTAAGTTGTTGTGAAATGAAGTTCCTCCAACACATATTGTATCTGCAAATTACAAAATTTTACTCTCAAGAACTGTTACGTAATGAAAAGCGGCTAAATTAGTCTAAACTTGATCAACTCAAATTCGGAGTGATACTAAGGAAATAAGATAAGGAAATACTGCAGGATACATGGTGGGCATTCAGAGCCTTAACTCATTACACACCTCAGACTAATATGCTTGGCCAATTTACATATAATAGGAAAATCAAGTGCTTAATGAATGTTATGGTTAATCACAAAATATACTCTTTCAATTGGAAATACTGACAAAACGGATTAAAAATAAAGATGATCAGGAAACATCCTATTATTGTCAATGTCCCTGGAAGCACTATTACCACTGTAATTGTTACTGATGTCACTTTCAGGAGGCGTTTCATTATTTACCTTACTACTTCCAACGAGTCACCATCTGGTATTACTCCAGTTTTGCGTCACTGGAAATACAGCTAGAATGCTGTTATCCTTCCAGAGCTAGGGTTGTTAATAATTCAAGAGTGCTTGGATAGGAAGCAGTGAACTTGGATAACCCATAGTTCCTACTTGCTCTATGTAATGATGGCACAAGAGAACACCTTGACTTGTTCCTGTCTGATGTCTCCACAGATGAGGAAAAAAAAATATAAAAAAATGTGTTTGTTGACTTTTCCTATTGCTCTTATCCAAATACAGAAAATAAAGAAACTTCCCTTAAAGTTTCCAGGTGGGATGGTGGTTTAAAGCATTCAGCGAAAAACTGACAGCGCTATCGATCTTTTCTGCAAAAACAGCAGCTTCCAGCTACTGCAGGATTTCAGCTGGTAATAAACAATATACGGTCCTATGCGGAAGTCAGTTCCTCACAGATTAAATATTGCTAAGATTAAAGTAATTACACAGCTTTGACTGAAACAGCCTGCAGTGCACCACCTGCAAGGAAAGAGCACAATTTTTGTCTTATGATGTTTCACTGTATCTATAAGAGTTAGTGTTGATGTGTAAAATGAAATTTTCCATACATTGCCAGTTTGCTTCTGAAATCCCTTCTTGACTAGAATAAGCAAGAAGAAAGAACCAGAGTCAGAAGGAATGCCAGCATTTCAATTCTTAATGAATTTTTTGTAATAATTTTTATTCTCATTATCCTCACTATTATCACTGCCTGTTAATAATCAATTTATTGATTTTAAATATTGCTTCATAATAATTGCCCAGCAAAAGAAGGATAAATCTTGATGATGCTGATGGCTAAGCTAGTTTCAGCAACAGGCCTGAGAAAACTCAGAATCTCTTGGTGTCTATGTCTCTGTCCTTGTTTGAAGGAGAACCCTTGGATACTGGTGAGCCACAGGATCACAAATAAGGCCGGAGAGTAGAGGTGGAAGGGGGTAACACAACGCAAAGCACAACAGAACAACAAGGTCCCTCCAGGCCACAACAAGTGAGGATCCCCTGACGTATAACAGCAGTAGACTCAGAAATAAGATAACAAAACTACTTACCTTTAGAAAGCCTATAACATCCTCAGACAGGCAGGAACCTCCAAATGAGAGGCCCTTACCTCCACTGCCAACCCTTAAATGAAGGCTGGAAAGGTGTGGATCCTGGCTCCACACCTTCTGGTCACTCAGGTCCATTGCTTGCACCTGAGCTCGCCTGGGTTGGCCCTGCCTTCCCACCAGGTGCTCCATCACTGGTTCGAGCCATGACTTAGCATTTCCACTACAAAGAGAAAACTTTACTATATATTTATATATATATATATTTATGTATATTATATATAAATATGTATAACATATATATAATATACATAAATATATATAATAAATAGCACAAGTTCCCTAAATGCTTCCAAGTGGCATTACATCCTAACCTCTTCAAACCTAAGGAAAAAAGATTTGTGGTCCTTTCCTGCTCTCTCGCTTAAAATCAGTATTTTCAGTTAAAATCCATAGGAGGTAATTACCAGGAGGCAGCTCCGATGCGAGACAGGAACAGAGGGCATCTGGTGGTGTTTGTTGTTCATGTATACCAACAGTAAGGCAATTCATACCTATATGCATCTTCACCAACAAGAATTAATATAATCCATGCTTTTCAACAAACAAAAACGTAACAAATGGAGAAATTAAAATACAGAAACACAGTTTTAAAAGAAACAATATGATACAACTTTTTGATGCCAGATGCTGACACTATGAAAATTACTCTTTATACTGTTTTAGTGGTTAAAGACACAAGTAGTAATTCTGTGCTCATAGGAAGTTGCCATATCCAAGAAATACATGCTATGGAAAAGTAGGACAGGTTCCCCTCTATCATAAAGGACACAAAGTTGTCTGTTTTGCTTCAGGAACGTCACAGAATCACAGTGCTACAGGGGTTCAAAAGAACCTCTGGAGATCATCCAGTCCTACCATCCCGTTAAAGCAGATTCTCTGGAGTTGGTTGCACAGGAAAGCATCCAGGCAGGTTTTTAATATCTGCAGAGAAGGAGACTCCACAGCCTCTCTGGGCAGCTTGTTCCAGTGCTCTGTAACCCTCAAAGTAAAGAATTTTTTCCTTATGTTTGTATGGAACTTTTCTATGTTCCAGTTTGTGCCTGTTGCTGGGCACCACTGAAAAGAGCCTGGCCCTATCATATCGACACCCACCCTTCAGATACTTAATAGTTTTGATGAGATCCATGGAGATGAAATCAGAAGATGAACAGAAAGTTTCTTCTTAGTAAGCAGCACCATCACAGGTGAGGAACTCAACTTCATCTAAAGCAGCATTTCTAACACTGTGGAGAAGAACCACTGATGAATACAGAAGAGCAGAGGAGAGTCCAGTTCCAAACTATCAGATCAACTCATGAATTGATAGGCTGTACGTATTCAGAATTCGGTATCAAGCTCATAAGAACAGCTAATTTTAAATTGGAAATGAGGATTCTGGTATTAAGATAAGTCTGTGAAGATCTAACACTGAAACATTCTACAATATTAGGCTTAGCATATGTGTTGAACAGCATATACCACTTGGAATTCAGACACTGAAACGGAGTCAACATCTGTGAGACTCCTTTACTGTAAGGAACTGGGGAACACAATGGCAGGATAGAAATAAAAACTACACTTACAAATAAGCTTTCTATTCATGCGGGGGCTATATGCATTTTATTGCCAGTGGCAAAAACTGAAAAAAAAGCTCAGATTTTGTCATACTTGCTCATGAGAAATATACTACAACATCAGAACTTGCTTGACTGAAAATGAAGGAATAAAAGCAAAAGAAGACTGTGACATATGATATATTGTACCCTTCCTTACACAACCTTCAATGCATGGAATCAATCACAGCCAAGATTCTAAGTGAGAAAATTCTTGAAAAAAACAAGTACTTGTATCTTTCAGACTAGCACTGTCAACAAGAGAAGAAATCGTCTCTCATTTCCACCAGCACAAAAGTGTGGTAAGCACAACATTGGTGACCTGGTTAAAACTAGACTGATTTAAAGAAAAAGTTGGTTTTAACCCACATCAATTTCCCAATCTGTTCTGATATGCAGCCACGCAAACACCTACACTGGTAGAAGCGGGTAGAAGAAAACTGCTCCCCTCAACAGCAGTGCTGGCTGAAAGTGTAAATAAAACTTAAGACCTTCTGGTGTTTGCAGATCTTCTTACCAAAGTTAGCAAAGTAAAAGTTAAATTGAAAAACAGATTAGAGGCCAAGTTCGAAGTCGGTACAAGACATAAAATAACTTCACAAATTTCAGAGAAATTCTTCATAGACTGTCAAAAATCTGTCCCAAATCACAAGCTATTAGTCTCAAAACTAAATGTACTACTGGAAACAGAACCAATTTAGAAGTCAGTAATATGTGAATAAAACATATCTTAGATTTAAAATCCACCTTGGAGGCCTCAATTAGAGGCTCTGAGCTATTAAGACAAAGGTTTGGATGGACAATTTTAGAATACTTTGACAACCTCATTGCCTGAAATTTCTCTAAAAACACAGCTATACAAACAAAAAAGCTCTGAAAATCTTATTTGCTCTAGAGACTATGCTTGTTACCTTTATTTTAAATATTAGTTAACAGCATAATTGCCTTCTGAAAGGTTCCTAGTCTGTTCATTTTCAAACCATGGTTTCCTGTTTTATTATTCATGAGAATAAGGTTGCTCTAGGGCAATACCATCCACCCACTCCTTATATAAAAACATATTTAATGATCTTTTGGTTTTATTTTGATTTAATGAAATTTGACTTACCTTAGGAAGCTGGAATAAAAGTTACCTATAGAGCTAGACCCTTCAGAACTAGAGACTAGAGCCTTCCAATCAAATAGGCATCATAAATAGCATAGCACATTCATAGAAATAAGGCACTGTAGCGGAAATGGTAAACCACAGCTTGAACCAGAGATGGGGCACCTGGTGGGAAGGCAGGGCCAGCCCAAGGGAGCTCAGGTGCATGCAATGCAGTGCCTGAGTGACTGGAAGAGATGGAGCCAGGATCCACCCCTTCCCAGACCTCATTTAAGGGTTGGTAGTGAAGGTGTCTTGCTGGTGATCCTTGCCTCCTGGAGGCCTTTTAAAGGGAAGCAGGGTGTGTGTATGTGCTGCTTTTGGGTTTGCTCTCATTTGCTGTTGCTTAGAATTGTGCCACTCTGCTATTATTGCTATACTTTCCATCACATTATAGCATTACAGGTATCCTTTTCTTGACTACTTTGAATTTATTTAAGCTGAATGCAACCTAAAATCTGGTTTGGGTAGGAGGTCTTTATTACCTAATCATTTTCATTCATGATGCTTTATCAGAATTAAACACTTTCATACCTTCTCCTTCCTTCCTTTCCTTCTACTTAATTCTACTTAATTCTAATGGTGAGCCCTTGTGTCCTGCTCTCTTCTGACTGTTTTTTAACAAAATTGATGATGAAGAACTATGGATCTTTTCCAGAGTTTACAGGCAGCTATAAAGAAGGTGAGCAGAGATTATTTTCTAATCTTGATCAATAAATGAATGACAATATTTGAAAGCTTTCTCCTTAAGTGCTACAGGAAGAACTATTTGAGCAATGCCAACAACTAATAACACTTTTCTGTTAGCTTATTTAGATTCTTAATTAAATTGTTTACTAACCAGACAGGAGGTACCACTTGTAGCAGCATGTGATAAACACAGTCCCATGGTTTAAGAATGACTCTTCTTAGATTCAGAGAATATACTGGAAAATAGAGTATTTAGTACATTTATTCCTACTGATGCCTAACAATTAGCCGAATTACAACTGCCTGTTTAAAAAACTATATGAAGCAAATACTTAATTGGATGAACTATCCCCTAATATAGTTGGAACTCCAACAGTTTAGTCAGGATGACAAATATCAAATAGTGCCCCCCAAATATTTATTTGTATACTCCAGTAAGTGGTGTTCTATAGAGTCAGGACCCCTTCCCACAATACTGTGGAAATCTACTGCTAACTGAAGTAGTAGGAAAGATTTCCGAATGCAAACTCAAGAAAAATTACTGCTCTTCTTATTGTTTGCCACAAAATTATTTAGCCATAAATAGTTACTGACAGCATTGAAAATTCTTACCAAGGAAAGAACAAGGTCCACAATTTGTCTTATGACAAGTTAAATGGAAAGACACCTGTGGGTTCTGAATCAGTTTGAGTTGAAACGCTTCCAAATCCTACCCACAGGGGGACCTTGTTGATATAAGTCTTTGTGACCTTAAAAATCAGAACAGTAAAAACTCAGTAAGCTGAAACCTAACCATTTCCAGTGTAAATACACATTCCTTTCGTAAACTGTTTTGCATCTGAAATTAAGTATTTATAGGGAGACTTCAGAAGGAAGGCTTTGACTGAGCCACCCGATGTATACAGCTACCAAAGAGCAGAGGAGGTCCCCTGCAGTTTTCTGATGGCAGCTGCCTTGTGTAGAAAACTCTTCATTTGCCAGCAGTAATGAAGATTCCTTTCACCTGAAGTGCTCTTTCTGCTGTTCCTAGTGGCCAAGCCCGCACACATGGTCTCTGTTTTCTGTAATTATTACAGATCCTTGGATGTAATGCTTGTTTTGCGCAAACGTGTAATTTCAGCCATGTCTAAAGACACCATCATGTGCTTGAGCTTTAGTTCTTGTCTGAAATGAGGCTGGCCAATGCCTCACACTGGGTGTGTAATGCCTCTGTTTTCACAGCACAGCACCCAAATGGGATCATCTGAAAGCCATAAAAACAAAGGAAATGCAGTCCTAAAGAAGGCAGGTGGTGGAAAGCATAAACAGGATATGCTTCCACCTTAAACACGTTTTTTTATGCATTTAATACTCTCATTGAGTTAATTATATAGGACTTGGAAATTAAAGCCATGACAGGCTCAGCAGAGTACTTCATACACAACAGTGTGAGACGATGGAGAGCAAAACGTGATGGTTAAATGTTGTGGGCTTTCTGTTTTCATAGCATGGGAGAAGCGTGGAGGATCACAGAACTGACACCAGCCCCTACGGGAAGCCTCGATCAGCGCATAGTATGGAAAACGGACGAGGAATTCCATAGTGTGGAATGGACGAGGGGATGGGGAGAAAGCCTCAGGGCGCCTCACAGGCGGGGACACACCGTCCCGATGCTCAGCGCTACTACGCCCGGCCCTGGGCCGGGGTCGCCGCCGCCCGCCCTGAGCAGAGCGCCGAGTCGCCAGCAGGCGGCGTCCGCGGCTCCCTCAGCGCGGCCGCTACAGGGCGCCCCGCCCCGGCGCGGAGGGGCTGACCGGGTCGGGAAGGCGGCGGCGCCGGGCGGCAGGGGGCGCTGTGCGGCGCGGCGAGGAGGCGCCTCAGCCTGGGGCGGGACGGGGAGGGGCGGCGGGAAGGCGGGGTGGCGAGGCGGTATGGCGCTGCCGGTGCTGTCGAGTTCGGGGGTGAAGTTTCGGCGGGTCCTGGCGCATTTCCCTCAAGAGCTCAGCCTGGCGTTCGCCTATGGCTCCGGCGTCTTCCGGCAGGAGGGGGCCTCGGCCGGGCACGGCGAGGTGAGCGCGGCGGGCGGCTGGGCGGGCGCAGGCCGCTGTGGCCACGGGCCGTGTGCCGCCGGCGTGGAGGTGGCCGGTGCTTTACCGGGGCTGCCCCTACCGCGGTGCGTGCGGCTTGAGCACGAGAGCGGGCAGCGAAAACAAGCCCAAAGCCCTTACTGATAGTGAACTGGGGGCAGGTGCCCTCCCCTGCTTTAGTGCCCACTCTTCGCGGGGGGCTGAGCCGCCTGGAAGCAGGGACCTGTGTGTGTGTGTGTGTTTGGCCTTTTTAAAAGCTAACCAGCAGCGCTGCTCACTGAGGCGAACCAGTTACCTATGGACGTGACTTTAAATGCGTCTCTTTCTTTTTCTTTTTCTTTTTTTCTGCAAAGAGAAAAACAGAAGATAGCAGGAATTTAAGAGTTCTGAGGATTTCATTCTCTCACAAAAAAAAAAAAAAAAAAAAAAGTGGTAGAAGAAAGGTAGTTCACACACTGCTTAGTAAACTGCTTAGCTAAGGTGCAGCCCAGAATGAGGCCTGCCTCTCTGCATTGCTTCCTAAGGAGTTTGAAGCAGTATTGCTCCAAGTATTAGTTTGTGGTAAGCTTCCAACTTGTCTGTGTGAAGGGATGCATGGACTGCTTTCTTCAGAAGAGCAGCAAACACCGTGTGTCCTGTACCTTCAGTGTTTGGGTTGTTCTGTTGACAGAAGCAAGTGAGTGCAGTCAGGTGCGGTTTCTTGCTGTCGGGTGACTTTACATGCCCCCACCTCCCTTAGCAGGTTAAGCTGTTAGGCTGAGCCGTGCACTAGGTCCTCTGGGATCTTGTGATGCGCTCCCCAGTGTTTTAGGAGGCTGAAGTTTAGTAATGTAACCGGAGGGCAAAGAAAGTTTGGGACTGCAGCTGGTGGGCTGATTGAGTAAACACACAGCTCCTTTGGAGCCTTTAAGCTGTGTCCAACCTTAAGAGGTGTGTGTGTGTGTTCAATTTTTTTTATTCATGTGAACAATAATTAGCTAATATCTCTCTATTGTGCATATATTAGATTAATATGATTAACATTAATTGCTTACTGACATTTCAAAACTGGTACTTTTCTCTGTATCCACAGAACAATATGCTGGACTTTGTGTTTGCGGTTGATGATTCTGTGACCTGGCACATGATGAACTTGTTAAAGAACAGGAGTCATTATTCTTTCCTAAAAATTTTTGGACCAAAACAGATAAGTAACATACAGAGCTATGGAGCAGGGATTTACTACAATACTTTAGTGCCGTGCAATGGTAGGGTGAGTATGACTTTAAAGAACTTAAATATTTGTGAATGTTGAGATGATTAGCTTAAAGCAGACTTTTGTGCAGGAAGCACATCTGATGGATTGCAACTGATCCTTAACTGGTGATATTTTCAATATTGAGATCTCAAACTATTTCACAAACACCAGATTTGTGAATCTGAGTTTACGTTCTGTATTGCTTGCAGTTTTCCAGTGTCTGAAGTGTATCACTGTTGTATGTGTGGGGAAACAGAGACTCAAATTTAGCAGCTGACTACGTAGTAACAGTGAAGTGGATTTTTACTGTTTGACATGAAAATAATATATTTAACATAGGCAGTTGTAATGGACATATTTGTTGTCTAATGGCTAACATCCTGGTTTCTGAGGTTTGGTTACAATTAATAATTCCAGGTAAGCTGTACTTGTCCAGCAAGTCCTCCGTCACAACTGTGTGTAGTATGTATTTGGTAAGGAGGAATGCAGATAGCAGGCAGGGGACTGAGAGTTCATTTTTTAGGCAATACTGTTATCAGTATTGCTATTCATGTTGTTTTTCTAGTAAATTAAAAAAAAAAAAAAAAGCCCCAAACCTATTATGGAGCTGTGTTATTTACGTGGCTCTTGTTTGTATGATCCTCTTCTTGCAGAGCAATTCTTTCAGTGTTATCAAAGAGAAGCTGTTGTGGCCAAGGTGTATTGGAAGAAAATCTGCAAATACCTAGGAGCAGAAACTGTTAAAGAAGAAAGATGTAGCGTTACAATGTTTTAATTTTATGCATGCAGGTCTTTATTGGAGGTGTATGTTTCTTCGAATGAATGACAGTTGTAATATTAAATTTCCTATAACAAAAGCAATGGGATTGTATGGTTATTCAGAAACCTTTATTGTGCTTTTTTTTTCCCAGATGATAAAATATGGTGTAATTAGCACTGATACCCTGATTGATGATTTACTTCACTGGAAAACCCTCTATGTTGCTGGACGCCTACAAAAACCGGTAACCATTAATCTCTTCAGTTATCTGTCTTGAAATGTAGTAAATTACAGGGATGGAGAACTATTAGTTGTAGCTTTAGCTTTAACTGTTAGTGATACATGAGTCAGCACTGAAGAAATTGCCCTGATTTAAAGTCTAGTTGTGCCAGAGGGGTAATTTCTCAGAAAAGAAGTGCAGCGTTGTCTTCAATGATACTCTATGTTCTATGAAAAAAAGATACGTTAACAATAGCTTTCTGCCTTTAGTAAATCTTGAATAACTGGTCTGTATTAATGCAAGAGTCCCCTACAAGGTAAATAGTCCATCTACCATCACTAACAAATTAGAGGAGTCACCAAGATGTAATGCAGTTAAACAATGGAAGTCTGTAAAGATGAAAGCTGCTCTGTTCTGCAGCTACTGTCTAGTTCATTCTCTTGTTTAAAGATCTGTAATTAACAGTAATGTGTAAAGAATGCTGGTTGTCATTCTCATGAGTGTCTGATTCAGTGTGCTTTCAGCAGATGGCAGCAGTGCCAAGTTAAATTTTCTTGGACTGGGGTGAGGAGAACTTTGTTCAAGTCATAGAACAGAAATTAATGATGCTCCTAAAGAAAATCTCAGGGTGCAACTTTAAATAGGTTGTTTTGGGACTACAGACTTTCCTTACCTCCTGTGACTTATGTCAGGTTGGAACAGCTGTTATCTTTGTAAAGAATAGAACTAAATACAACAAGAAAAAATAATGGAAGTATTTTCCCATTAACTGAATACTGAATGTTTATTTTCAGTGCAACTACAATTGCTGCTGCTTTGGTTTATTTTAAAGTTTCTTCTTGGTTTATGTAAAGTATGTTTCATGTCTTCTGATTACATTCAGTGGGAGTGCATACTTGCACAGTGAGGCAGAACTTGGTATCTTTTTGGTCAGTAATGAGACAGCCAGAGATACCTTCATGCATAGGTCCAAGTTATTTTCATAAAACTGTGAAGAGTTTGCATTGAATAAAGACTGAAGGATTGAAACCAGAATTTGATGGAAAAACTAGCCGGTGGATGTTTAGACTATCTCTTCTTGTAGAATCCGTAATGCACTAAATGGGATTTTAAAATATTAAGCTGTGTTTGCAGACATGCCCCAATTTTTATTTTTTATTTTTAGATCTGTTGTACAGATTTCACATGTCTGCTGATTTTTGTTTCACCTCCAATTTGATGTCTTGCTGTATATGTTTTAGGTGGTATAAAGGTTTTTTTCCTCCTTAAAATGTACAACGAGCCTCTTTTGGAGAGCAGATAGGGTTGGGTCAGTTTTCTTGTCCAGTATAATCTCTTGCATACCATCTGCCATTTGTGCTAGTTCTGGGCAGGCAGATTAATATTGTTTAAGCTTGTTTGGGAGTTTTCTTCTCACGCTTGTAGATGAGAGAGAAGCTCAGGGCCTTTCTGGTGTTCGATTACAAAGCTGTCACTGTGAGTGAAAGCTATCCAAGCTATTCTAGTATATGAGCTGAAACATTTGCTCTGGCTTAGAAATCTTGGTGTAATTTTCACTGGAGGTTTTGTTTCTGTTATAAATTGGTTGCCTTGATCAAGTAATCCTTCTAGAATGTTTGGCCAAATAGCTGGAGTTTGGAATTGCAGTTTAGAAATGCTAACTTTTCTTCATAGGCTTCTGTGTGTTAAAAGTTAATTTGCTTTTCATCTTAAAATAAAATTATAATATCAATTCGCTAAATTTTCATTTAATAACTGACAAGTTTCTTAAAAAAAAAAAAAGTTTGTGTAACTAAGAAGGAAAATAAGCAAGCACGAGTGACACCTAACTTTGCTTTTTCAGATTTTTTTAGAGCATCTGAAATGTTAATGCTTATTTTAAAACACAGAGAGTAATTGAACAAGCAGTTGTATTTGCTGTTGTCACTGAAATTATTAAAAGAAGAATTCTTTCCTAAATGGCATAACTACTGCAGTGTTTCATGCATTTGAATTTTGAAGCCCAGCGTATTGTTTCCCCTAGGAAAAAAAAATCTGATATATGTTAAAGAGTATTTTTAGCAAAGGAGATGGTTCTCTTCATTAAAGTGAGCCTGTGGTCTTCCTTGGGGAATAGCAGCACCACAGGCTTCTTTGTTCTGTCTGTCTGTCTTGTTTTATTGTAGCAGTGAGCTATGAAAGGGCATATAACCAAATGAGTTGATGAGATTTTTAAATAATAGTTGACCTTGTGACTGGTCTGCATTATTTATTGGATATATTTGAAAAAGTCTGTGTGCATCCAATAAACTCCATAGTTTTCAAGGAAATCAAATTTATTCTAGATTCCCTAGCGGATGAATTTATAGTAGTTTGATGTGTTTTGTCATTGTCCGTCATTTTATTGCTAGGAAATACAAAGTAATTGGCAGGAGAAGCTGGCAGGAATTCTTAAATGCTTGCTTGTACAATAAGCTCTTGTTTTTCCTTCTCTGGTTTTTATTTTAAAAACACTTTTATTTCAAAAATCACCCTGGACCTGATTCCACGCTACTGTATATAGTTGATGTCAGGCAAACCTATACCTTAGTGCAGAAGGACTGAAGCGAGCAGGCTGTATGCTGTTGCATTCACTGCCATATCAAAGTCAGTTTGTTCTAGTTTTACACTCTTAAAGACTTTGCCATAGATAAAAAATGAAGTTCTGAACATAGCATCAGCCAGCCCTGGCATTGCTTTGTTGATATCATGGAACTGTAGAATGGCTTGGGTTGGAAGGGACTTCAAAGATCACCTAGTTCCAGCCTCGTGCTGTGGGTAGGATTGCCCATTGCTAGATCAAGCACTAGTTGCCTTTTCTGTAAGGAGGATTTTGTGTAGCAGTCATATTGTATTCTCTTACTTTTCCCCTTACTGAGTGTAAAGGAAAATACCTACTTGAAATGGTACTTGAGCTCTTTCAGGTTATATTTTGTTACATTTTGTGAACAGAATTTTGAGGAATGTTGCAATTCTTTGCATGTGTGTAGACTTCTGGGGAGAAAAAGCAAGCTGGATGAATTTGTTCGCTGCCAGTGGATTTTCATTTTGAGATATTGTAGAATAAACAAATATTAAGAACCCGCCCTTTATAAGAATGATAGACTCACAACAGAATATATTCTTAGGAGAGTCATTTTTTGAATGGGCATTGTCAGCTGCCTTGTAAACCAGGCCGACTTTATCTGTCTAATGTTTGACATTCTCCTCATACAAATAAAAAATAATACTCTGCTTCTTCTAGGAGGAGAACTAATATTCAAGAAACTGTTTCAGGCGTATGATAGAACAGCAGCAAGGAGTCCTCTTTTGGGAAGAAGGGTAAAGTGAAGGGGAATAAGTAAACTTCTCTTTCCCTGTTGTTCCACGCTCTTTCAGTGTGGTGACAGTGATCTTTTTTTTTTTTTTTCTTAGTATATCATTAATACTATATGAGATATTTCTGTTGATACTTTCACACCTATTGTTTTATGACTCTTAAATTCGTGAGTATGAAGAGGTGAATGGTTCTTCAGAGATTAGTTGCTGGCTGTTGCTTCGATAGGTTCCAAAAGTGTTTGTAAAAACAGCCTTTTATAGCAGGCTGTTGTTACTTAAAAAGGTGTTCCCCTCACCCACAGTATAAGCAAAAGATGGTGCTGAAGTGTTTGTTGTACAACAGTAATAGGATCTAATCTCAAATTTATTATTTTTCATGTTGGATTGAGTAACGTTTTTAGCTCCATCTTCAGTAGCACTTTCCTGAAGTCTTGCTCCCAATGACTCTGATTTTTTCAGGTGAAAATCCTGACACAGAATGAGAATGGCAAGCTGCAAGCTGCCCTTGTTAGCAATCTGAAGAGTGCAGTCACAGCAGCCTTTCTCATGTTACCAGAAAGTTTCTCTGAAGAAGACCTCTATATGCAGATTGCAGGACTCTCCTATTCTGGTTAGTATATGGTCTCAAGTCTCTGAGGAGAAAAGCTGTAATTGGAGCTGTTGTACTACACGTACATTGTGCGAGTAGTAGTGAGTCTCATGTTCTAAGTCATCTGTTCTTTTGCTTTGGGCCTATACTTTTGCATGCTCCAATAACTGTATTTTACAGCTGTGTACATAGCATTGGAAACCTGTGCTTATTCATCAAGGAATAGGTACAAGTGCATAAGCAAAACTTGTCAGATAGCTGCTTGATTTACAAACAGCTAGATATGGATGATTATGGTGAATTAGTTTTTTGCTATGTTTGTATGGATTGTATCTTGGTTTTAATGGTTCAAAACTTTGGAAAAAATTTCTCTCCACTCAATGCTTAATGCTTATTCATCTCAGACTCTGATTAGTTATTAGCTGTGTTATCACTCACTTTTTGAATGTGCTATGTTTAAAGGCCTTCTTTGTGTATTTAAGACTCCCTTCCTAGTTGGTATTTATTGACTTTTTTTGGTAGGAGAATTTCCTCCTTTCGTTGGTAATGAAATTATACGAAACTGAAGTGGTATTAGAAAGAAAAAAAGAAATAGAGGACCTACTCCAAATGGGTCTTCAGTACCAGAACGAATTGTATGAAAATTATTAAAATTTAACTATTAAAATTAAGTACTACTCTTTAAGTTTTGACATTTTTAATGATTATGAACAAGTTTGCTTGGAGATGTATTTTGCACAGCACTTTCATTACTCATATAAAAATGAAGGTTTGGCCTTGCATTCCTTTAAAAAAAGATAAAACAAAAACCCCACAGCACAGGTAGAATTCATAAGCTGCAGCTTGGCTCTACCGAGGAGTGTTACTGTTCTCATAGCAGTTTTTTTCTGAATCATCTGTTTGTGAGTGACAGTAAGGGAATACTGACAGGGTGGTTAAGGATTGCTCACCAGGAGTGTTTGCTACAGACCCACCTGATTCCTGTCCAGGCATGTCGTTAGATTCTTGATGGGCACTGGTGACCAAGGTACTTTATGCATATCCTTTAAAACAACGACATTAACAGAAAACTGGGAGATCAGTTACCATGCTGTGAGATGTTGGGATTGCCTCTGCTGGGGGAATACAGTTAAAGCAGTAAGACTCCCAGCTAGGAATGCTCAGGGAAAGAGGTGTCAGTAACGTGTTTAGAGACAGTTCATTTTGCTCCCATTTTGTGAAGTCTTAAACTGTTCAGGGAGTGTACTAGTAAACAACATTGATTTTTGTGTTACTCTAACAGCTCTTGCCATAAGTGCTGAAAAGAGCTGTTTGTGCTTTAAGTTGGGAAATGTTTATTATTTTTGTTTGTTGGTTATGGTGCATTTTGAAATCAGTGGGACAGTGCTACCGTGGGAAAGTGTGTGTTTTGCTGATTGGCATAAATTGAAGTAAAATAAGTAATGGCAGGAAGTTGCTACATTGCAACAACATATCCTAACTGTAGAAAGCAGGGAAAATGAATTGATTCAGGATTTTGTTTGTTGATTTGGACTGGACTGAGATGCTAACTCCTGGTTGGTAATGTCGAAAGCTACCAGGTGGTACTTAACCAGAGGTAGGTGAACACTAATACAGTCCTTTCATTACAGCTAGCGAATAGTGTCTCAAAATAAGGTCAGAAAAGTAGTAGCGGTGTTGAAAGGAATTGCTTTTTACAACCTACTAACAAAGTACTTGGCTCAAAGGAAAAGGAACACTGTGATCTGAGCATGTGTTAACAGCTGTATTTCACGTATAGCTCTTGAAGAGTGGAGACAATGCAAGTTATTTTCTTTTAGACATGGAAAAATGATGGTTATTTGATTTTTGAATACAGAGTACTGGGGCTGCTCACTAGTATTGTTTTGTGACCTGTTAAAACTGATGTCTGACTGTAAAGAATATAGTTTCTGCTGACTTAGAGCCTGGATGTCAGAGGCTGCATCACGGTTTTGAACCTTATTTTCTGTGGTTGAAGTTATTTGGATGGTATTTTTTGACTGTTAGAAGAGGAAACCTGTTTATGGATTATGTAGACATAGGTAGAATTGGAGAATAAATATTTTTAAGTAACAGCTTTGTACTGTGTTGGTTTTTGTTATATTTTCCTTATTTGACTTCAGTTTCGTCCTAGAGAACTAACTTTCTTTTTTCCTTGTCTAGGTGATTTCAGAATGATAATAGGAGAAGACAGATCGAAAGTGCAGAACATAGTGAAACCTAATGTTCCCTATTTTCAGAAGTTGTACAGTAACATATTACAGGACTGCCCTCAAGTGGTATATAAGCACCATCTGGGAAGGCTAGAGGCAAGTGTTTTTCTTCAAAACATTTTTAAAACAAAGGAGTGGAAGTGCTTTATTGCAATGGTAGAAAGCATGCTCAAGCAAGCAGTTGTAGTCACTATACCTACTATTATGTTTCAGTCGTTTAATTAATTCCACAGTTGGAAAATTTGCTTTAAATATTGGCCTCTGTGTATGTACTAACTGTTGTCCATTTTCTTTGAGTATGGCCACAGGAGTGGAATGCTAGCAAGGGAACAAGAGAAAATCATTCTGAAATGCGTGGTCTAATGAACACTATATTGAGACAACAGTCTAGGAAGTGATTAATAAACATATGGGTTGTGTTTAAAAAAAAAAAACAAAAAAAAACCTTAGAGGTGCAACTTCCTGTAATCAAAATGTTCATCTCAAAAAAAAAAAAAAAGTGTGCTAGTTATGAAGATTAGTTGAAGAAATCCAAGTTTTAGTCAGGAAACTGG
The DNA here is from genome assembly GCF_002078875.1 of Numida meleagris. Classification (NCBI taxonomy): domain Eukaryota; kingdom Metazoa; phylum Chordata; class Aves; order Galliformes; family Numididae; genus Numida; species Numida meleagris. The sequence goes on along the minus strand of NC_034419.1, from coordinate 4,357,239 downwards.
TTCAAAATGACCAGTGTATTGAACTCCATCTTTGTGGCTTAAGATATAAGTGAAACTGCAATTGGAGGTGGGATGCTACAGTCAGGGGGCTGGTAGCATTTTTTTCTCTTGTATATCACACTTGAATATTAGCACAAGGATGTGCATACTACATTTCAACGTAGCATGAGTAGTCTCATGGACATGAGTTACTGCTTTATCCTCAAGTCACTGAGGTAAGAACTCACTAATGCTTCCTTCTAGGATGTGTCTGTTAGAAACCAAAGCAAGTTGGTGTTTGCATAAGCAAGCTTGAGTACAGTAAAAGCTTTTACTGCAGTGCTTTTGAGTACCACATAGGCAAATCTGTGTTACACAGAAGCATTTTCTGTATTTTCTTACCAATGTGATTTTTGAACACCTAATGGAGGGAGTATTTAAACGAATTTTGAATAGAACCAATACTCCATTCTCCAAGAAGATATCTAGTTAGAACAGCATCTGTTTTTATATTACTTTTGAACAAAACCTTTTTTATCGAACAAATGTTAGATAATAAGTCTTTTTGATGTTCCTTAGTAGTCTTTGAAGCAGTGAATCAATTGCTATCATTTTACTGTTGATTTTGAGATTAATACTTCATTGCCTGCACCTTGTGTTGGATATTTGCCATTATTCCCAAGACTGAAGAGGTTAATTGCTGTTTGGAGTACTGCTTAACAGAGAATAGAAACCCTCTCTCCAAAGACACATATTTGAAATTTCAAAGAAGAATTTTCCTTAAAAGATTCCTCAAAAACAATTGAAAGCAGACACTAGTTCTTATAGTTCTGGTTCAGGCGTGGTTTCTTCCCACATAATGTTAAAAGCCTGCTTATTGTTGACTCCATCTGTAGTCAGTGGGTGATTCATCTGGTTATCATTTTCTTCCCATTGACTAGAGGGAGTATAGGACAGCTGAACTCCTGTCTGATGTCTCCAAGAAATGTGAAAGAAGATGTGTGGGAGTGCTCAGGCTCTTAATCTTTTCCTCCAGTTCTGGAGAGACCTACTCCATTGTACACTTTTCAATATTTGTTCTTACGTTTTGTATAAATGTGTACAGCCTTGCATGTTGGTATCATTGTATTCAAAAAAGGTCATTGCATTTCTGATGTAGATTGAAAAATGTGAAATAAATGTTTCCTTCCAATTATTCAGACCAGATGTGGTTTGAGTTTAAAGCAGAGAAAATGTTTGTCAAAGTAAACTGTGTGTGTGTAGTTTGATTATGTTCACCAGAAGAAACAGAGCAGAGTGATTTTTTGGAAACATTTTCTTTCATTGTAGCATATTTATGTTTTCAGAGGAAATTGGGTAGTGCAGAAGTGGTACAGTTTTAATAAGTTGCTTGCAGGAGCAACAAGATCATGTGTATGCATTAGTCTTCCCTTGGATAAAAATGAACATCTTTCCACTATGTTATTCCTCAGGTTCAGAACTGAGATGCTGCATGGGGAGCTCTCATTTGCATTGTCAATGGCTTTTACGTGTGAAATGAAAACAGTTTTTTTGAGATATTTGTCACAGGCCAAAGATAGCTAGAAGGCTTTTCTAACTTTGAAAATAGAATTTACTTCATTAACTCATTTTTCTTCCTGTTTTATTTTTTGTAATGTTCAGATTGATAAAAGTCCAGAAGGTCAATTCTCACAACTAATGGCTTTGCCAAGGAGTCTGCAGCAGAAGATAACTTCTCTGGTGGACCCTCCTGGAAAAAACAGAGATGTGGAAGAAATTTTACTGCAAGTTGCCCATGACCCTGATTGTGGATTAGTGGTGCATCAAGGTAGGCCTAGATCGATATTTTTAATCACCTTTAAGGCATTGTAGAAATAAAGATTTATGGTGTATGTCCTTCTAATTCAGAAGGATGAATTAAAGGAAGAAAACTAGATTAATCTTGACATGCATTTCCTAAAACATATTTTTCTGTTTGTTTGTTTGCAAACAAGCTCCCTGAAATACTAGCAGCTAGCATTCCTGCTGATACAGAAAAACAAGATATTTGGTTTTGGATCTCAAAAGTAGTATATATGATCTAATTAGACCATATAACTCTATTTGGGATGGTTTTATCTTCAGGATTTTACTGGCTATCATAACTTCATTTGAATATTAAGCTGTATATCCTCCTAGTCCTACAGTTTAGTGTTAATTTTCTAGCTTGTGGCATTATCCGGTCCAATTCCCTTAGTTCATACAGATATGTGATGCTCTGACAGAGAGTTGAAGCTTTGAGGAAGACGACTGAGGTGCTTCTTATCACAGATAGCTTCTCTGAGGCAAGACTGTGTACGAGCAAGTTAAAGCTTATGCTGCAGACATCAATATTTCATCATTCTGCTGATAAATAGATGCTTTTAGTACTTGAACAGTCCTTTCAGGAACTTGATGTATCTTAGTTCCAGGTGGCCAATTTTGCAAGCACAATGAAAAGTTGCCTGGATGCCTGACAGCCACAAAACATGAGCCAGCTGCAGAGGGAGCTCTTACACTGATTTCAGTACAATGGTTGTTAGTTGCATATAGTTCTAGTGCTCTTGGTTGTCCACCCTGAGCTACCTGTTTTGGTAGTTGTATTTAGGTAGGTTATTGCAGGCTGTGACTATGGTTTGTAGACAGTAATGTAGCACTACAGAATCAAAACATTAAGTCTAGTTTTCTCAAGCCAAGCCATTCATACTCTCAGAATAAATCAGAACCCCTCTTTCGCTTTTGTCACCAAAGGAATTTTCAAATTCGAGACTCTGGATAATCATAGAATCATAGAATGGCCTAGGTTGAAGGAGACCTTAAAGACTGTCTTGTTCCAACCTCCCTGCCACGGGCAGGTTTGCCAGCCACAGGCTGTCCAGGATCCCATCCAACCTGGCCTTGAATGTCTCCAGAGATGGGGCACCCACAACCTCTCTGGGCAACCTGTTCCCGTTCCTCACCACCCTCTGAGTAAAAAATGTTTTCCTAACTTCTAGGCTAAATCTCCTGTCTTTTAGTTTAAAGCTATTCCCCCTTGTCCTATCAGTATCTGACCATACAAGATATCAGTCTTCTTCCTCCTTGTAAGTTCCCTTGAGGTACTGGTACACTGCAGTGAGGTCTCCCTGGAGCCTTCTCTTCTCCAAGCTGAACAAGCCCAACGCCCTCAACCTTTCTTCATAGGAGAGGTGCTTCAGCCCTTTGATCAGGCCGTCGCCATGAGGGATGGCCCTGTGCCTTTTCAGAGAGAAATGCCCACAAGATCTGCTGCAGGACCTGCGCATGCCCCTGGTGAGTCCCCCATCCTCAACAACATCAACCGAGCAGAGTTGAGCAACCTGGAGGTGAAGTACAACTACATGGAGGACTCCACCATTCAAAAGGTTGATCCAGAGTGGAGCATCAACAGTGCTGGGATGTGGCTGACTGTGACTGGTATTAACCTGGCCACCTCGAGGGCAGAAACCTGCTCCCTCCAGCTGCCAGGAACTCCCAGCTGAAGTACACGGTGCTGATCAGGGACACTCCCTGCACCTTGACTGTGTCCAATACCCATCTGTTCTGCAAATTGTGCAACCTTACAGGCCAGCACAGAGTCAAGGTTAAGGCTGGAGAGTTTAAGTTCTCACCAGGCATGCTGCAGGTCTACCTGGACAGCCTGCTCACCAGGCTTGGTGGTGGTGGCAGTTTGCTGCTGCTCATTGACATCATTGTCCTCATCACCTACAAGTGCAAGTCACGTGATGCTGGCTTGGGCCCTGAAATGCCTCCAGCTGCAGATTGGACAACCTGGAGTCCCTGGTCATCCTGGAGTGTAAAGAGGCCTTTGCTGAGCTGCAAACAGACATTAACAAACTGACAAATGGCCTGGATATGGCCAGCATCCTCTTCCTGGATTACCGCACCTACACCATGCGGATTCTCTTCTCTGAGATTGAAGACCACCTGGTGCTGAAGGAGATGAAGGTCCTGGCAAAAGTGGACAAGTCCCTGACCCTCTTTGCGCAGCTCCTGCAGTGAGATGGGTTTTAGACTCCCTTTGCAATCCATGGGCAGAAAGAGGTTCTTCTGTGTTAAGCCTCCTGTGAACTGCTTCCATCCTTTAGCTCCAGGAGCTTTGCATAGCTGGCCAGGAACCAGCCACGCAGCCTGTCAGCCTTCTGCCCTTGCCATCAGCTGCTGTCCAGCACCTGCAGTACCATCATTTGCTCCCCTGCAGTGAAGCAGGGTGAGGCACCACCCCTGGTGGTGCCTCTCCCCAGTGAAGGGGTACAGTATCTGGCAGTGCAAGCCCGGCACGCTGCCAGCAGCACGGTGTGGCTCCAGCTCAGAGCAAGCTGTTTGGTAATCCTGTAAGACTAAGTTGGTTACTCAAACTGCATTGTCCTTAGATATTTTACTAGCTCAAGGTGATCTGTTGCCCACTCTCAAAAATAAATTTGTTCAGGTGGAATATTGTATTCCTCTTACTTGTTCATGGGTTTCCCAAAGGTTTATTCTTTATGCAAGTAGCTTTGAAATAAGGTTTTAGAAATTATATTTGAAATTATTTTCTGCATTCTGGTTAATACAGAAAAATAACTTCCAAACTGAAAGACTTAATGCCGGGACTGCTGCCTTTGTACATTTTCAAGTGTTTAGTAATATACTGATATATGCAGAAGTACTGTTTACTTTTATATTTATATACATATAAAAATATGTACAAATTTAAATTCTTAAAGCTTTTTTTTTGGAAAGTATCATTTTATATGCTTTTCCATTTACACCTAAGAACTGCTGGATGATAGGAACTGAATGTGCTGCGCTGTGAAGTGGCAAACAAGCACTGTCTCCAGAAGCTGATGGTTTAAAAAAGGCAGACTGCACAATATAAACTGCACAATGCAAACAACTCTACTTGGCAAGGGAAGCGCAAAATGCCTATTTCAGATTGAAGTGAGTGATGAGGGAAATAAACCTAAACCACGCTTAGGTGGAATATAACTGAATGGTTTGTGGTTGCTCATCTTAGAGAAATAGTCTGATCGCTAGCTGAATGAATTTCATCAATTCCTACTTGTTACCTGTTTGAAGATGGACTTTTTTTTTGCATGTTCAATAAGCTAAAATACTTAAGAGTTTATATTTTCAATTAGTATGACAAAGTGGAAGATAAATGCACTTTCTCAGCTTAAGTACAATTTTTACTTTCAAGCTGGCTAATTATATAGCTGTAGAAATACTTAACTTTTTTCTGTTAGAGGATTGAACAACAAAAAAACAACACAAAACTGCTTCAAAGATGGATAACATCTGTGTGCTTTTCTATCTGCAGGCATCTCAGGCATTGTGAGATCTTCCAGTATAGTGCAGAGTGCTAAAACCATACTAACAGCTGGTAAGAGTGTGTGTGTGATTTCTAAGCTTTCTGGTTTTACAGCGTAAAATTTACAGGGCTCTATGGCTATCTTGCTAGAGACTTGAGAGAATAAAATTCCTAGGTGTCTAATGAAAATATTGAAAGCCAGTGGGATATGAGAGGGGAGTCTCCCTGACCTAACAAAAAAACAAAGAAAACCTTCTAACTTCAGTTTTCTTTTTTGTGTGGGCCAGATTTGACTGCTGTGCACTGATTTTGCTCTTACTGTATTTAAAAAAAAAAAGGAAAAATTATGTGATAATTCCTTCGGACGTTCTGCATGTGAGTGGATCTCTAAATGATCAGTGTGTTGTAGTGATGTTGTGTAGGCTATCCGGTTAGTTTATGATAAAGAAAAAGAGAGGACGAGTTTACAGGGAGAGAACTTTGACAGTGTCTGAAGTTTCTGTCCAAGATCAGAAGACAGGTGTGTATTCAGATACCTCTGTATTCCATACTAAGCCTATATACTTGATGAGCATTAGATATTACTGTAACTCTTATGCTTCACAATGAACTCCTTTATAAAAAGAGTTGAGCGTACTACGAAGTCAGTGAGAGAAGAAGTGTGGAAGGCAAGAAAGGACTTGCTGAGTAGAAACATAGGACAACATAGGGATATTTTTCAGCTACCAGAGTCTTCCGAACCACGCAAAAGTTACTGCCAGTTGTGTAGCTGAAGCTTTGTCCTGTCATGACGAGTTCTGGAATAAGGGTATTTTTAAGATGACCTGATTTTTACATTAAAAAAAAAAAAAAGTTTAAGGCCTGAGTCTTCATTAGCATAAACAAAATGGAGATCAGGAGTTTGTCTTAATTCCTGCAAAATGAGAAATCCTTGCTGCTTGCATGAAATTGCTCATATTGTTGTCTGAACTCATTCATACCTATTTCTATGTTTTCCACAAAAGCAGTTATATACAAACAACATCATTACTCGTTTCAAAAGCAGCTATACACATTCCTATTAAGTGATCCTTATCCAGATTTCTGCAGCTGCTGTTCGCTTCCCATTTGCTATTAAAGTTGGTGGCCCCATGCTGCACTTCATTCCTCCTTGTGAGAAAACACAAGTTGCAGTGTTCAGAACCATTAGTGGTTTGCTGAGGAAAGTAAACAGGAATAGTTGTGCTTGTTTTACATCTTTTTATATACTTTTGTTAGTAGTTTTGTTATACTTCTAAATTGTTGCCAAGCTTTGTTTAGTAGTTTGAGGAGAGTAAGAACCTGAACTCCATCTGAGAAACTACACTTTTGTTTTATACCCTAGACATACTGCATTTACTAGTTTCTAATGTAAGGTTTCCAGCCAAAGAAGTGAAGGATTTGTTGTTAAAATAACTCACTAATGGTTAAGCCTCGTATCACAACATGTCCCTTTTAGAAATATCAACTTGTTCTAAATCCACAGAGAGTAGATTTTGCAGAGCAAAATAATCAGAGGGGAGGGGTGCAAAGAGCAGAGTTATTGTGTGTGAATGGAGCACTTGTGAAAGCTAGCAGCCTGCCTGACCCGTGGAGCAAAGTTGTTTGTATGTAGCTGCAAGAACAGGAATAAAAGCAGTTCAGCTTTGTCAGATTGTTTATACTCTCCGTCTGCCGAAATCCTGATAGACAAAATCACCTCTGGGAATTGTTAGCTGCTTTTCTGTGTCATTCAGCAGATCACTCTCAGCCTATACTGTTATTCAGACTTCTGGGAGGTCCTAATATAAGTTTTAGTAGGACTTTTAATTTTTATTGTGTTTTCTCTTTTCCCTTCCTCTTAACAACTTCTTGATTTATATGGTGGGTTTTGGTTTTTTTTTTTTTTTGCTTTAAAATAGACTTTGGTTGTCTTCTAACCATCTAGTTACATAGAATTAACACTTAAATGTTTTAAAGTAGATTTTCTGCCAATATTTTTAAAAGTTGAAAACTCATGGCTTTCCTTGCTCACTGCCCGGCACTCCTTCCTCACCCTCCTGCATGCTGGCTTACCAGGACTTCAGCAGTTTCACCCGTGGAAGGTGGACAGAAGCAGTAGTCGTGTAAATGAATGCTAAAATCACAGTGCATGTTAATGAAGAAATTAAATTTAACTGACCAGGGATGCGAGCCCACGTTTTCTGATTTAAGGTTTTTATCATCTTTAGTGGTTCTCCCGTGAAGTCACAAGGGATGGCTTTCCATCTGGTTAGTGTTAGTTAGCCTACAGTTAGAAGCCTTTTGCCTTTAAGTGTTTTTTTTTTGTTGTTTCTGTTTTAGTATTTATTTCCAAACTTTCATAATTCAGTTTACCTGAAGTCTTGCTCTGTCTGCTAACAAAGATTCTCTCCCAGCTGTGGTTTCTTAATTTAAAACACTTGTCGCTAGGGGGCAGGCGTTAATGCTGCACACATTGCTTTGCTGCTTATCAGGGCTTTATCAGCTAGTACTTCTATAGGTGCATACTGCACACAGACAAAACATTGTTGCTTTTACATAGTAAGTGTTTGACTCATGGAATAAATGTGTATTACAGGAAGGTCTTCAACTATTAGATTTAAACTGTGGGGATGCTGCATTTCTTTCTTAGTTCTTTAACCAAACCTCGTGTAATGTTCTGTTCCCCTAACAGCTATTTTTACACATCCTAGAAGAGACTTTAAGAAAAGTATTATGGGTCTCCAGTTCTTTTTCATCTGCTCTGTTCTTCTGCAGTGCTTGTGTTAAGAATACTGGCTAAGATAATAAGAGAATTATGGAAGGCTCATGAAATCAGTAGCCTCATTAAATACGCTCTGGCTTTCTCCTTTCTGTCCCTGGTAACTATGTAAATACTTCTGTCCCATGTCTGCTTGTGAAAGAATTAATTTTCATTGTGCGACCATCACTTTGTTATGAGGGACACAAAATGATTTCCGTAGCTGATTCTTTTATCTTAATAACAGTAGGAAAAAATGTGAAATGCCTATGTGCTGATCTGTAACAGGGTAGTCCAATGTAGGGCATGCTTCTGAATTAAATGTTAAATTGGGAATGGCCGTTGCTGGGATGGCATGCTGTGTGTTAACAGTGTTGGCAAATAGCATGGGCAAAATAAAGAATTTCAACCCTTTTAAGAGAACTTTTTTCATCTTTCTCTGCCAGTGTGGTTTTAAAGTTGAGCCCAGGCTCTGGTTTTGTTTGTTTTTAAGTGCCCTATTTAGTTTTTGAAAATGTGCCTATGTATTTTTTTGAGTCTGTGGTGAGATTGCCTCTCTGTTTCCCATTAGAGATGGCACCGTTTGATTTATTTTCCCACATAGTCAGTCTGCATGGTCTTTGGGAAATAACTCTGAACTTTTTCTTTTTTGCTCCTCTGAAGGAGACACTGATACTTCTTAGCTTGAATTTCTTCTTTGTATCTTAGTAGAGGAGTGCTGCAAGCCTTGAAAATGTCTTATAAATAAAATGTTAAAAATACATAATGGGTGAATTGTTCAAGAATCAATTGTTCAAGATCCTTTTAAGTTAACACAAATGCTTGCAAGCTGCTCTGAATAACATTTTTTTTCTTATAATTGGGATGTTAGTATACAATGCCTGCATGGAAATATTTTCTGTTAACTCTAAGGAACAGCCTTATATATAAAATATTCAGTAGTTTCATAGTAACTGCCAGCTTCATCCACTGCCTGAACAAATATTGTATAACACTGCAATTCACTGTCAATGTGTAAAAAGTTGTATGTCTGTGCACTAACAATATGTAAATATTTGCATTCCCTGTATAGAATGACAGCTCTTCAACAGTATATGCATTAATCCTTTATTTCAAAAGGAAATAAAGAATGCAACATGCAGTTAGATCTATGGGGAAACTCTGGGGGACCTGTAAGATAGTAATTTGGCTATAATATAACAGTAACGCTTCCATGGGACTGTTAAGCAAAACCAGACACAGCTTATGTTTACACTGAAGTTCTGTGGCCTTGATTCCATGTGCATAAGGTCTTTGTTCTCTATCATGTAGTGGAAAAATCTGAAGGGGGTGTGGAGCCACCAAGTTGTAGGTTCGTAGCTAAAGTAGAAAGACATTTTCATGTGGTCCAACTGCTTTGGATTCTGAGACTGAGCCATAATTACAGCCATTAACTTTTACTACAGATGTGACTCATCACCCTGAGGGCTGCTTTAAGAAACCAGCTGTATGTATAAACCTGTATTTTGCTTTGTAGCATGATGTGCTAGGGCAGAAATGTAAGCATCTTACTACATAAGATGCTAGGTTCATGGCTGGAGTGGGTGGAGTTCAACAGAGTTCTCCCTGCAGGGGGAAAATATGAAGAAAAAACTCTTAATGCTGAGCTGCTGCAAGAGGCAGAATAGGTTGGCAAGCTGATAGAACGAGCTGACTTGAAGGCTGCAGTGCCAGCTCAGTTAATTACAGTCCTGCCGGGCTGGAGCAGCTGTGTGACTGTTGGTTTGCCACATGCTATAGTGTGCTTCCAGAAGTACACTGACTTTGTTGGAATCGCAGAACATCGATTCTGGCAGAGCAATTTCAGCTTTGGAGGGGTTGTGTCCTGGAAGTATAGTACCTAAGAGACTGGACAGTAACTGTCAAAGCTATACAGTTATGTAGTTTAGACTTTTGAGATGGGAATGTCTTACTTCATTTATGTGCTATGTCTGAGCTCAAGTCTGGCCTTGTTCTGCAACTGGAATTCTTATGCTGCATGCAGTTCTAATGCAGATGTGCGAGGTGTTCTGGAACTTACAAGATTATTTCTTATTTGAGATGCTGCAAAAGAATAACTGCATGACTTCAGTAGTGCATTTGCTTTTAAAAAAAAACTATAAAAAGTAGAAAAAATTGGGCTTACGTACAGGATGCATGTGATTCTGTAAGTTGAAATATATGTAAGGATGATTTTTTGCAAAAGCTCAACTTGAGTTTATTTAAATTGCACCTAGATAAACTGAAGGTACAATTGATTATACGCGGAATATACAGAATGATTTATGATAGGCTTTTTAAATAGTTGTTCTGGAGTTTAGCTAGTGTTTTTCTGTATTACTACATGCTCATTTGACTTTTGTGACTGTAGGCTTCTGATACTGAAAGCATTTTTCACCTGAAATGCAAAATGCTTTTGTATCTTTATGGAAATTGAGAAAGATCTGCCTTTGTAGGCCTGGCATGAGGGCATGCTGTTTACCAAAGTTTTGTGGGGTACTGTAGGCTGATATTAGAATATTACAGCCAGCTACACTGGCTTAATATGAGGTTTATTATAAACAAGTGTTAGGCAAGTTACTCTGAAGCAAAATTATTCCAGATAACATCCCAGTGCCAGACTATTCATACTAGAGTCCATAGCGTACTTTCGATATGTGCGGTGTTGCCAAATTGTAGCGACGATCTGTCATCGTCTTCTGGTTATTTTTGCTTTTCATTTTATGAGACTTTGGTTCATCTGGGTACATGCCTTATTAACCTGGTTTTCCAGACCCATCATCGTTTCAGTGTTACTTACCTAAGGACACAGATGTCATTTCATTGTGCAAGCTGGGTAGTTTTGATTTCTTGCAGATGCATTATTCCCTCAGTTATGCAATGGTAGCTGCCATTACTTAGGATGAGGCAATAACAAAATATTCAAGAAAGTTATCGTGTACTTTACAACTTGTTGAAACCAGAACAGATTTCCACCCAAAAAGTCAGGAGCACATATCGTGTGAAGAAACAATACTCTTTTTTTCCACTTATTTGCAAGCCTTTCAGTAGCAGTGCTCTGGAACTGTTTCTCCTTAGGGGCTGAAATGACATTTGGGAAACTTTTTGTGGTGCACAGTGTTTGATTATGTCTAATCAAGATGGGCATCAGCGTGATGCTTCTAAATTCTAGCTGTGGGGTTGTAAAGTTGCACTTAAAGTTTTACAGCAAGGCAGCTGAGTGCCTCTCAGACTTGGAGTGCAGTGTCAGGCAAGGCTAACTAAAATCTTGTTAGAAGAAATCGGTGAAGTAGAATTTGGATGCATAGAACCTGTTGTCAGTCAGTCGTGTACTCGACTTACTTGAGTGGACTGTTCTTTTGTCCTATTTTCTGGTTCACCTCTCATTCTCTTCTTCCCCATTATCCTTTCAGCACACCTTTGGCTGCACAGCTTTGGGTGTAGCTCTGGTTCTTGAAGATCAGCCCTAATCTGATCTGCACAATGTGGTGGTGGTCTCCAGTGACATGCTTCAGTGAATAAATTCCTATCACAGATGTGGTCTGCTAATTTACCTGCACACCTAATAGCCTGGATTTCTCTAAAATAGTCCTGCTTCTGTGTCCTGCTGCATAATAGAAGGCTAGCAGGTTGCTGGTGTCCATTACTAGTCTGGAATATGATCCTTCTCAGCTGGATGTGCTATCTAGTAATAGATGAGGAAGGGCTTGAAAAGTATGACATACTGGTTTGGTGAGGGTGTGCAGCAGACACAGGTGGTTTAAAAGCCTTTGTATGTTTAACATTTTGGAACAGTGTTGTGTTTCCATCAGTACAGATGGAGTTGCGAGTTCTGTAATGTATCTATATAGATCTTATACCTCTGTTCTCTGTATGTGCTTTTGTGCAATGTTGTCAGGCCTTCAGGGTGATCCTTTTTTGCATGCTTCGATGGTATTAGAAGTGTTTTTGTGTCATTATTTACCATGTTATGACTGTGACAGAGGTATTGCAAGGTTATTGTATGTCTGCATGTTGTAATAGGTTATCGTCATTCTTTATGTTTCAGTTAATTTACTGAAAATCTATTATATGGATTAATTTTCCAAAGTTTTGATATTTTCTGATGTTTGTCTCTTTGTTTTCTTAAGGGGCAAAGAAATCTGTAACTTACAGTATGAAGAAATTGTATAAAATGACAAAAGGATGGTTAAAGAAGACGTCTTGAGTCTTGACACACTATGTATGGGTAAATAAGTGGTACCTTTTCTCCAAATGTTCTGCAGGTGTTGCCGTGCCCACTTGCGAAGATGAAAGTCTATGTAAGAAGCCAGCTCTAATAACTTTCTTATCCATTTTTACTACTGCAGTAGAATTTTTTTATTAGAGGGGAAGATTGGATGGCAGTAGGGCAAAGAAATTACCGTGTAAATACTGAAATAAATTTTACTGCATATGTGAATTAGGTTTTCAAAGAATTTTCAGAAACCTTGAGTAAAAATGGTGAATTGTTTAAAAACCAAAGCCATTTATTTTGTATGTATTGATAGCTCTATTTTTGAAAATATCACCAAGGGTCTTTCACAATGTTCTCAAGTTTTAGTTCTCTCAGAGACTTACGGAACTGGAGAGTCCATAGAGCTTTCAGTAGATTTATTTCTGTGCTTGCAAGTTCATCCTTAGAATGTTTTTGATGATACCAAGTGGGTTTGTCTGCAGGTTAGACATCATGAAAAGCAGGAGAAGCTTGCCAAGCATAAGTTCATTTTGTAAAGTTTGTATGTTCTTTCTAATGAGATTCCACTGCCTAACTCATAGCTAAGCATCGTTGGAGGTGTCATGGTTGTAAGGAAAGTCATACTTTTGTTGACCTTCAACGTCTACTTGTATGTTTATGAAATGCTTTTGGCAAAAGATTTTATCAAAATGTTTTAAAATTGGGAATTTTATGGAAAAAAGTATCTGTTGCTTAATTCATTGGCTTTTTTTCTTGAGAATCATGTCCATAAAGATAAAACTCGTTCACACTTGCTTAATCAAATGAGCTGTGATGAAGAAGTTGGACCATCACACGAATTCTTACATTTGTGATACCATTAAAAAATGGAAATTTATGGCAGTGTTCATGTGATACAATAAATTCGAAGCATCTGTTGTAAATGGAATCCTTCTGGCACTGGTTTAGGTGGGCTTGCTAATTTTGGATGTTTTTCATAATAGAACTTGTAAGAACACTTTCATTCTGTTTGTGAAAATGTCAATAATTTAAAAAAAGTAAAAAGTGGAAATGTATCTTTCCTTTTTAGCGTGTATTTTTTTCTTGTGTATCATATGGTTGGTAGGGCCATTTCTCAAGGTACGCTTGATTTAATGATCTCATTTTAAAAAACATTGCAATGAAATTGGCTGCAGTTTTCAGGGAACAGTTCAAAGCATAAATTTAAAAAATATGGAAAGCTGTGCTATTCTATTTAATTCAACTTACTAAGGCTTACATCAGTCATGGGGGAACTTTTAAATATCGATTATCTTAACATGGCAAAAGTTGAACCTAGAGTCAGGAAGTAAACTCCTCAGATTTTTTTTTTTTTGAGAAAAATACTGACATGGAATAGTAACTTTCTAAAGTCATAGGACACTGCTAACATTTCACTGCTCATCAGTTGGTAGTAGATCTAGAATTTGTAAGACAAAACCCCTCGTGTCCATTTCCTGATGTTAGGAGGCTGACTGTCCTTCTGGTGGTGCTCTGTTCTGCAGAAGTGACAGAAATGCAGAAGAATGTTGGTATATATGGTACTAGCATTCTACATCTCTGTTAAACGGCCGAAGTTCCTGATTTGGAGAAGGAAAAGAAAAAAGAAGAAACTGATCTAGGGAATTTAAACCGCTGCTGAGGTTAAATTAACCCTGGTTTTTGGTTGGATTTTTCTTTTGTTTGCATGAAGACTTCCTTTGTGGATATCTAGAAGTGTTTTATACAAAATAGGCCGTATCCATGTTAAAGTGAAATTCATATGCAGTGAAAACTTGAACTAGTCATACAGTTTCTTACATTTCTTACATAAGAAATCTGAAATCAGATAATGATAACTTATTGAGGTATATGTTTGGAAAATTCTTAAGTACAGAGAATATGGATCCTGGTGGTAGAAATGCACCCTGACAGATAGAAGGCTTTTGGACAGAGGAACAGCATGAGAAAGAATTCAGAAGGGAGCCATGACTTTTTGAATGAGCTAGTTGCCAAGTAAGAAATGCAGCATTGTCAAAACTGCCTGATATGTTCATCTAATGAGGTAACAGCTTTTATTTTTTGTTCCAAGGGAAGTATGCAATAGGGAAAATTGCATATGGGAAGGCCTGTGAGCCAAGACCAGTTTTTTACACCAGCAGTTTGTTTGTAAATTTTTAATCTGGTCCTCTGTGTTATTCAGGGGAAGAGAGCCACCGTGAACTGGAGATCTTAGCACACAAAACCCACAAAATTAAAAATTGCAGTTAATAGCGTTTAATATATCAACTTCTCACCATTCAGTGAGGTGACTTATAGTGAAATCATGTTCTTGTGTGTGTGTGAATTCTCTTCTTGTAGTCAACTTTTGAAAAATAATTTCTGAAAGTAGAAAGGTGCGGTTGAATTTGTTTCTAAAAATACAGTTGCTAAACATTAAATTGCTAGAAAATTATTCCATGTATTCCACTGAATACGTGACTAGATAATTACGGCTAAAAGCTAAAGTTCTGTCTCATTTATCTCCTCTTTGTCTGTAACTGAAGATGTAAGGGGAAAAAATCATCTGTAGTCCACAGGTGAAGCAGAGACTGGCCCATGGAATGAATAAGCAGTATGGCCCAATTAATAAGTTATCAGAGGCAAAACTAGATGCCCTTACATTTTAAGGAGCTCTCTTCCCCTGTAGTGTTGCAGTTACATGAAGTTTTAGATCTTGACCCCTACTGGGAAGTAATATAATTGGACAAAACCTTCCTGACGACATGTGTCTTTATTTTTATGCTTTCTTTTTCCTGTGTAAAGGTGAAGATGGGGCTTTCAAAACTTGGTTAAATAACAGTACCACGGGATGCAAAACCACTAGCTCATAAATTACTGTTGCTTCGAGCTCTGGTTGAAAGAGACCATGTGTCATGAGATTGCCCAACATCTGGTTGAGAATTCTTACAAGCAGAGCATTTAGTCACATGCTTGACTTAAAGTGCATACATACTTACCTTTGCTTAAATAATTATTTAATTCCCTTTTGAGACTATCAGAAATGTACGGATTGGGCTTGAATCTACAGAAGTTTAAAAATGTAAAATAAAATCTGTGTGCTGTATGAATATAGTTGGACATCCCTGATCCATCGGGAGATGGCTGCGTTATGAGGGCTGGATTGTAATGGATTGTTCTCTTTGGTGCTTTTTGAATTTTACTTGTTACCTTGAGTTTGTGGCTGTTTTTTTTAAGTTGAGAAACATGCTTTAGAGAATACCTGAACTTCAAGTAGAACATCCTTTGAGGGCATCATGCGTTGTAAGATGCTCAGTGTTTCTTAAAGACTTAAATTTCTCATTTCTGCTGAGTTTGAGGATGAGCAGCAGCTAATCTAGAAACTTAAACGATGAAATACAGTTGTAACACTGCTGAGGTATTTAAGAGTACAACAGTTTTCTTGTAAAACCGTTAGCAATAGAATTAAATATGGAGTTCTGAATATTAAAATAAGATAAATTTAGAAGTGTTTTTGGTGTCTCGGAAGGTGCTTGCTACTGAGGTGGTGGTTGAAAAAAGTAAAAATCAATTACAAATCAATCTAATGTGTAAGGATGAATTGACCTTAGCTCCTGTAGTACAACAGAGGTATTTTAATTCTGAACCTTGCTAGCTAAGCAAGGGCATTTAATCAAGAAATAATGTTCTCTTGAAAAAAAAAATAAAATAGGAATGTTCTGCTTGCTGTTCAGCAGCTAATTAAACATTATATGCAGCAGATGTTGTATAGCATCAAATCCTTCCAGCCTTTAAACTGTTTGTCGTGTGCCTGGTGGATTGGTCTTTCACCGTACAGGTGTTTCTTTACTGCAGGGTTTGCCTGTAATCTGAACTGGCTGTGTTTATCTTGCACAGTTGAAATACCCATTGCCTATCTTGATTTGGCTTTGTGAACTTTCTTTGTGTACAGCAATATAATTGGTCATTTCATGCTCTTTAGGGAGAGTCTTGCAAATCCCAGTTTAATAGTTCCTAGTTTACTCCATCTGTTGATACACTGCCAGTATTCAACTCTGTGCAGTAAATCTTTGTGAGACTTGAAGTTCTTCCTCATCATCCATATAGGCTGAAATCTTAAACTGTATTCTGTTCTGTAAATCATTTATCTCTGTGCTTTTTAAAAAGTGGCCTACCTTTCCCCTTGAGGCCATTGGTCTTGAATGTATTTATTTTTTTGGCAGAGAGCCATGAATGAATCATAGCCTGGAGCAGCTTACAGTCTGAACTGCTCTCTATTGTTAATATAAAATACTTCATGCGGTTGTTACAACGTTATGCTATGTAAAACTTTTAAGAGAAGAGAGATTGATTTCAGACATGCTAGTTGCTTTTGAAGTTTCCCAACAGTATGTGGAAATGATTTCTTATGGTCGTACAGCTGTAATTCACTAAAATAACTGGTGATTGTTGCATGGGAAGTTAGTACATGAGAATGTTACTGACTGTCACAGTGAAGTGTGTTTGTTCTTCTGTGAAAATAGTTCACGCTGGCTTTTCATTCCATTTGTAACTTTCCTGTTTGTACCTTCCTGCTCTATTTCCATATTGCTTTATTTTTTTTATTGTTTTTCTTCTTGACTTAATTCACAAGTCCTTTGTTCTTTTCTTCAGGCACCCCTCTTTTCTGGTTTGGCCATTCCGCTGTGGATATTGTTTCACGCTCCATCCTCTCTTTCTCTGTGTAACGGTGCTTTTATTAAAGGCAACCAAGGACATGATTTATTTCTTGATGTTTAAAAGGATTCTTTGTACTGAAGAGCCTGGGCCCAATCAAAGTACTAAGGATTTCCATAGGTGAGTCAGCACCATGAGCCTGGCTGGCTCTGAGTTTGACAGTGCCAGTGAAGTGTAACTTCATCTCATGCTTCGGAGGAAATAGACTACATGACACAGGATGAATGGGGAATAAAAATATGTCTGGATACATAATCCATAGGTTTTAGTTTCTACTTTTTACAGTCTTTAATCTTGGTGTTGAGTCCCTTTATTAACTTGCCTTTAGTTCTGAGCAACCCATTTGACTAGCATTACAATGTTTGGCTGTTCCTAAACTGATGAGTGCATAAAACTGTGCCACACAAGGTGCTGACTTCTTCCATAAGTGAGTGTAAGATGTGTTCTTAATCACTTTCTTATTTCCCCTTTTCCCAAGTGTTTGAATAGTGAGTTTTGTCCAGGTGGCTGGCTGTATGACCCTTCAAATATTGGCTATATTGAATGTGTGTAACTTTGTTTCAATTGTAGACACTGTCTTTCTCATCTGTACTTCAGGATAATTTCTCTTTGCATTTGGTTCAGCTTGCTTGTTGGCTAACCTGACAGATGGAGTTCAACAGCTGCAAACTTAGCATAAACAAGGTGCCTCTAGGTAGCGCACAGCTGAACAAGTGTGACTCCTTTCTTTTAGAGACCTGACCTCTGTCATATCTCATAGCTTTCTGATGTTTGCAACAAACATCTTTGCTCAACTGGGGAGATACAGGTGGATATGGAGGCCAGTATTCCCAGATGGTTTGGGGAGCAGAACCCTAAGGTTGTTTCTTTCTTTCTTTCTTTTTTTTTTAAATTGATTGAAGAGAGAGTACTGGAGCCTGTTCTGCCTCGGGAAACTTTAGAACAAACATAGCACTTGGTGAGTATCCAGTAGAGGGGGATCCAACCAGGGTTATGACTCATGCCTTTTCCCAGCAATTAATTTAAAAATAGAATTGAAAAAGAAATATGCTTTAAAGGTCAGAATGTCAGGTCAGTGTGTGTGTCTGATCGTTTTTAATGGGTAAGGTGTTTACAGGGGACAAAACATTCTTCATTTTCAAGGTCGCTTCTGCTGGCCATATATTGTGAATGTGTAGACAATTAATTGTCTTTGTATTATGTACTGCAGGAAGAAGAGACGTTACCTTTGTGTAGCTATTTTCTGGTATCTTTTTCATTTGGGTAGACAGCTGATCCTTCTCTCTGTTATGAAACCAAAGTATCAAGTGACCTCATTTACCTTTTCTTCTAGATAAAAATCTACAGCACAGCTGTTAAGTGATCCTGGCTGCTTTAGGGAAGAGGCTGTGTTCTATTCCTGCGTGTTTTAACGTCTTATTCAGACTTCTTAAATTAGAAAAGAAATGAGTGAAGTTTTAGTACGTGAAGGTGGAGCTTCAGACTATACACTGTTACATTGCTCATAATAATATAAACAAATATTTCCCTTACATCTTTTAAGTCTAGCCTAAGAACTCAGTGTCATTTTTATGTTCACAATCCAGTGCTCTGCCACAACCTTTCCAGCAGTGGTGGACAGCTATTTTGACAGTTATGCATATTTTTTTCTGAGAAAATGAAGGTCATGTAGCTGGAAAGACCAACATTCTGATATGCCTGAAACCTCATGCAAATGGAATGGCTATCGAGAGGATTCTTCCTGCTTTTAAATTTGAATAGAATTTGGTTCTTAGCAGCTGAAACCATAAGGGGTTGTCTTTAAAAATAAATAAATAAATTGTGCATAACATTCTGTCTCCTGCTTCCTTCACTTACCTTTTTCCTACGGTCAGGCCTTCTTTGAAATACGTGAGCCTCATGTTTGAGATACCTCCTCTATTCCATTAAACTAAGTAAATAGTTTAGTTAAATGTGTCATTTTAGCTTTACTGAATTAATTTGTATTACTTCTCTTACATTGAGTCTATATAGCTCTATTGATTTACCTGGTAAATTTGGAAGGTTGTGTTCCCACAGAGTTGGATTTTTTTTTAATCTCTGTATCCTGCCAAAGTTTCTCCAAACCTCCTATTTTAAAATCAGTAGTGAAACATGAGAAGGAGACATTCAGTGTTGTGGTGGGTTTTTTTTTTCCTTAATGTTGCCATCCTCAAATTATCTTGCTCTTAGGAGTGATGAAATGTCTGGCTCAGTCACTGTAGAAGACAAGACTGAGAGCCAAGAAGTCAGTAGCTTTGAATGCCTTGAGAAGTGGTGCAGGAAAGGGGGGAAGAGCCGATTAAAGAATCCTCCCAATGTCTCGTCTCATGACCCTGTTGGAGTGCTTCAGCACTACATTCTGAGGCAAGGCTTTTTACAACTGAACTATTTTCATACTAAAGTCCTGTTGATCTCATTCCTTTAATTGCCTCGCAAGTCTGGCGTTGAGGTATATACATCCTAGGTGGGGAGGTTCTGCATGCTCATGGCTAACTCTTACCCTGATCCTTGGTTTAATCATTTAAAGAATGCATCTCCCTTTTTCCCTCTCTAGCTTTCTAGTAATTTCAGTAGGAATCTTTCCAATAGCAAGTTACTTTTGTCTAGTAATTTGCTGGTAGTGTCTTTGGTTTAGAAGCAATTCTGTTGACTAAAAAACTTGCAGCTTTGAAATGTATGTAAATTATGTAGTTGACACTGAGTTAGTACATAAACTCAAAGTAATTTTGCATCTGATCATGAAATGCAACCTGTTCATTATTTTAACGATCCCGGTTATGCTAAAATTTGTCATATGTGAAAGTTAGAATAGGAACCTAATAAGAAGTGAAATCTATTAGATGAGTGTGACTGCTGCGCAAGAAGAGGAGTAGAATCAAGGAAAAATGTATATAAGTTATTATTCTGAATACTTAATTACATCTGTGTATCTCTAATCATACTGCCCTTTCTTTTACACTGAGTTTATCACTCAGGGTTTTGCAGTGAACCAGTTGTGGCCATTTTACCATTGTTAATGAACTTGAACAAAACTTCTACAGATTAAAACCAGTGGGTTAATGCTTTTAATTTGTTAATCTGACACTCCTGTTTCTGCTTAGGTATCTCATCTTTTTTCATCTTATGGGAATCACCATAGGGTAGAATCTTCCTCTTTCCTAGAACAAAGCAAGCAAAAGTACCTGTGGTTAAATGTTCTGAGACAACAGAGTTAGTGGTGTTCATATTTCTGCTCAGCTCTGGAAGTATTTTACTGTTTGCATTAAGATTATGCTTCTGTCCTGACCCTGCTCCAACTGAAATTATAGAGTCTCTTTTAATCTTCCTTTGTATGGTGGGGCAGACAATAATGAAGAGGGCAAGCTTTGTCTTGAAGCAGGTAATAAATAACCAGCTCCATCAACTTACAGTTTGGATCGACTTGTCTGTCTGGAATTACTGCTATTTAATACATTATGTTCTTATGAAATAATAAACAATCTTCAAAAAAATTAGCGTCTTTTAAAATCTTATGTGGTACATTGTCTTGAATTTGGATATGTTTTTTATATAAGATACCTTTGAGGTGCAGTACAAATGAATCTAGATTTTTACAGAGAAGAGTTTTAGATTCAAAGTTTAGCAATCTTAGCATTGAAGAAAGTCTGTTTGCTTCTGAGGCTACGTGATTTCTTTTTGATAAAATGTATTTTGATATGGTCATTGGTAAAGTTAATATTGTATTTAAAGAAGATCTAAATAAAGGTATGCATTGTAACTGTACTGACAGACACTGTGTATGAATAACGTACCTCATCGAGCCTGTGATACGTACAGGCCTGCTCTGAAAGTAATGCTTCCTATTTTATGTTGGCCCACCACTTCAGAGGCAGATGTTGGTGGTATGGCAGTAGAGGTTGAACCTTCCCACCAATATTCCATTACATTTTGTTGCCGTGTAATGCATGGAAGCGGAAGGGCAGTCTGATGAAAATGGCACTGGCATGGGAGCGCGTATGAAGCAAAGGGTTGTCACGGAATTCCTCCATGTGGAAAAAATGGCACCCATTGACATTCATCAATGCTTGCTGAATGTTTGTGGAGACCAAACAGTGAATGTGAGTACAGTCAGGCGATGGGTGGTGTGTTTCAGCAGTGGGGACAGTGACACCTCTGCTGGTGTAGGTTTTTGTGAGCGTGGCGTGCAGACTCTTTTTCATTGCTGGCGAAAATGCATAGATAATGGTGGTGACTATTGAAATGTAGTGTTTTGTAGCAAAGAATTTGCTCTATCAAATTGTTATTGTGCTCTTTGTATCTATTGCAGTTTCCATGGAAATAAATAGGAGGCATTACTTTCAGAGAGATGTATGTATAATGATGTTTTGTGATAGCTTTAGAAAAAGTGTTTGCTTTGTGGCACAAACTTAATTATCTTTGTGCAGTGTTTCTATTAGTATATCTTACCCTTCTGTTTAGACTTGAGGTAGCTTAATGTACTTCTCTGTGGTGTTAGAGAAGTATTCTTACTGCTGCTGCTCAAAAAACAAAAGTGAAATTGGAGCAAGGAACTGGAAGAAGTCAGATAATTCCTCTTTAACATGCAGTGGATGCCAGCTGGCAAATTACTGCATGCTGTGGGCACCTAAAGAACAAAGCCCCATCTCTTTAGAGTTGTGCAATTTATTGAAGAAACACTCAACATGTACTCCCTGCTACTACTATTACAAGCTGAAATCACTTGAAAATAGTTTAACAAAACAGGTTTGAGCCTCGTTCCACATTGAGTATCCCTGTCTAGTTAACACTAATGTCACTCACAGTGGTAAGGCATATCACTACTGTGGTCCACATGTAGGGAAATACAGGCCCAGGGCGTTTTTAACCAACTGTTCTTATAGTGGAAGTGTTTTATTTACTCAATTGGTTGTAGAGCAGATGTTAAGCTTAATTTCAATAATAATTACAAGATCAATGAAGGAGTGGAATCTGCAGAGCTAGGACATCAGATGTCCCTATGACTGCAACTGTCTTTGATATATTTCCCTTTTTCTCCTCTGCTTTTAGAGAATGGGGAAAAGAAGGCTTTTTTTAAGTACCTTAAAATGAGCTATGAAGCAATGGTAACTGTTCCAGGAAATTTCTTAAAGTGTACATAGAAAGCAGGTTGTTCTGCTTTTGAAATAGTAGTATCTTCCTG
The DNA here is from genome assembly GCF_002078875.1 of Numida meleagris. NCBI lineage: Eukaryota > Metazoa > Chordata > Aves > Galliformes > Numididae > Numida > Numida meleagris. Next base: position 4,335,029 of record NC_034419.1, on the reverse strand, counting down.
TCAGATTGAGCTGATTCTACCTGTTCAGTGGGCTCAGGGACCATGGGCTGATACAAGTTCAGGGTAGCAAATCTTTGGCTGACAAGCATTCTCCACAGCAGAAAATTTATGCAGTACTACTGCAGCTGGAGTGCACACTCATAGCTCTTGTCTGGAAATCATTTTTCTTGTCTGCTGGTTCCCCCTGGTCCACAGGTGTACCATAGCATTGTGCCTCAGCTGCCTGCTTCCAGTCCTCATTCGCTGTTCTGGCTCCCTCAGGCAGTGCTGTCTTCTGTTGCACTGGCATTATGGAGTGTAGAAGCAATAGTGTGTGTCATTCCACTGGAATTTCACCACCCGTTACCACTCCCCACCCCCCATCCCACTTATCACTTTCCAGTGATTAATACACAGATGGAACAGGTGTCCATCCAACTGTGGTCTGTTCCGGGATTTCAGTCACACCTTACGCGCTCTGTTGGGTGCCTAAATTTGGGCTGAAGTCTTTTGTTTTAGTTCAGGTATAAACTGTCAGCTATCTCAGTCAGTTTTTGTGTTTCAGCAAAGTATGTTTTTTTTGCTGGCATTTAGTCAGCAAAGACTGAAGCCTTTGATACCATTCACTTGTAAAGTATGTGTAAAATGAAAAACAAATTGTAACACCCAAGCCAAAATATTGTTCATCAAACAAGATTGTTTTTGATTTACTAATCTGTGAATTTGCCTTTAAACATCTTGGCTAAATATTAGCATGTGTTGAGTTCAGTGCCTTAAACAAGCTTCTCTTACAGCTTGATCGCTGTTAAGATTTGGTTTTGGTGATTTTCAGCATTTGACAATTAACAGGGTTTTGTTGTTGTTGTTTCAACAAATGCTGATGCCTAACTTGAGTGGTGAAGTCTGTCCGTACTAGCAGTGTTTGTGCAGGAATGCATAGGGTCATCTTTCCCAGAAGGCTGATGTTTCCTCAGACTGCTTAGATGTTTAATAAATACTCTTCTAAAACTTCTGCTGGGAGCAGTAATAGCATATGCAAGGATCAAAAGCTGTTTTGACCTCTGTTCTTAAGGCTCCTCCTCATCCCAGGAGCTGTCTCCTTAACAAAGAAACCTTTCCTCCTTCTTCCCCTCCAGCAGTTGTAAACAGGAGTGGTGTACTTATTTCTTGAAGATACATATTCAGAAGGTTTGTAATTAGTCTACAGCAATTCATTCTCGTGATACTTACCAGTGTCTATTTCAGATCTCTTCTCAGCTCAGTGCCTGTGGTTTTGTTTTCCCTAGTTCAAAGTATTTTTCTTGTTTCGTACTTTAAATATTTTTCTCCAATAATTTCTACATCACAATTTTGACTACCGTTTTTCCAAAAATTAAATCATTAAATTCCTGTTCTTCCTGCTGACAAAAATACTTTCTAGTTCAGTATTAAAATATCAAATTAATAAAACAAAAACCAACCTATAATTATTACCCTATGTTGTTATAAGTATCTTAAGTTAACAGTTTAAGAAATGTATAAAATAATGTTTGTTATACTTCTTGCCTTTCACTTTTTTAGCCACTGAAATCAGTCCATTGGATATACTGAGTGTGCTGAGTCTGAATCTGGAGTTCATTTAGTGTTTGGAATGCATTTCTGGCGAGCTTTTGATGGCCCTGAGATCTCATGACCTGTCCTTGCAAGGATATGAAAATACTTCAATGTCAGTTGCATGATTTTGATAGATTTTAAAATTAGAGTTGGCGAGCTCAGACCCATCACAGACTGAATTTTGCAGGATGAGGGTGCAGGCTTTGCCTCCGACCGTTCCCTCCCATGCAGCCTCCCCATGCTGCTTGGCGGGGCTTCTCCGTTGGCGGCCGCACTGTGTAAACGTGGGAGCTGTGCTTCCTCCCCTCCTTTGTGCATAAATCCCAATTTCAGAAGCTAAAATAAACCTCCCTGTGTCTTGGTGCTTTTTTCCTTGAGGAAAGAAAGACAGCTGTGCTGCCTTTTATCTGTTTATGCCTGTGTTAGAATATGTGTTTGCCACATTGAGAGAAGGAAGGAGGAGCTGAATAAGAGAAATACCGTGAGCATAACTGTACTGAGATGTTTGGTATTGCTGCTGCCCTGTGCTCTTTTGAGGTGCCCCACATCTCCGCAGCCCTGACTCCTCCTGTGGTGGGACTCGGGTTGATCAGTTGTCCTTTGCTTTCCCTTTGCTGTGGACTTCAAGAGCCCTCTGAAGAATCCGCAGTTCTTTCCACCATTTGTAAAGGTAAAAGTTTAGCGGCGTTCGACCTAATTCCGTAAGGGAGAGTTGATGCTCACAATGGGCAACAGACTGTGGAGCATACGTGTATTCCTTTTCCATGTCTCCTCTCTCTGTATTTATACATGCAAGAAAACTGTGACAAAGTTCTGCAGCGTGGGTTGGTAAGACATGGCCGTGTTGGGATGTGTTGTTGCCACAGCAGCAGTGGTTGGGTCAGAAGATAATGGCCTCGGGGACTGCGAGCGGCTCCAGTAGAAAAAACTTTCTGGTGATTTTCTTATCTCTTAGTTGTTGTTTTTATCAGGTAAGGTCTTTAATTAGTGTGTTTATGCTCTCTCTGATCCTTCGCAAGTCATATGATCTTAGCTTCTGATAAATGGTTCTTTCATATGTACAAGTCTGACAGCTTCATTTCATGAAATGACTGAAGGCGGGTTAAGTGTGTTACATGATATGCTCCTGTAGTGCTCAAGTCTTGACATTTTGGGTTTGTGATGAGTGTTCCTGCAGGTCAGTTGCGATGCTGCGGGAGTGGATGGTGCCCAGGGGCAGGGGCTGTTCATGACTAATGTGGGCTTCGTGGAACTAAGTAGGAGCCCCTGCTCTGGGTGCCTGGAGGTGTAGAAGTTGCTTGTTGACCAAGGCAGCAGCTCAGCTTTCATTTCACACGCACATTGATTTTTGGCGACTTCCTCAGACGGCTGAATGAGTCACACCAACTGCAAGAAGGGATTCTGGGGGAAAAAAAACAAACACAAAACTACACCCACAAACAAACCTACCACGCTTCGGGAGTAATAAGTCGTAAACAGGAAATGAATGAGGAGCTGTAGTATCGGCAAATGGGATTTGTGGCCGGGGGCTGGAGGGCGAGGGAGGCAGCGTGTAGCGTGTTGCCACAGAGCCTGAAAAAGCTGCTTTTCGCTCCTTGCACTGAAATGATGGGCTGGTGAGCCACTTTCTCAGCTGCTGAACGATAGAACGCTTTCATTCCAAAGGCGTGTGCTGCATTTGCTTTTAAGATTGCTTTGCTTTGTTCTCCAGAGAAACGCCGTTTTCCCACAGTCCCCGAATCGCTCTTGCAGGCAGGGCGCTGCTCGCTACCTGCTCTCCCGCCGTCCCCGCGCGGCTCCCGCGGCACCAAGCGAAGCCCGCGGGCGCTGCCCCGCCCCGCGCCTCCCGCAGCCGCGCTGGGGGCCGGGCTGCGCTCCGGGCGGGCGGGGCCTGTCCGCGGCTCCGCTTCCTCCTCGCCGCCCGCGCCGCGCTCTCCTACCTGCGAGGATATGATGTCAGCGCCTCATTACCCTAATTATGCTGACCTCATAGCCCGGCCCGGCCAATGGGGCCGCCCCGCTCTCCCCACCTGCTAGCAGCAGAATTCCATCATTCCTGGGATTCCTCCCCGGGCCCGTGCAGCGAGCGGCGCCGGGGCCAGCGGCGCCTGCTCCGCTCCGCTCCCGGGCTCGCCGCCCCGGCCCGGGAGTAAACAAGCGGCCCTCCGCCGCCTCCGCGCTCCGCCGCCCGCCCGGCCCCGCGGCCACGCCGCCTCCCGCCCGCCCGAGAGCACGCTGGTGAGTGAGCCCGGCCGCGGCGGGGCGGAAGCTGGGAGGCGGGAGGGACAGGTGCCCGCGAGGGCGGCGGGCCCCGGGGCGCCGAGGGGAGTGCCGGCGGGCGGACGGCTCGGCCCCGCGGCCGCTGACAGGAGGAGCGCCGCCGCCCTGACGGCGCCGGGAAACTCCCGGCTCTGCGGGACTTTTCCCGGGCCGGGCGCCCGAGCGCGCGTCGATGCGGCGGGGGCAGCCCGCGCGGTTGGCGGGGCGGCGGGCTGTGAGGAGCGGTCGCGGCGCCGCCGCCTCGGCGGGACGGGGAGGGGAGGTGCGCGCTGCCCCGGGTAACGCGGGGCCTGGAGCCGTGGCGGAGGGGCGGCTTTCTCCGCGGGCGGCGGGGTTGGGTCCTGCCTCAGGCGAGCGGTGGCGGCCGTGCCGTGCCCTCAGGCTCCTCCTGTCTGCGGAGTGCCCTCACGGCCACCTCAGGGCCCGCCACGCTGCGCCGTCGCAGCAGAAGGTGCTGAAGCTGGCTGCTGGGAGATAAGTCGCCTTAAGTTTCTGTCTGGAAGCCTGTTTCACAGCACCGGGACCAACAAAGGAGTATTTCGACTGCCATCTTAAATTCACACCTTGGCTTCAATAGAGTGTATTTTTCTTTGGGAATTCCACCGGCAGCAGAGGGTCCTGTGGTGTAAATCTTGCAGAATGAGTCCTAAGGGCACCGTTAAAGCTTTTTCACTCTGCGTCTAGTATATTCTGTTTGTAGAGTCTTTAGCGGTGCAAATTTAGTCTCCTCAGTCAGGCTGAGTTTATGTTTCCCAGATATAACCAGAAGTAATTAATTTTCGGAGCCAGACTGACAGCAGGTGACACCTGTGCACCTCTTTTCTGAAAGTGCACCAAATGGGAATGTAACAGCCATTTCCACTGACGTGAGAGAAGACGTGAAGGCAGCTCACGTTCCTTTCACACTGCTACTGCAGGATTATCAGGAGTAAGAAACGATGGGAATTTTTTAATTAAACCAACACAAAGTAATCTGTCATGAGCTCCATGTTCTTCCCATGGTATAACTTTTCTGAAGAGTTGTTTAAGAGGAGCAATCAGCAAGCAGTGAAATCCCAGTAACATTCTCTGTGCAGTGATATTAAGAATTCTTATTTCTAGAACTGAATGAGATCTGGCAGTAATCTGTCCCTACTGCCATAGTAATACATGAGCATTTTTAAGGCTTTTCTAAAAATACTTCTGGTTCTTTATTTGTATTTTACCGTATGCCTACTCTTAAGGGTATTTCTGATTTTGCTTTTTTAAATTTGTTTATTTTTTCTGGTTGATACCATCACGATATTTGATATCAGGCTGTACCTACAAAAACCACTGCAAGTCATAAATGGCCGCCAGGTCTAGCCCATCTTGGTAGAGTTTGGGAGCATCTACACTGTACGTTTGTATTGTGTTGGGTTCTTTTTTTTTGGAAAACCACTGAGCTGAACAATTGCTGTGGAACGGCCCCACTGTGGGGAATGGGGACAGGGCGTTTTGGATGCTGTGTTGCTGGCCTTCCTCATCCCTGCTCAGTTATGACTCAGTGCTGTGAGTGCCAGCAGTGAGCTTTTACGCTCACCTTGGAGTACCCATTAGGCTGGTTCTGTAAGTGCTGAGCACCCAGCGGTGCTGCTGGATGTTTTTCCTATGGTTTTCCTATGTTTAGATGTTGTGCGCTGTTTTTGTATCAGAATTTGTGACGTGATGGACTGAATGATCTCCTAGGTACAAGACGTGGTCAAGTTAGACTTTTCCATGTTTGATTTCTTATGCTTGTTAGCTTTTAATTCAAATACCGTTCTTAATAGTTTTCTTTTTTAGAATGCTTCCATGTTAAAGAGGATTTGCATATCAAGAAAACAAAAAACATGATGTTAAATGCCAAGGTTTTGCTTTAAGCTTATAATTTTATATGTGAAAAGTTAAATCATTAAGTTGTTTGTCTTTGGAGATTTAGCTCTTCATACTTTCTACATACAAAACAAGCACAGTAAGAACCCAAGATACTAAATAAACACATTAAAAATAAGTGGTACTTTGATGATTGCTCTGATCAAGTAGCTGGAACTCACTGTGAAGATTTTACTGTTGTAAATGTAGAAAGAAGATCGGAACTCTGTCTAAACTTAATGCTTACCAGTTAACGTTTTGTATGGGTATCTCAACACAGGAATTATGTATCCCCCAATAGAAGCTGTGGTGTAGGTGCAGCTGAAGGAATTTAAACATGCTGTAGCTTTTGAGGACATATATTGAATACAGCATGCTTATCATTAGCCTCATTCACAGTGCAAATATGCTTTACTCTCTCCTATCTGAAAAAATAAAAGCTCTTGACTTGGTTTTCAACAAATTATTGCATTATATTCCTTTCCTCTGCAGCTTTTTCAATTGTGCTGATAAGTTGTGTCTGGATTTCCTCTTCAGTTGCGCTTTCCTTCTTTGAAGTCAACTGAAATACCCCTCTTTCTCTAGCGGCTTGGGATCATGACATTTGACTAGTAAGCGCTTTGCCTGCATCTTTCTAGGTGTCAGATGCTTTTGACCTGTTTGTCCGTGCTCTTCAATTAATCATATTTTCCTTATACTTCTGATGATCTACACTTCCTTCACTTTCATCCTCGCTCCCTCATTGTTCCTGGAGTGTCTTGTTTTTGTCTCACTTTTTGTTGTTATAAAAGACTTTGTTTATTAATCCACTTCTCTCCCTCCAACTTCATCTCAGTAATTTCACCAGACACGTGAATTCAAGTACCATTTTTTTCTCTACATCGTGGAAAAGTTCAGCTTTTCACTCTCCTTGGCACCATGCAGATGTCTCTCTCTAGTTCACACTCAGCAAGTTTGAAGGAGACCTCGTAGTATTGTTTGCTTTCAGAAGTTTTTTGTTAACTTGTTTGCAAGAGCTGTTGACTGCTCTGCTGTTCTGTGTGTCAGTCAGACCTGTGATCCAACAATTCTTTTGAGGGTGACCTCCCTTTAAATCTTCATGTCCAAACTATGTCTACACTCTACTTATTTTTTTATCTGCACAGCATGTCTGTGTGCAGACCTTTTGTCCTCACCCCTGAATGTATCCCTGTCCCTGATTCTACCTTGTTGCTTTGGTTACTAGTTAAGATCCCTTCAAGCCAAAAGCCATCATAACTCCATGCTGATTGCTGCTGCAAACATTATCTTTTCTAATTTTCATTCCTTTCTGTTCCTTCACTATTCCTTTTTTCTTTAAACAGATAAAAAAATTTGTCTCTTTTTGGAAATCTTTGCTGGCATACCCTGCCGTGAATAATAACTTCTGTGGGATTGCATGAATGTCCTGTTGTCCAGCCTGCAGTTTGTCTTTGGTTTCCCTATTGCTTGTTTGTTTAAGTTTCAAACAGGCAGGTTTAAGATTTTTCCCCCGTGTTCTTTCCCTGATTCTTAGAGGGTAGCGTATAAATCCACGAAAACACTTAATGGTTCGTTTTTAAAAGATTTGATTTTTCTGTTGCTATACTCTTCAAAAATGTTAACAGGCACTTGCTAAGCTGAGTGTACCTGTGTGTGCCATTTGTAGGAGCTTGAAAAGAAGGGGCAAAATAATGTGTTGTTTCATTGAAGTGACAGGCGTTATGTTCTTGAAGTACTGGTGAGTCAGTGTCGTGGAGATGGTGTCTGAACAGCAGATAAGTTACTAAACATCTCTTCAGTATGATTTTACATTCTATGTCTTTGCTACTTTTCAGAATGTTTCTCTGCTGCTGTGCAGGTGAGATGACAGACTAGGGAAATACTGAGTAGAAGCAGTGATCGATATAATTGAAATTACTGCAGATAAAAATATCTTAAGCTCTTGTGAAAGTAGTTTTAGCTCCCCTTGCTTTGAACAGTTAAGATTTTGTTACAATTAAGAGACTTAAACCAAGAATTAAACTGTTTCCATAGTGTTTAAATCAAGGCTAGCCAGAGGAAGTAAAGTTTGTATACTTGCATCTTGCTAGTCACTTGGTTTCCCTTTTGAGACCTGGATATACACCAGTTAGCACATAGCCTACAATACTGCGGTTTAAGTTTAGGTTTAGGTTTGTTTCTGCTGCTTAGAGAAGTTTTAGTGTAACAGGGAGTTAACGCTTTTATCAAAGCCCTGGGAATTGAACTTTCAGTTCTGAAATGTGACTGCTTAGGAGAATGACAGGGCTGTCCTCTGAAGGCTGTTTGAGTACAAGCAGCAGTTGCTGTTCTTTCTGAGATAAATGAGGATTTCAAGCTTTGAACCACTAAGGGAAGATTCTCCTCTCGTTCTCGTAGGCAACCTTTGTTTCTTTTCTGAACTGCTGTCCCCGAGTTGTTGGCTTAATTTAGGGATGGAGGGTTATTTCATACTGTTTGAAAAATAGCCTGGGAGTTTTCAGCTCCTTGAAGGTACTTTCTATAGCTGTAAATCTGTGCAGCATCTTTGAAAAATCACAGCATATGTGGAATCACAGCCTGGCATTTGCAGATGGCTGTATTAGCAGCATCCCTTCAAAGAAGCTCTTGAACAGGCACAACGTTCTTCACAAGGCATTAACTGTTAGCGAAACACTTCTGCAACTCTCCATGATGTGAACTTTCAAGAGCATGCAGAGCTACAAAACTATATTGAGGACAATTTTACTGAAGTTGTTCTTAAAGTGTCTAATTTCCTGCAGAGAATTCAGACTTGGTTTCTGTTTCCTTCTCTCAAAGTGGACTTCTGTCACCAGCTAACTGTCTCACTATGAGCATCTTCTGGAAAGCTCTCATTATTTGAAAATTGATGAAAAACTTGAGGAAAGCGGCAAATAGAAAATTTGTTTTCAGTGAAAGACATTAAAATACCCTTTGCGTTATTCTTTACCAAGAGTTTTTCTAAAAAATTGACCAAAAGACTCAGCGTTCTTTTGAAATGTAGGACAAAGCTGGATAGTGCTAAGTCATGAGATAGCCGTCAGTTTGGTGTAGCTGCCTCATCTGATCAGGAGCGTTGTCATCTTTGCTTCCAGCTGAGCTTTTGCTTTGTTAGAAGAGATTGTGTGAGAGGGTCAGTAATCAACAGTCAGAGGGAAATAAAGTGGTGCTATTTTAAAGTCCCTGGAAAATAAAAAGGAGAAACGAACCAAACATCACGGGCTAAGAGATCAGAGTGCAGTGATGGAGATTTCCTTATTGAATACTGTTTGCTTTGATTTGGAAGAGGGAGAGGCTGAAAAGGTTATAAAGAAATATTTAGTAAAGACAGACTTTGTAAAATCAGAGTCTAAGATCTTATTTTCTAAAATGTGTTTCCTGCCCATACTGCCTTTAAAGAAAAGAGCTGACTGGTCTTTCTGAGTTGAAGTACTGTTCCTGAGCAGCAGCTGATTCTGACAGCAAGGAAGAATGTGTCCTTATCCTTGAGCGTGATTCTTAGTTATTGCAAGTTTCTCAATTCTTCTTGGCAGTTCTGTGGAAGCAAGACTGGATTTAATTCTTTTTTGGAAAAAAAAAATATGGAAACTTAGAAGTACCTAAGAATTCTTTATCTTATGCTCTAAAATCTTTGATTAGTTTTAGAGGCTTTGACTTTATTTAGGAAGAGGGAGGGAGGATAGTGAGGTTCATTATTTGTAGCACAAAGTCAAAGAAATGGCTTCCCAAACATGTGCTTGTTGTTAAGCCCATATACATGTGTTTGAGATTTCCTTTTTCTCCTCTTTCTCTCTTCTTACTTTTCAGTGTGATTTGGACAAAAAAGAGAAAGTTGCAGTGAGCAGTTCTTATGACAGACTAGCATACAAGCTTTGGGGAGGAAAAAAAACAACAAAGAAATTGTTAGCAGCCTAGGGTTGTCTCTCTTCCTCTGTTTTCCTAGCAGTTCTGTCTCTGCTGTTGTCCTCTTTTAAAACAGATGTAAGTTGTTGGCCTTTCAATGAAAGCATCTTGACAATGTGCTACTCTCTTCCTTACTTTCACTTTCGCATCTTCTCATGTAGGAAACTTTCCAGTTTTGAAGCCATTTCTGTGGGACTTATTTAAACTTTGTTAACTTTTCCTTTTGTGTGAGGGACTGTTGCTTAGTAAGTTCCTAAAAGGTACGTTGTTATGGGATGGGGTTAATTTTTTCAGTTTGGGAATAATATGAGTTGTATAGGGAAGGAACAGGGGCAAGAAGTTACTGAGGTGTGATGATGATTATATGAGTTAGTTTTCTGTCTGTGGCATACAGATGCATGCTGAAGGCTTGAATGTACATTCATGAATTAAGAAAGTGTCTTAATAGCTTACAAGCTTTAGTTAACTTCACTTTGGGCATAGGAGAATATGGGGGGCAAAATTATTGAAGGTTATGGGTCTAAAGCAGTCTTAAGCTGATGTGGGTAATTAGGCCAGCTGTCCACTTCAGGTGAGTTGCATCTTTGGACATTGTCTCATGTAGCTGTCTCAATGGAAGGAAGGCGTATGGAAAGGAAGAAAACCTTAAAACATACAGCAGGCAAGATGATAGGATTTCTAGCATTCGTAATTTAACGACCAAATAACTGTGTACTGCTAAAGCATTGTAAAATTCAAGACCTCCTCTCTGAATTTTCCAGGATCCAGAGAGGAATGGAGACTCCATTGGATGTTTTATCAAGAGCAGCCTCTCTAGTACATGCTGATGACGAGAAGCGTAAGTCTGAAACTTAGTTCTCTATTTGTTGGATCCAGATATTTATGTTTGCACTATATATTAGCCTAGGAGTTGGCTTTGCTCATTTTTGCAGCTTATTGAATCTAAGACATGTAGGAAGATGTCTTTAGAAGCCGTTAAAACATGGTCTTCCTCAAATGCAAAAACAACATATTGCATTTAAATTGCTTAGTATGCAAGACGATAACTCCTATTATTTTAAAAAATGTACTTAGCCATCTATAGCAAGGTGCCCAACTTTTCCCAATTACTTTTGCATTGCTAGTAGACAAAAAAATTGTAGTGGAGCTGCTGTCAAACTAAGGAGGATTGGAGAAGTCGCACTCCTCAATGTTATCAGTTAGGCCTGTTCTCTTATAAGAACACGTAACTGGGTGTGCATGGATGGATGGGCAAAGACTCCTTTCCAGCTCATAAAAACTAAGAGGTAGACTGTTACAATTAGTAATGAGCACTTCGTTTTCGTTTCAGTGCTAGTAAATGATGAGTACAGGATGTTAGCTTGGTGAATGTCAATTGCAGCAATGGAGTAACGTACTGCCAACCATTTGGGTAACATTTTCACTTCTCTTAGCATTCACATTAAATGTCTAAGGTGTGTTAGCCAGCGCCAGCAGAATGTTTTCATTTCTGGCAATTTTCAGTTGTACTTTTTAGAATGGAGTGTTAGTAATAACTTTGTTTTTCAGTTTTTTTTCTGAACAGTGTACGTTTCTTGGCTATCGACCTGAATAGATGCTAACTAGAAAAATGGTATTCCAGCTTTTGGAGTAGCCCTCACATATTTTTAGTACACGTTATCAGTTTTCTTAAGTTTGAAGCACATTTTTTGGTTACCTACTGCCTAAGTACTCTAGTTTGAATTTGATTTTTGAGTTTGTGGGGTAGGAATGTTGGGCTGGGTTTAGAGAATCCAGAGGAAGTCTGATTTAGTGCAACTTGCATGTGAGGAAGCTGATATGTATCTGGTTCTAATTTACATTCCTTTAGTTTTACTGCTTAGACTTAATTAGATTTATGCCACTCTGCAGCTTCTAACTTAGATTGTCTCTGAGTTTGTCCCGTTGCTGTGCACAAGTCATGCTATTGTATGAAAAGCTGCTAGAAGGAAGAAATAAGTAGCCCAGACCAACTGCTGAACTTCAACTTCTTTGTGTGTTGACTTGTGGAAATTGTACCAGCGAGTGTTGTTTGCTTTGTGTTGCGGAATGGATACTAAGAGGCTGAAGTTAGTCTTAGGCCCGAATTCAGCAATCTTCCTTGAGCTTTCCAGTGAAGTGCCTGGCATTCCACTCTGCAGTTTTAGCAGTGGCTCTCCTCTATATCTGTATATCCCGTTCTGAATTCTATGTAGTTGCTAATATTCCAATCACGATGTGGAGTAATAAAAATATTAGTGTCTTACCCAGAGTCTTTTATTTTTGTGCTGGAACAGAAGTTTGTCTACTGGACAATTCGTGATGTCCCTTGTATACATTTTGTGTTTGAAATTTTATTTTTTGTTGAATGGAGACAAAAGAACTGAAGTGCTGTGCTTTCCTGACATGAGGATACCCCGAAGGAACGAGCGGTTAGGTTCCAATGAATCAATAAATCTTCTTGTAAATGTGGTTATGGTCATCTAAGGTAAATATATATATATAAGGTATAATAAGGTAAATATATATATATATCTAAGGTAAATATATATATATAAATCTTATATCTATAAGATTTGCAAAGAGCTAATTTGTCGCTTGAAGTCTTGTCACTAATCACTGAACTGCCAGTAGGGAAGGGATGTAGGAAGTTGGTGCTGTTTATGAGCAGCTGTTCCAGAGGAGGTAATGTGCAACTCTTCATCTGTAAGTGGCATTTGTAAGGTTTTGCTGTGTGGTGCTTTTTTTTCCCCCCCAAGCTTTGTTAACCAGGCTTTATATGAAGGGAACATCTGTAAGGCCTGTGTATGCATGCTGTCTTTTTAATGTTATCAGAGCTAGGAACCTTATCAAATGTTGATTACTGTAGAGATGCAGAAGTCAAGTTTACTGTGAGATTTTTGATGCTGCTCTTCTGTTCTTTCTGTAAACCACTCTTACTGGAATTGTATTGATCTTTCATATTTTCAGGAGGAAGTTGGCTAATTTTAGAAGACCACAGTTTGAGATGGTAATATTTTAGTAATGAATTACTGGAAATACAGTTTTCCCTCCCATGATTATGTCAGCAGATGTTCAAACCTTGGGAAGTATTATTTTGCATTTATCTTATGTAAAAATAAGGATTTTGAGAACTGGTCTTTCAATTATAAAGAGTGATATAAAAGCAAAATGTTGTTATTGAAAAAAGTATTGAGGGAAGAAGCTAATGAGAGCGTGCACTCACAGAATGCATTGCGAACACTGAGCGTTGGTCCTGTATCATGTTGTTTATACTTCCTTCCAGTGAGCAATTCCAGTTCATGAATATGGGAATGGAGGAGAGAAAAAACATGCTGCTTCTTGTGCTCTCAGGATAATGTAGTGGAAAGTCTGTTTTTGGCAAATGGAAGACAATATGCTTCCACAAGGAAATGAAAGATTTGGAAACAGCTAATAAATGGCACAAGGAAGTCCAGGGTAATAGCTTTGCATTCCAGTATGTTGCACCGATTCCATAACAACTGAGTCTTCGTTTACATTTTGAAACCCTATAATAGAGGACTGCATTTAAAAGAAGGATGATCTTTGATCAAGCCATGCTTCTTGAACATGTGGTGGAGTTGCATGTGATATCTTTTTTCTACATGTAAGCCTGGAATTGCTATTCTGCACTTCTTGCCTGTGATGACTGTTATTCCTTGGCAGTAGTTCTGTTTATGTGGCTTAATTTAATCAATTTCAAATAACTAAGCTAGACTTTATAGTTGGTCTGCCTAGTATAGAAAAATTACTGTGCTTTAAAATCCCAGCCCTAATCTATTTTGCAATGAAGCGATGGATAGTTTTTATGAATTTGAAACTGTTCTCGTGGTCAGAGCTTATCTGTTGTGCTTAGCAAAAAAGAAACTTAAGCTTTCCGGAGGAAAATCTGATTCCTAAGCAGTAGTATTTATGTTTGTAATCCCTCAACAGCTATTGAAGGTGTTAAAACCAGGTTTGTCAGTTAGTCATTTACTTAATGTTTAATCAGTGACGGGGAAAGAAGGAGTCCTGTTAGTTTTGGAGCAGAATTTGTGGCATAACTCATCTGCTAGCACTGAAAGGAAGAGAAGCATGGGAGTGTGATGTTTCTGTTTGGTAGTAGTGTGATGGAAAAACATATGTGGTTCCATCATTGAAATGCAGCCTGAGTCATCTGTTGTTGCTGCATGAATACCAAAAGCCTTAAATAATAAAACACGGTGAGTAATGACATGCATAGTAATCTGCTTTTTTATTTATGAACCATATAGACTAGGAAAATATTAATATTTCTGTGTTTTAAATATCAGTTAATCGTTCTTTTTCTTTTTTCATAAAATACTCAAATTGCTGAACTCCTGACCTTCTGCTGTTTCCAAAGACACTTTATAGCTGTCCTTAATATGTTCAGAGAGGAGCTTTCTGTGGAATGACATCAGGCCATTTCATCATTTTTAGGGTTTTCTTGAAATTAGGAGTGTTAAAAGGGAAAACTTGTTGCTCGATGTGCTTCCCCCTCACTCCCCCCCCATACTCTTATCTCCACAAAACTTCACCCTTTATTTCCCCTCAAAGATTATTGTAGGAAGGAAATAAAGAATGAGTAGCGCTACGTTTTCAACTTGTTAAATAGGCTGGAAAATGGGGCTGTTGTCTGCCTGGCGCCTAGATGTATTTTAATAGCAGTAGAACACCATTAGCATAGTCAGTGGAGTGATGGTAATGCCTTCGGGAACAAAGTGTCTAAAGATATTTTTTAAAATTAATTTTAAAAACGTTTTGAAGACGTTATCTGCCTACAGTTGATAAACATGCTGTAGCATCCTTCAGCATAGCAGATGTTTTCTGAGCTGGTGTGGCTTGGGCAGAAACGGGCTGCTCAGTGTTGCGAGCGATGTCAGCCAGACAAGAAGTCTTTTCTTTCTGAATCCCTTCTACCTAACTGGTGATAAAATGTTTGCAGTGATTGGTGGCATTGCCTCCGAGGGAATTATGTTTACCGAAACGCTATCTCTTTAAATGTTGTTTGGCACAGAGAGGGAAAAGAATCTTCTTACTAGAATGGAATTTGTCATCAGATACCAACCACTGCTCTGAAAACTGCAGCTGAGTGAATACCATATTGTTAAGCATGATAGCACATACACAACCATGTGGAACTTGTCAATGCACATGCTTCCAAATGACTGTAGTCTCTGAAACAGGATATCTGGGACTTTGTGCTCAGTTTGGTCTATTCTACAGAACTACATATTTGTTATTGTCTGCATTTGGGGAAAAAAGATGGGGAAAATTATTCAGTCATTGTGGTTTTTTTCTGGTTTTTTTTTTTTTTTTTAATGGCAGGTGATTGAGGCAAATGGGGGGATTTTTTACCACTAGGCAGAATATACTAGCTTGTGAAAGCCTGGCCATTCTTCATGTAGTGGATTGTTTTATTTCATTAACACACTAACCGAGTTCTTCCTTAGTGAGGAGTACTGCAGGCTGAGTGGTGAAATGCAGGGTGCTTTCCCAGGATGTTCTTTCCACATCTGTAAGAACACAGAGAATCAGGGCGTGCTTGGACACATGCTGTGTCTCACATGAAAAACTAGTGCACTGTCATTTAGGGCAGAATTAGAGAGAAAAGAGTTAGAATGATTCAGAAATACTTTGGATTTGGTCTGTTTTCTGTAGTCTGTCCTTTCTCTGACTTGATTGCGTTTGTAGTTATTGCAACATTTTATCCTTGAGTCAGAAAACGTTACAAGTAGGAATGCTTTCCAACTTCCTGGTTGGCTCTTGCCAGTAGGCACGCTGTCCCTCCCGTTGCTCAGGTTCTATCCACCAGATGCCATACATTCTGGAGTGACTGTTACTCATTGTCCAGATGGCAAAGCAGGACTTTTTGGGAAAGAGGATGTCTTTGGTGCAATGTAACGATTCTTCGTTTTGTTTATGCAAGCAGGCAAATAAGGAAGTGGGTTTTTCTGTAGGCAAATTAAAAGTCGGTGTTTAAGGAAGGAGGATTCGGAAAGCATTGTGTTCATTTCTGACTTAAAGACCTTATGCTGAAATCAAAGGATGACTTTATTTAAATATATCGGCTTTGTACAGAAAATACGTTAAAACCATATTACAGTTGTGAGGACGATTCCTTTATGAGGATTGTGGTGTTAAAATTGAGGTTGTCGTCTCCTTTTTCTGTTGTACAGTCTTCAGCGAAATGATTGTATTTACAGTTCTGCTGTAAACAGAAATAGATCTAAGTTCTTAATGAGCATGTTTGGTATTCTCTCTTCCCTTGCTGATAACCCAGACTTTATTTACAGCTTGCCCTTGAGATTCTGACTTGAAAGATGAGAGATCTGAACGTGGGTTTTCCCAGTCCCCCTGTGCGTGTCCTAGTTAACGGCTAATGAAATAAAAGGAGGATAGAGTCAGTTATCCAGGGATATTTAACTAATTCATTTATTGTGTTGCCATTAAAAAAAAAAAACAAAAATGATGTTTTGCTTCAGGCTGCAGGGAATGTATTTTCTCCCCCAAGAAGTCAACCCACAAATGATTTACTTACAAATGTCCCTCTTTTGCTGTCGAACCAAAAATGAACTTACTTGTATAATTCTCATGACAAATCTTTAACGTAGTTATAAACAGTGCCCCTACAGAAATGTCTATCATCCGTAAGCCTAAAAGGAGAAATGATTCTTATTTAGCAAGCTGTGAAGTGATTTGTTAGCCTTTGTTGTTGCTTTTGTTTCTACTTCTGCTCTGATTTTAAATTTAATGATGCTTTAATTAAAATCTTTCTCAAAAAAATCCTTAACTGTATTACAAAGTATTCTTGTCCATCTGCTACAACAATATTGTATCTGATGATAATACCTTGCTAACGCGGGAATTAAATTTGCTTTGCATGTATTTATTGTTTTGTAAGAGAAATTCTAAGGGGTAGCTGGACAGAAAGTCTTTTGTGTGTTCTTGTTTTAAAATTGATTTGTTTTATCCCATGCACTAGGCTTAATTTTCCTGTAACCGTGGCAGTAGCGGTAACGGCTTTTGTTTTCTGGGTCATGCCCCTTTTGTCTGTTTGGTTCATGTGGGAACATCTATGTGTTGCAGCTATAACTTTACTATGATAAATCCCTGGCCTATATTTGCTTTCCTTAGTACCAGGATATATCTGGCTCATAGCAGCAAAGGAGCGACAGTTCATCTATGGCTCCATCTGTCTCCTCTCCTTTGTGTATATATTTTAAGCCCCAATGTCCCTTATGCTTATCCTGACCTGGAAAGAAGTTTTATTTTCCCCCCTCTGAATTTACCTCCAAATTATAATATAAATGGAGAACCTCTTTCAGTAGAATTATCTTATCAGTAGACAACATCATTCCAATAGTGGCCTAGATTTCAAATACGTTAAAATCCAGCAGTGTTGGCCTTCTGATTGAAATCCATGAGCTTACTGTGCAACGGCCTCAGTCTTTGAGTGAATTTCAGAACACGTGTTGCGTAATGCTGGCACAGCATAGATTGTTTTGTTACGCCATATTTACCTAACTGAACCAAAACCGTGAGCTCTGTTATTAGAAGTGTAGTTGCATAGTTAATTAGCTTTAAAATTGCTGTATTAAATCTATGGAAGTCCGTAACAAAGTTGTTTTGAATTGATAAAATATGAAAAAACTTAAGAATGTCTATTACTTCATGGTTTGAATATGAAAGAAGTAATGGATTTTATGCTTTTTCTGTGAAGAGAAAAAACGATTTACACATTTCTCAGTCTGTCCTTTTAGTAAAAATCTACTTTTTTTTAATGGTAGGTAGTTAACTAATCTTGATGGAAACCTCAGAACTATCTGACTCTTCCTGACTACAGTACTCAGTAGACTTCATCCAGTTCAATGGCAGTAACTGGTTGCATTAATGTCTCGTGCTTCTGTGAGGCAGTGGGTCAGCTGCCTTAATCCGCTGGACTGAACTTCTCGTGACTCTCAACAGATGTTTTGCCTTTAAAGGTCAGTTTAACTTTCTGAACAGACCAGCTCCTTGCTTCCCAGAGCATGCCAGCATAGTTAAGAATTGGAATGTAGTTTGACATCAGGAATGAAATTTCATGAATTTCTTTTTAACGTCTTTAGTTACTCACCCAAATGTCACGTGATAACCCCTTTCATAATAACTGACCGAGTGTATTTCAGAAGGAAAATAGCGTCAGAAGAAAAAGATTCTATGAATAATTAGAACAAGTTGTTACATAGTTTGAAGGCAGAATCTTTCCGGTTCAATCTAGTGTATTTTAATGACGTTTACTTGTATTACAACAGTATATCGAAGCATGATTGTGCTGGGCATTGAAAAATATGTATAATTAAATTCCCATCCAAAATGTATGCTATGCTTATCCGTGTATGATACCAAAAAAAAAAAAAAAAAAAACCAAAAAAACCCAAAGCCCGAAAACAACAGCAACGAAAAAAACATGGAAAACCAGATGATTAATGGCATCAAACACTCTTCTTGAAAGTGGAAGTGGCAAGAAGTTAGCCCACAGAAGATCAGAGAAAGGAGCGAAGTTAAAGAGAGCTGTAAGCTCTCAGTGGGGAGAGCATTTAATAAACTGTTAGCTTTTAAAATTAGAAACAATTGTATCCTACTATATTTTTAGGGAGAGTCATAATTTGCTTCTCTGCTGGAATAGGAGATGTTTTACTGTATCAGAGCTGTACGTCCTGTGACCGGCAGAATCCGCAGCAGGTATTTGAAAGGAAGTTGCTTCTCAGCCATGGACAGTTACTTGCTGGCTCGCACCCGAAGCGTGTCAGTTTAGCCTGCCTCATGTAACTGTGCTGGAATGTAATATGGGTGTTGAATCTGTGCTGGGATTCCTGCAAGTGTTTTGTGACTTTATTTCATAGATTGGCCGTGGATTATGGGAAAGAACATGCAGCAGATTTACATATGTGAATTATTACTCTGCTTATTATGGTGCCCAGTAACATAACTTTTTACTCTGTGATGTAACTTACAGCATCATTTGGCATGCATGCATGCTTTGTCAATCTGCTGTATGAAAATTCCAGTATTTTACCACTACTAATAAAATAATTTTCATTAACAATCACGCACAATATTGAGTTCTCAGCCAGCAGCCTTGCTGAAAGGTTCCAAAAATTTTCCTGCGTTCAGGAAAACTTCTGTTTCTTGCACTTAATTCTCAAATTCTTAATGTCTCAATTTCTATAGGTAGAGGAGCACCAAACGAATTGCTATGTCCACATGACAGCCTCAGTGCCATGTTGAAGTAACAACCTGGATCTTATTTAGCTGTCTGTACTCTTACATGCCTCCAGTGTTAATCTTCTTACCTAGCCTTATTTTTTCCTGGTCATCTGTTTAAGTTTGCATGCACATGTCTGTTGGATCTTTTGATAATCTGTTTTAAAGTTCTCTTTGCTTCTCAAAATAGTGTTAGTGGTAGTAAGTGCTGTTCCACTGACCTTAATGCAGAAACATTGATGCTGCTGTCTGTTTTCAGTCATACCACAGCGTTAATAGTAATGAGAGATTGTGACAGTAGAAAAATGCAGGTTTTCACTACTGCTTTTGGCTGTTTGCTCCTAGCAATGTGATGGTGTTCAAATGTTTGTGCCTATGCTCTCCTTAACTATTTCTTTCAGCTATTAACAACAATAGTGTACTTTTGTTTCTGATAGCGCTCAAGTCTTTCTAAGTAACTTTCAAAACAAGATAGGTATATGCTTGCTGCCTTGCAGTGCTGTATCTTTAAGGAAATTATGAGAGCATGGGTCCAGCATGGGATGAATGTTGCGAGGCAGAATACACTTGTAAGGAGTGCCAGAGGTGGACTTCCTGGCAGCACAGAGTAATGATCGCTCGGGTGATCTCCAGCAGGATGTGACATTTGTGGGACCTTCCTGTGCTAGTTTTTGATGGTTATGAGAAGCCAGAAAGTGATGTGCCAGCAAGGTATGACGTAGTAGACGTTGGACTGCAGCGATGAACCTCTCTGTAATAATTGTAAATGTAGAGGTAGAGTCATATGCAACTCTTGGGAGATCGTGTTTTCCAGTGGTACTGGTAAGACTTCAAAGAAGATTTCAAATTTCCTTCTTCAGACCTTTCCTTATGATTTTTCTAACCATTATTTTATGAAAAGAAGTGGCAAATATCGGAGCTTTAGAAAGGGTGTATGTTAATCCTTTTCTTAATTTTCTTTTTCCTTAAATTTGTTATGATCTCAACCATTCAAAATTTAATTGGTTTTCTCTATGTGCTCTGTGCTTACATTTCTGGGAGAAGAATTTTGCTTTGAGCTGTTTTATTTCTTGCTTTTTTTTCCCAGTGCTTAAAAGCAAACACATGAAGGAAAATAGTTACACACGTGCATTCAGTTAAAACAAAGAGAAGATCAAACAGAGCAAAAAAGACTTCTTGTATAGACCTACAAACAGCTTTTTTTTTTTTTTTTTACAGAGTACCTGTCTGTGTAAAAATGAGATAGTCAACTATGCAAGTGCATTCAGACTGAGATTGTGAAAAATTAATGGTTGAAATCTCATATTTAGGGCCAACTGCCAGCTGTTTTAAAATTAGAATTGTTGCAAATACAGAAGAATGAGTCAGTATTGATAAATGGCTTATAACAGTTTTAATCCTCAAAGAGACATATATATGCTACCACGTATATATAAAATCACCAAAAAGATATCTCAGGATTGCAAGCTGGACACAAGCTTAGCTGCTGATAACCCTGTGTCCTGGCAGCTGCAGAAGGCAGCCACGTGTTAAAGGTTGCACGCATTTTGGTAATTTCTGCATAATTCTCCACATGAGGTGTGCACGTGTGAGAGAGCTGTGTTTGTTCCTAATCCCTACAACGATTGTTTTATGCCCTCCAGAGCATGCAAATAAGTTCTGGTGTTTGTGATAAGTGTATCTCTCTGAGACTCTCTGAAGTCTTTCTTTTAATTTGCTTTTTACCTGCCATGGGGGAGGCCGTACTGTGTGACTGTCCTGTAGTTCTTTGGTTGGTGCACGTGGGCAGTAGATTGCAGGCTGAAAATGAACGTACAACTTATTGTTGGAATGAAGTTCCACGGGCTGACAATTTAATGTTCATTGTGAACTGGTGTCCTCATGCTTTTAGTGTTAATGTGAGGAAATCCACTTAATATCATTTGTAAAATAACAGATTATTTTAGTTCTGAGAAACTTCACTGAAATTATTTGTACTAATGCAATGAAATATTTTAAATAGTAGATGCTTCAATCCAGTAATTAAGTAATATGCGAGTCTTGTGGGTTTTTTTGTTTAAGTGTGAATTTCTTCAGCTTTTTGCTGACATAGCAATAAATAATTTGAAGATACTTTGTTTCAGGTAGGAGTGTATGCCTGGAACAGTGGAACAAAGAGGTTTGGGCCATCAGCTTTAATTGAAAGGTACTTCACTGCAATTTGAGATTTGCTGTTTTGAAGGTATATTGCTAACAGTGAGTGAGAGATGTGGTGAGAGCTGTAGTAAAATAGGAGTGGAGGAATTGAGATAGGTTGCCCTGTGTTAGTACATGTTTAGCACAATTTCTTTGCAGTGGTGTGATTTTTTGAGGGGTTGTTTTAGCCTGTGCTTTCCTATTTCTGAGTAGAGCACTTCTCATTGTGAGGTCCAGTTTCTGCTGAGCCCAGAAATCTGCAGGAGCTGAGTGCCTGAGGGCAAGGCTCAGCAGATTTGCTGAGTCCTACCTCTGGAAAGTGGTGAATGGGTTGTGCCTCCCTACTTCTCCGATTCTCTGCCAGCACAGGAATCACTGCCTTGCCCCTGGGCCAGTTAGGCTCTTTTTCCCCATATGGGTCAGAGATGTTTGCCTGTCCCTGACTCCCAGACATGCTACTGAGGAGCTTTCTGCGATTTAGTCTCTGAAGTGGGAGGTGTCCCTGCCTACAGCAGGGGGTTGGAACTAGATGATGATCATAAAGGTCCCTTCCAACTCAAACCATTGTATGAAATCAAATCAGTGTTTCTGCAGAGCATGTCATTTTTTTCTGATTCCTTTCCACTGTGCACATTGAGTATGGTAAAGCAGAATTCTCCACGACTGCAAAGGAATCAGAATTTATTTTAACAGTCAACTGGTTTCATAGCCCTTTTCAGTTTGTTTATCCTGTGTTATATCAACTTGGAAACTAATGCAAAGGACAACCTTCGTGGAACTGTTACAAACCTTTATGATGACCAGATAGTATCAGTTCAGAGTTTATTCTTACAATTAACACACGCTGCTTCAATATACAACCACTCAAATTGATTCAAGTCTTTGCAGAGTTTACTGCGGCTCAACCAAATAAGTTGAAGAACAGACTTTTTAATTGGAATGTGTGTGTGTTGGTGGGAATGTGTGAAGACAAGAACTTGATGTTTCTATTAATTTTGCATGTAGTTGTTTCACTTGGGAGGTCTCACTGTCATCTACTGACATTCTGCAATTCCAGCTGTTTATCTGGAATCGCTGTCTTGCTGAGTTTATAGTAAATGATATTACCCAAGTTTTTGCAGCGACATCCAAAGATGCAGAATTTATTTTGATTGTTATGCAGTACAGTTCACTGAACTGTGTCATTCTTTTTTGGTAGTCATTTTTAATTCTAAATGTAACAAATTATCTAATATGTAATAATCTCTACCAGTCCCCAGATACCATTCTTTACATTTAATCCCAAGCCAACTGCTGTGCTGGCTGGTGTGGCTGATTGGTTTCCCTAGGATTGTCTCCTCTGCGCACATTCCTGACAAAAATTCAATCTTCTGGAAGGCAAAGAAAACTTTAATCGAGTAGGCTTTAAATCTGAGATGGTTATCCTGTCTAGTAGTATTACAGCTTGTGTAATACTGACACTCAGATATAATGTGATGGCTTTCTCTGGTGCTAGTCCAACTGGAGAGAAATTATAGTCAGCATAAATAATTCACAAGCTTCCGAAGTCATAGAAGCTTTCAGTTTTCAGAAGTATGTAGAAAACCTTAAGAGAAAGCGGTGTGTGAAAGGAAACTGTCACTACCTATCAGTAAATAATGACATGAAATTAGTGACTGCAGTGCAAGTAGATTTTAATTAGTAGTCTGTAAAAAAAACAAAAACAAAACAAAAAAAAAAAAAACAAAAAAAAAAAAAAAACAAAAAAAACCTGGGCTAAACTTAGGAAATTTATGTTCCACATGTACGTGTCTGTGTTCAGAGAAAAACAGGCGAGTGTAAAGAACGTAGATGGCTCTTCTGAGATTGATTTTCTTGGTAGCATAGGGTGTAATAGAAATAAAAAGCAGACGGCATTTCTGACAGGGAGTAATGTGTGTGTTGTTGTATGCAGGCAGCTCGGTTACTCTGCTGTGGTATTTCTGATGTTCATTTAATTGTTGTGTACCTGTTGCAATCTAACAAAATATAAAGCATCTATTGGCTTTGGCTTTGGAGTTGGGTAGGATTATTCATTTAGGGAAGTTTACAGGCACGGCTTCAGCACCTGTTTACATTCTTCAGGCCACCCCAGGAAGGTACTTTTCCCTAAGGAAATGATGGGTACGCATGGAGAGCCGTGTTGGTATGGATAGATGATATAATTCTGATGGTATGTTTCCCTTTGTAGCTGAACTCTGCTGATAAGTCCGTAAAGTGAATTTTGATCTTGGGATCATCTGTACTGCAGATTTTTTACCAAGACTCAGTTCAGAGGAAGGAAAAGGAGGTAGGTATTCTACAAGAAATGTATAGTGCCAGGATTCTTTTAATCAAGATTCTCTACTGGCTGTCTGTCCTGTGACTTTTTATATACATTGTCAGTAAATTAGCAGGTCAGACAGGTTCTGCCTGAAAAGAATACACAGACCGAGAATTCTTTTATTTTTAATTACTGGAGTGGATGAAAGCAAGGTGTGGTCTTTGGCCCAGTGTAGAGAGTCAGGAATTGACTAGCTTCTGTGCCTCCAGGTAAATCTCATCTTCCTGCCTTGATTTCTCTAGCTGTGATATAGGTGTGATACTTGCCTCAGGAGGAAACTGAATAGATTCCTGCTTGCTAGGTCTCCTTAGAGACAGAAATTGTTACACGCATAATATTTCTATTTTAGAAAATTAAACTTTTTAAATAAATATTTTAATAAGAACATTGATCACATGGTTTCAGTTAGGTTGAGTTGAGTCCTTCTCTTTGTGGGAAATAATTGGAAAACTTCCTTTTAGGATGTCTGTTGCAAGTGTTTCCATATGATAATTTCTTCAGTTTTGTGTTATGAGGTTCCTGAATATCTAACTTTAGAGAAAGCTCAAGATAGTGAACCCATCCTGTGACAGAAGAAGGTGTCTGAAAGATCGAGTGCATTTGATGAGTAAGACACAGAAGAAAGATTTTAAAAACTATGCAGATGAATACATACTGTTAAAAGTTTTTTGCTCTACCAAACCCAAACATTTTAGTGCTTTAGGACTGACATGCAAAATTTTTCAGTTGAAAAGTTTTCACTACTTCCTAGTTTTGAGCTGTTGGACTCGGATATTATTTCCAAGATTATTTGTTTATTCTTTAGAATTAAAAGCTTAAAAGGTAAAAATAATTTTGTGTGTAATTTCTCCAGATACCCTTGGGAGAAATGGAGCTTTAAGAAAGACAGCAGTATTGCAAAACTTTGCAACATTATGGAGTTGTGACATAAAGAACATGGGGGAAAAGGGGCAAGGTCACTGCTAAGTTCTAATTTTTTCAGAACTGGACTCTCCTTATTTCATGTACTTTAAGAAGTCTGTGATCGTAGTTGGAAATATAAAACATAAATACTGTTGCAGGCACATCAGGATATTGTTCTGTTGAATCCAGCAGTGTCATATCTCTGCCATATTTAATGTTTCTTGATTCATATATTAAATATTTGGAAATGCTTTCTGTTCTGGGTTTTATCTTTCTTCAGTTTCAGTGCTGTGGGTTTAAATAGTTGTGCATCCACATATCTTGTAATTTGCATTTCATGTGACTGCAAGTGTGAACAAGAGTGTGTGATATCACCTTAGAAGAGAACGGTTTAACTGCTCTCCAGCTGTAGAGAAGCTCTCTCGCCCTGCCCTAAAGGTTGTTTGGTAAGTGCATGCTGTCAATTAGTCTTGGCAGAGCAACATACAAGCCAAAGAAAACGTGTTGGGAGTTGAAGTTTGGGCTGGTTATGCAGCTCAGCTGAGGAAAGCTGAACCACAGTTTGTACAAAGATTTTCATTTTGCTTTTTTTTCCTTCTAGAAACAATTTCACCCTTTAGATACATAAATTCACAACCAAAATGACAGGAAGGACTCAGAATACTGGGAAATGATAACTGTGTTTACTGGCTTTGTTGCATTTCTCTCTTGTACATAGCTGTGATTGTACTTTGTAGGCGTAGACGTCACAGCGTTTTATTACCTGGCAGGACAAATACAATCTGACTTACAAGAGATGCAGTGAATTGTTTCCCTAATCCTCTTCCACTGTAGCCTGTAGGATTAATTTTGGTGGCAATGTTTGCTCTTGCTTTCTTTGATAAAGGATCATAGCATCATTTGATAGGGGACTTCATTAATGGATGTTTAGATCAGAAATGGAAAAGAAGAAAGGAAGAGAGTAATTTGACTTTTTTATTTCTTGATGTAAGCAGTTTTAGTGTAGCATCCTGTTTTCATACCATTGAGTGGCATTGTCCCAAGCATAAGTTTAAATATTCTTGGAATTAGTTAGTAAAATATCAGCTTCAATAAAGTCTGTGATAAATATTAAAAAAAAAAAAGAAAAAAGAAAAAAGAGGTAATCTATTCTCTATAGGTAAGCTGCTATATTGCTATTTTTTTATTTTATTTTCATTTTGTAGTTGAATTAATAGCATCGATGAAAAACAGAACATTAGATCTGTTTTAATGATTGGTGGCAATGATGTTATAAAGAATGACTTTTTTTTCCTAGGAAATCATTATTAATCATTATTGATACACGTAGACTACATAGGTAGCATTTATTATCTTTATTTTCCTTTTTTTGTGACAAGATGCTTCTTAATCCTTATTTCATGTAATAAAATATTAAATTGTATTTTAACAATCTTGCCGTGGAATTTTCCCTGACGAAGGTCTAAATAAGGTGTTGTTTTTCCTAACCTTTTGTTTAAAAACAACAACAGCAAAATCCAACTACCACACCAAAGGCAAATGAACGAAAAACCCAGGAAACAAGGGATTCTTCTGTTGTAACTGCAGGACAATTCACCTATTTTCAAAAGCAAAGTTAAGACAGGAAGTAATGCGTTATTGTCTCCATGTTGAGAAGAACATTCTACTGAGCTTCTCTTCTGGAGGAGGGTTTTGATCTTTTAAATTAAGGTAACAAGAAACTTAAAGGTGTTAGCACCTATGTATTTCACTGGTTTTGCCTACACTGAATATAGTACTTGTGGCAAGTGGAGCTGTCTGGTCTGCTGGTGTGCAAGGCAGAAGGAGAACCGGTGGTGTTGCTCCAGTCCCAGGCCCTGGCAGTGCAGAGGAGGGAGCTGCCGGGCTTGGATGTCTCCAGCTCTGAAGTCTTCAAGTGCGAGAGCTGAGGCAGCGAGTGGGGAAAGCAGACTGAGGTGAGGTGTCTGAGAAGGAAGGCGTGGTTTGGAAAGCGGGAATGGATTTTGGCAGGAGAATATGGGAATTGGGACTGGTTGGGCAACAGTTTGGGACAAGTAGGTACTAGTAGTAAAGGATTGTTGGGAATGAACCCGGGAGTCTGAGACTCAGATAATAGCACTAGCTACAGAAGGGGAGCGAGACTGGCATAGGTCAGGTACTGGGCCATGTGATCAGTTGGAAAGGGGATAAGATAAAAGCATTTTGCCTGTTTGGCAGATTTAAGTATTTCAGCTTCAGTGTTAATTCTTGTGGGGACTAGTGTTGTGGAGCAACTAGGATAGTATCTGGGGGGTTGTACTTCTGTTTTTCACTTGCCCTGGTAGGGAAAACATATACACTCAAATACTGTGTTGGAAAGACCTTTTGAAGATGGCAATTAAATTCAGCTTCCATTTTCAGAATGTATGTTATAGATCACTCTGTATCATAAGCTTTTTTTTTTTTACATAAGATCATAATCTCATTTAGTGAGAGGAACAATGCCACTGCAAGAACTGTTTGGTATTTTTTCCTGAATTGCTTGGTGTGGAGCCAAAACTATTTTCTACCCACTATTCAAACAAGGCTCAACAGGCAGGGTTATTCAATTCCTTGTAGGTTTTTGTATGACACTTACCACTGTACAGTCACAGAGCTTCATAAACCTTTAATTAACCTTTACAGCACTTCTTTGATATGATTCAATTCAATCATTATTCAAGACCAGAGCCAGCAAATCTTTCTTTACACAAAATGAAGTGAGGTCCTGTGGAAATAAGTAGTCTGTGAGATCATCAAATATGATTATACAGTATAGCTGCAGAAGGTTGGCAAATAGGGGGTTACCCCCCAAAATCCTTTTCCTGGCATTTCTTAAATTTTCAAGTGTTTGATTTTCAATCATTGTATGACTCTTCAAATAGTCCTCTGTGTTAAAAAAAAAAAAATATATATATATTACAGTATATATCTTGAAAACAGCTTTCTAAGATGTGTAATGGAAAGAACACTACATCTCCAGCTCAGGATTTTTAGCTTTTTTTTATTTCTAATGTTTAATAACCTTTATACTACTTCTATCTTTAAAAACAAAAGCAAAGAGAACCTGCACAGCTAACAATACTGGCAAAACCAGACTTAGCTCTGGCATGCATGTATGCAGTTCAGTTCCATGCAGCTTAGTTGGGGCTGGTCACACTTGTTGGACTCTTGCTTCTAAACTGATTACCAAGGCTGACAAACTCAGTTATGCTGAATATTAAGGCTGTAAACTGAGAGCCTTTGATTTTGGGGATATAAAGCATACTTTCATGCATGGTTTAGATGCTTTTGTTTGTGCATGTTCTGTCTGTTCATCTCTTTGATTTGTCATCGTTTCAACAAATCAGTAATTCAGACCAATGAAATGATTCCTTATTTAATTGTTCTTACCCAGCCTGAGCAATCGTTTCCATGTGACTGTTCAATTTCTCTAACTTCTGTCAGAAGCAAGCCCGGACTTTTTGGCAATAATAGGACTTATGTAATTAAGTTTTTGCCTACCATTTCTCTCCAAAAAAATCTACTTGTGTGGAATTGAAAATGTAGTGTATCTTGAAACTGCACTAATCTCGCTTAAATGGGATTTTCTATCCTGCCTGATAAGAATCACTTCAGGAAAAGACTCGTGTTTTTCTAGATGTACAAATCCCTTCTGATGGTTTTCTTTATATTATTTAAGGGTAAGTAAATGGCATTCTTAAGTTGGGAATTATAATATTGGAAATCTTAAAATGAGTTGATAAAACGTTTAGGTTGAGATTGGACGCAAGTAAAAGGTTCTTTACTGAAGAGAGTGGCTGGGCACCAGCACAGGCTCCCCAGGGCAGTGGTCACGGCCCCGCGCTGCTGGAGTTCAGGGAGCATTTGAACAGTGCTCTTGGAAATATAGTTTAATTTGGGGTGGTCCTGTGTGGAGCCAGGACTGGCTCGTGGGTCCCTTCCAACTT
Source organism: Numida meleagris (assembly GCF_002078875.1). Classification (NCBI taxonomy): domain Eukaryota; kingdom Metazoa; phylum Chordata; class Aves; order Galliformes; family Numididae; genus Numida; species Numida meleagris. The sequence continues at coordinate 4,306,733 of NC_034419.1, read as the reverse complement.
GGGATGTTTTATGATTATTATGCTTTCTTTTTCAAATAACTGTAGGAAGTTGTACTTTGTATAGTAAATTAGTTTGCATATTCCCATGTATGCTTGCTGTATTTAATGGTATCATACCAGCAGGATGAGTCTTCTGAAATATTGTCTTGCAATAGTTTAGCCTTATTTTAAAGATTAGTAATTCTCTACTGCCTTATTTCACAATGAGATTGGATTGTTTTTGTTTCTAACCATGTCCCCAGATGGAATTTGATACAGTAAGTGTGAGCCATAATTTTATGCTGTGGGTGGAAGGCTAAACTGAAGAGTTAAGTACAATGTTCTTTCTGTTCTGCCAAAGTCTAGGTTGGTGGGAGGACAGAGTGAAGTAAAATTCTGTGCAGTGGATATCTGGACAATTTAATTCCACTTCTGTACTATCATATGGTGATTACCTAGCTTTTAATTAATTTGTTCACATTCTTATTTAAATTTTGCTAATATACAGTATAGCAGCATCAGTGGTATTAGGATCCTCATTTGGGATTGGTGTGATGCAGTTAGGAAAAAAAGATGTAAATGAAGAAAATTTGTTCTCTATGAATAGCAGAGTGCATTCTGGTGTGATATATTATATTTTCTAAATGCTGTTGACCTAGAGCTGTTGCTGCCTTTTCTTTTTTCCCCTTGTCACTCAAGGTTCAATGTAATGCAGACTTTTGATAAATGTGGCTCTTGCTTGTATTTTTAACTCCTAAGACAGCTTATTGGCCTTATTTATGTAAGATAAGCTGAATAAAGAGAAAAGGTTTGATTGACCTTTTCTCTTGGGTGTCATTAAAAAAAAAAAACCCACAGGGGTGACCTACACGCCAGCAGCCTAATGGGTGAGAGGTGAGGAGAGTGAACTGAATCGCAGCAGTAATAACAGGAATTAACCGTTTGGATTCATGATACCCAAACCAAAATGTACGTTCTGATACTCAGACTATGGGGCAAGAAATGCACAAGTACTGATGGGCTTAGTTGACAGTTATTCTCTGCTACACTCAGCTCACCTTCTACAGCTGTTTTTTTTCTTGCTTGAGAACCGGGATCTATCTCAAAAGGAGATTTTTCTCTACAGTGGAGTCTTATCAGGAGGAGATGCTGGGACTGTTAGGGCTCCTTCCTTCTTAGCCATCAGACCTGTTGCAAAATAATGTCTCTATTGCCCTGTCCTCTTGAAGGAGGAGTATGTAAATTCTGTTATACTCAGGATGACTTTGCGTGTTTCTGGCACTCTGGGGAGAAGGTGATGTTTTACTAGGTTAACAGAAGCAAGTTTTGTCTATATTAAGTCTCTATTCCTGTAGCTGAGAGGACCGTTGGCTCAGAGAAAGGCAATAAAAGGTCAGGAGGCGGTTGTCCAAGACAGGGAGATAAGGTGGTACAAAGCTGAAAGCAGGATTTGCTATTTCATTTTTTGGGTGTCAGTGCCTTGTGGATCTCTTGGTGCTGTGTGTGCCCTGGCGTGTCACTACATACATGTTTGTTAGCTCCCAAAACTAGTAAAGCCTAGCAGCTGTAGCTGCTATAGAGGTGAAGAGTCAGAGTGAATTTTAAGGCCTAATTTGGAATATGACATTGGGATTAAGAAGATCTGGAGTGCTGAAATGTGAGAGAGGATAGGAGGCTCTGAGATGACTACAAAGTTGAGGCTGATGAGAGAAGGAGGTACTTATTGCAGGAAGAAAGGGGTGGAACTGAGAGCAGTTGGAGAACATGCCCTGAGAGAGTGTTTGGAAGAGCCGGGAGGGAAGAGAGTTAAGTGAGAAGGGATGTTTAGATGGGAAACACTTCAAAAGCTGAGGAAATTCTGGGGACATTTGGGAATATTTTTATTGTTCTGAAAGCACTGAATTTCAGGAATTGAAAGAGTGGTGGATGTGAGTTTTGAAGAAACAGTGAACTAGGATCACTGAAACATAAGCCATTGTTAGTGAAAGGGGGAAGAGGGTTTCTGCAATTCAAAAGCACTTTTTGAAAGGAAACAAGAATTAACAGACTATTAGTTTCAGCTTTGCATCTGCCAATGACACCTTGGTCTGGTGACAGGCAGACACTGACCAGGACCTTCAGTCATGCACAAGGTGACTTCTTTGTGCTAATCATATGCTAATATTTGGTTTTAAGAATGTGATTTTTAGCATTGCAGGCCTACATTGCTTTTGTACTTTCCCTGCTCTACAATGGCCTCTTCTATTAAAAATGGTGAGTGATAGTTGTGACCACTGCGTGCTGTAAGGAACGCTAGTGCCAGCTGTGCAGAGAAGTGGTGGGAGATGTTTTTCAGAAAGCTGGAAATAGTTAAAGCGAGTGTCCTTTTTTTAAAATCTGAAAACTTTTATTTCAAACCTCTTGTTTCCCGTTCTAGCAGGTTGCGGGGGGGACACAAAATAAAGTAAGAAAAACTTTTTCCATAGAAAAATGGAGACAAAGAGTTTTCGACAATCTCTGTGCTTGTTTTTGAGATTGAAAATGGCCTTTCTGGAAAGGAAAATGTCTTACCTTGTGTACTGGTCAGACTGGAAATGATAATTCTCATCCATTGGAAAAGGGGGATTTCGGCTTCCTAGCAATGTCACATCATTCATTGTTAGTGCTTGAAAAGGCTTGAGACTATGAACTTCTGAAACTGATGGAATATTTTGGAACAGGGATGTCTTGACTACTGAAAAGTTTCCCCTTTGTCAAGAGTTGTTGGGAGTGTTATTTCTGTATTTCTGAGCCCTGTGAAGTTGTACTTACGGACAGCTAGAGCTAGAAGAATGAATATATATATTTTTAACATTCTGCATGTGTGATACATAATATGACATGCATACATCTGTATGTACATATAATGTACATAAACATATTAAAAATTTTCTTTCTTGTATTATTACATTGAATAATGCAAGTATAACATGGATACCTGTATGTGATGGTTCTTTTTTTTACTCTTTTCTTCTGCTTGATCCAGAGGACGTTAAATCCATCAGCATCTTGAGTGAAGGTTTGTTTTTGTCTAGGATAAGTGTATGTTTTCTTTGTTGCATTTTTCTGTCTGTTTCTTTTTTAAATTTTATTTTATTATTGTAAAAGAATTTAAGATAACATGCTTTTTTTAATAGTAGAGAACAAGGCTCTCAATTGGAAAAATGTAGTCTTAAAAGTTGAATGAAATTTCTTTTTAACTTAATGAAGTAATAGCTTGCAAGTTATATAATTGGATCCTGTAATAAATGCTTATTAACATTTTCATCCTACTGTCTAGGATAAGTAATTAATGTTTAAAAGCCAAAATTAATTTGTTTTGTAACAAAAGTTGTAATTGATTGTACTGCATGGTTCATAGCAAGATAGCATTGGAATTCATTTTTTAAAATCTGGCTTCTAAGATTATTACCTGTGTTGCCTGTGATATATTCAGCCTTTGTGCAAACAAGGTTAACTGCATACACTTAAGGAGATTTACATACATTGACATGTAAGTTGAGTTAGGCCCTGTGAGTGTATCTGATGTCTCGCCAAGCTAGCAATAAAGGGGAAATCTTTTCAAAGACTTTAGCAATCTTAGAGCCCTTTGCTTTGTTTCGAACACTGTAATTAGTGGTTTCTGGAAACTGGATTTGCTTCTTCCCAAAGATGAGGGATATGCACAGTAATTTTGAAATCTAGCCTTTAAACTGGCTCCTAACTTTTCTAAGTAAAAAATGTTTTAGATGCCTGAGCAGTTCACATCAAGCTGACTTAGGACTGGCTTTTTTCTCTTTAGTGCACTCTTTCCAATTTTCTCCCTCCCCTCCCCATCACTTTATATTTTAACTTTGAGGGCATGGCAAATTTAACACTCGTGTGCATCTGGAGACTCTGGTGGCGTATGAGATTCTTTGTAGCTCAAGATAAATTATGTTTCTGATTATCATCAACCCTTCAGAAATTTAAATTAGTATGCAAATAACAGGAAAGATTATCAAGATTTTAATTAGCAACTAACAGTTTTCCAACCTAGATAAACAAGATTTATCTGTTATGTGTTCTGTCTGCCTTTTAAAGTGCTTTTAACCCAGCTTAATGAAAAGAGAAAAGCACCAGTAAATTGTGAGTGACAAAGTAGTACATGGAAATGAGTAATATTTTTTAGTAAATCTGATCTCTGCTGTTCTCTTTGAACAAGTAGTCAAAGAATGAAGTCAAGGTAGATCAGGTGCTAGCATATAGACCATGGAACTGCTCACCTAATTCATTGTCTCCACTGCCCTGCAATTCTTTACAGCTGTAAAATATTTAGTTTTAGAAAGATCAGCAGAATATGTATTTTGCATACTGCTAATTACTATTCACTAAAACACTTCTAAAAAACCTATAAGCTTGGAAACAACCAGACATAGATTTTGTGCCACAGAAAGAGAATAGGTCACAAAGGCATAGCTGAAGTCCTGGGTCCGTGTGATCCAGTTGATGGAGGCAAAGTGGGTTTCAACCTGAATTACCAGCTGCTTTTTCCTGGAGACAAGGGATACCTGCTGAAGTAGCAGCTGCTGACAGAGGCATCGTGTACTGCCTCCTGTACCGATTTTCTGTTTTGATCCTGAGAGCTAGGTGCTGCAAGGAAATAAAGTGAGATTTGCTGTGAATGGTCATCTGCCTGTATTTAATCCCACTTCTTCTGTCCTCTAACCTTTGCCTTACTTCATTGTATGGTACAACAGTAAAGTGGGTTTATCCCGGGGTAGGAGATAAATAATGCTTTCTGCAAGCAGCTTCCTTATCATCTATCTCTGAATTTCCTGCAGGTTTCATACGTTTGCTCTATCTTCTTATTGTATCTGAGAGTATTTAAAAGCACACAGTCCATCTTGTTTAGATCAGAATTTTTATCTACTTTTTTTTCCTGTGAAATATATTATAACTACAATTAAAAAAAAATGTTGGTGATAAGTGCAGCAACTCTGCAGCTGAGTATCAGGAAAAGGAAAGGCATTATTTTTTCCTTCAGGCACATCGCCACCTAGCAGCTGCTAACTAAAATGTACTATCTTTTTAGTTGAAGGCAAAAGGTAGAACCCATATCTGAAGTACTCTTGCTTTACTCCTCCAACCTCTTTCATTAAGGATGTTGACATGTCAACTAGGTGATAGATCATAAATGCCTGCCTGACCTCAGGAGCTGTAGCATCTGTTGTTGTCCATTCAGAAATGGGAGTCAAATGGCGTAATACTTCATGGTGTTCTACATCAGTTGGTTACCCTTCTGTAAAGACTATATTTTTTTTCTCTTGTTTGCATAATTGGTCACTGTCAAAATGGTGCTCTGTGCTGATGATCATGGAGAATGAAATCCGAGTCATGTGTTCAAGTGAGTAGATTGCAGATCTTTCTTTTACAGTGTTGATTCTCAGCGAGTGCTGTACATTTTTCCATTGAAAGATGGTGAGTGGCATGGAGTGTGAACCAAATCTGTTTCTGTAGGCTCTTCACTGCTACTGCCTAGGGCAGTAGCAAGAGTGAGAGAAGAGAGTAAGGAGGCAGGAGGAGAGAACCATGGCTATAGTTTTAAATGCTATAAAAATCATATAAACTCTTACTGTCAAATCTAGTGTTATGTATGTGGTATATCCAGGAATTGTCAGTTTTTCCTGCAGAAATTCAGGTAATCAATACACAAGTATAGATTAATTTCTTAATAAGATTCCTGTTATTGTTTAAATAAGTGAGATTTTTATATCTTTATAGTAGAAGAGTTCCAGTAGTATTTAGGAGCCAGTAAGTGATTCAATAATGTACATGCACTGTAAGTCATTGAAAGAGCATGTTTGACAAGATTTTTTTTTAAGTCTGAAAAATGTTCTCTTCTGCTCATCAGCCAGTAGTCACCCTGGTTACGTCAGCACCAGTGTTTTTATTGGGTCAAGTGTTTGCTTTCACAGTGTATCTCCTGAGTGTCCTTCTTTGCTTTGTTTCCGAGTGGTCTTGGCCATAAGCTAGACTCTGTTCAGATGACAAGCTGACGGAGGTTCACCAAGAGTGCCCCTGATGTGCTCCAGCTGCTAAGAGGCATTGGTCCATTTAACCAAACATAAGCTAGTCCAGAGAATGTATATGGAGTTTACATGCTGAGTCCTCTGCATCGGTTGCTTCACACAGCTTCTGTCGATGTACCACTGTATTCTCCAAGAGGGAGGGTTTTGTTTTCTTGTAGAAAAGGTAACACAGAAATCTTGTCTAACTCCACCTTAATGTAGACGCCAGCTGTCAAAGTATGTATTTGGTCCCCTGGTTTTTACAATGGTGATTTACCTATTTAAAAGAACCACTTTGGTTTTGCTTTCCTTGCCTCAGAATACTTGCATGGAAAGGCATTCCCGTGTGAAAACTGACTTTGCTTTCTCTATTAAAAGTGAATTTGAAGATCACTAAGAGGTTGAACTATCTCATCTGTTTATGTGGGCTAATTAGAGTCAAATTCGATGTACTTAGATGTGAAGACCAGAGTGATTCAGAATGACATATGTGGATTTTCAGTTACCTCTAGGGGATGCTGTTGTGTTAAAAGTTCCAGTGTACTAAACATATTATATATAGGTTTGGGTATTTATCTGCCTTACAGAGGAAAAGTGTGTGCAATACTATGGGAAGTACTCTAGATGATATCAAATAGAGGTAGTACAGCACATAATTGTGGTAGCAACTGTCAATGTATGGAAAAAGAAGGAAGAACTATCCTGGGATGATGTTAATAACGGTGTATGTCACATCTATCCTGCTGATGCATTGATTGATTTCAGCTCAGTGGAAGGTATCTCAAACTGGTGAAGTGTTTGATGAACAGCAGTCTGAATAGAGTAGTTGATAATTCTGTGCTTTTGAGAAGGGGCTCAGTACTTTACAGGAAACCTGTTGTTAGTTAAGGCTAACATCTGCTGAACTGGAGGTTGGTAAGTTTTTAAAACCTCATCTTTCCAAAAAAGATTTCCTTGAGTGGATTTTGGTTTTGCAGTGCTTGAGATACATTTATGTTTATACTTTTTCTTCACCATTCTTTCACCAAGCATGCATTTACTTTCAATATTTTAACTGAGAAATTCATAAAAATTCCAGTGTTTGGTAGCAGTTCATTATTATTTAACATGAAGCACCTAAGTTCTTTCTACAAAAATTGACAAGTGTTAATCATAGCATGTACTGAAGCAATTCATACAGAATGATCATCATGGTCTAAAAACCTATAGACCAGTGGTACTGGGATAATGAGTAAGAATTCTTTATTAGTGTATGGATAACAATACTGAGCAGTGGGTGATTTGTAGGCAATATGCAGTACTACTTTTCCAAACAATTTGAAGAGAAAGTTATCTTTGAATATAGAGGGAAATTTATCTTGGACTTTGAGCTATACTGTCCTTGTATAGCTAAAACATTATGTGCAGACCACTACTCTAAAGTTTAGAATATAACTTTCTTTCCTTCTTCATCATCTCCAGTTCCTGTAACAATTTTAAGTATTTTAAACTGGAAAAATCAAATGCTTCTCTCTTCTTATACTTTCTAAGGATCCATAAAATGTTCCTAACAATGCAAATTCAGGGTCAATATTAAAAGCTGTACATAGCACTAATATTTTCCCCAAAAGTTTTGGAATGCTTACATAAGGAACTTGCATTTCATGCTGAAGAAACTTATTTCTTTTTTTGTTAATGTTGTAGATATAGATTTTTGTCTCAGTTTGTAACTTAAAACACTAATGCTTCTCTCCATGCCCTTACTAAGTGACAATCTATAAAACTGATGTACAAAAGCTTGGAATTTTGTATACGCACAACATGATCTGCTACTTAAAATTTTTGGTCCCCGTACTTGAAAATGATAATGTTCTTCATTAAAATCATTTATCTTACTAGAAAGCACTGTGTACTACTTCAGTCTGCAGATGCGTGACTGCAACTTAAACAGTAACAAATCCTGTTTGTTAAAAAAAAAAAAAGCAACAGCAATCCTTCTATTAGATGCTGTCTGAGAAATGTATTGTTACTTCAGCATTAAGCTTTTACACTATATAGAGTCTTAAAGATTAACAATACTTGTAGTAAGGAGAGTGCTCTTTTTGCATATAAATAATCAATAAAAGACTTACAGACCTTTATCTTCTCAGTAATTCAGATTTTCTTTTAGGTAGGCTATTTCCTGAAGTATTAAATTCGTCGTTCTTCAGTGGACATCCTCCTTCAAATGAAGCATACAGGTAGATAGCGCACAGGACTATTTTTCCTGTTTGAAGATAGGAGAAACTTTATCTGAGTTTCCTTGAAGATAAATTTCGTATTCCTATTTATCAGTAGTAACTTCACTTGAATAACCTAGTCTCCCTGAAATAGTCGGTGTTCAAGTAGTGCTTTTCAAAATGCTGTGGCAAAATGCCTCTGTAATGTACTAACTTCTCTTTGTCTAACAAAGCAGAGGAATTCCCAAAGTGGAAATTAAAGTTTGTTATTGATTCTCGATGACTGTGTGCTCTCCTGTGTACCATTAAAATTCTCCTTCCCACAAAGACGGGGGAGAATAACTGTCCAATTCAAAGAGGAGAGAGAGGCAGAGGCAAGATTAGGACTCCATTAGCTCTTTTCTTTCTTAGACCAAACTTCCCTGGAATTTATTTCTCTATTTCTGTCAGATCAGCCTTCAGGTGTTGATTAGCCACAGGAAGTGCAAGCCGATGCCTGCTAGGTTAGCACATGCTTACCTCCGTGCAGATGTTCAGCCCTCTCCCATGAGTCACACACATCTGTACAGGCAGCACCAGCCTTTGTGGTCAAGGTTTGAACTGCAGAAGGGCTGACCACATCCTGGGATGAGACCAACTGCTGTAGAAACCTCCATCATCTGTGCCGCTTCAAGCGGAGCTGTAGCAATTGCTACCAATCCAAACAGAACTTTTGACAACTAATATTCCTGAAAGAAATCAAGTGTAGTGGCGTACTGACTGAACGATAGCAGTACGTGTGTGAGCGCGCAGTACCTGTGCACACAGGTAAACCCTCAGTGTCACGTTTCCCTAACCAGCTGTGTCAGACCACAGCTGCTGTTCTGCTCTGCCACTCTTACGTAGCATTATTTTTCACTGCAGCAGTACAGGGCAACGTCTGAGGCCATGCTGGGAAATGAAGTGAAATCTGAAGAGATGGCCGCACTGTGCTGTCGCTGCGCAGGCGGCCAGGCCGCTGCCCGTGCGGAGGCCTCCCGGCGGCTGTGCCGCCCTCGCTTCCCGCTCGCAGTGGCAGCGCTGCTTCCTGTCAGGGCGGCTCTGACATGGCCCCTGCTGCACAGGCCCCTTCTGTGCAGGCTCTCCACCTCCTCCTTCTCTTTCTTTCAAACACTTAGTGCATTTAGAGCCTGATCTTGTACAGAAAATATCCCTGACATTTGAAGAGCTCCAGGGATTCACTGAGCATGCTCAGTCCTCCCCGCCTGATAGAGAGAGGAAGCTGGTTTACATACGAGTCATACCAAGCATAGCCTGCATGTCAGTGCAGTTAACTTGCAGCGGGCTGTGAGGAGAACTAGTGTGTCTTTGTCCTAGGAAGTTTCCCTTGTTTCTGTTTTCTTTTTTTTCTTTTTTTTTTTTAAATTTGGAAAAAGACTTGAAAAGTTTTCAGACAGTTTTCTTTGTACTGAAGGACGCAATATACTTTTAGTTTGCAAAGTTTGGAAGGGAGTGTGTGTGTTTTAATCCCTCCAACTTTCCTTTAATATACTTTGTTTTGATTAGCGAAGGCTGGGCCTTGTGCTAGTGAAGTTTCGGGGGCCGGGAGCGTCCTCGGCACCATTTGCCTGGCTTCCTTCTCCCTGAATCTGGGTGAAAGCAAACAAGCTGGTCTTTTTTGCTAGCCCGATAAATGCTATTTATGAAGATGGACCTGTTGAACTACCAATACTTGGACAAGATGAACAACAATATTGGCATTCTGTGCTACGAAGGTAATGCTTTCATTTCACAAAGCTCTTTTGTTGGGTGTGTTTTATGTTGTTTGTAAGATGGATTTTCCTCCTGAAAGGAGATCTCTACGGTTGGCTTTATGATACGTTGCAGTCTGTATTGTTAGTAAGTCTTTGTTTAAGGGAAGGATATATATATTTTTTTTCCTTTTTGCATAATTTTTTTTTTTACTTTATTTTTTTTCTTGAAGATAACATTAGGTAGATTTGTGTAAAGGACTGTGTTGCTTCTGTGATTGCCAGGCAGAGTGTTTGTTGGTAATGTCTGCAGCTGTGAAGGAAATAGTTTGTAATATGGGTGTAAGTATTAATTTACATTTCTGCTTGTAATCCTACTTAGCAGTCAGGCGCCGCCACTTTTAGGTGGGGGAGACGTCTTTATACAGCATAGCTCGAAATAATTTTTGCATCGATTCAGCAGTTGGGTTGCAAACAATGAAGAGTTTGAGTGCACAGCCATGGGGCTCAGAGAGGCGCCGTGCTGCAGAGCACAGAGTAGCCCATTGTTTGACTTCTCATTTCCTGCGCAGCTCGGAGAAAGCCCTGGCTGCGAGATGCCTCCCCCTCCTCCATCGCGCACACCCCTCCTTTCCCAAGAACCACCCCACGCTCCCGTCCCCTGTGGAAAGAATTACACAACTAGTTGGAAAATGTAATTTTTTCTCTCTGCTGGGCTCTGAATTTTACCTATGTTGTCTTCAGCTAATGTAGGCTGGCGTTTGCTCTTCGTTCTGCAAGCATTAATAGCCCTGTTTTGAAGTTGCCTGAGGTAATAGAGGAAAATAAGTTTCTTAATCTTAGTGGAGTTTTATCTACGTGCAGTTTGAAGAAGTGGTTATGGCTTGGCTTTGACTGGAAAGAAAGGCACCACAGAGCTAATTCGGCTTGGCAATAGAACTGTTTTTGCTGTAGCCACACACAAGCCTTGCAGAAATCTTTCTTCTGATTCAGCAGGAACATTTTCCATGTTCATTTGGAAAATATACTTGCTGTAGTTGTAAGGGAAGAAACAATAAGGATTACACATAGGAATAGAGGATACCTATTCTTATGTTCAAAAAAAGGACTAGGCAAGAAGTCAGAGAGCTGAACTTCTCTTTGGAAAATAACATCTTTTCTACCATTAAATCAGGATGGACACGTTTCCTTCCTTTGGGAAATGGAGGAGTTCCCTGTGGAGCTGTTAATATCTGATTCTTTTTTGTTGTTCTTTCTTTTTCTTTCCTGCACAAATATGGAGATATTTGCTTGAATAAAGATGTTTTACAGAAGATTGAGCGTTCATATCAGTACTGAGCAATCCAGAACTGAGATAGTGCAAGACTAGTTGAACTTCCAAGCTCTTTCCTACCTGTGATTTTTTCATTATAGTAGGATAAAATAATTTAAAAAAGATAACTTGAAAGATCCTTTAACTTTTTTTCATTGCTCTCTGTAGTTAGCAGTGCTTTGTTTGGAAGCAAGTGACAGCTTCTGATGAAGACCATGAACTTTGCTTAAAATTCTGCTTACGTAGTACACGTTCCTGAATGTTTTGTAGACTAAGGCAGAAAAACTGTAGTTTTGGCTCACAAGTTCAATTCACTAGAATTATGCCTAATGTTAATGAATGATTCTTTCCAGACCCTCTTTCCCACACTTTTCTCCATTAATTGTTATTTGAATAGATCTTAGTTTTAGTAGTTAAAAGCAGCTGAAAGAATACTATAGCAGTCTTTGTTTAGCTTGAACATCTGTTGCTATTTTCCTTATTATGGAAGTTAAGATTTTTAACACTAAAATAAACACACAAAAAATGAGGAGAAAAAAAAAACAAAAATTCAGTGGTGTTTATAGTGAGGTGTTTATATCCCAGTGGTTTAAAAAGTATAAACAGTCGTTGACAACATCTGCACTGAACTCTAGGGGTGTTTTAGAGATGCCTACAGATCTTCCATGCCTCTGCCATAGTATTTAGTTCATAAGAGTTGAAGAGTTGCGTCAGCTGTGATGGATCTTGTTGTTTCAGTGACACTGCTGTAGTAGTAAGAATATTGAGAACAAAGTGCCCCTTCAGACTCAATTAATTAGGATTTATTGGAGGTCATACTTGAACTACTTATAGATGTCTTCCTGAAAAGTACTTTTGCAGATGTAGACACAAATATATTCTGTGAAAATAGGTTTGAAATTTTAGTGGAAAGAATTATGTCTTGTATGGGTTCATATTATGTGTATGGACCTATATCCTACAGAAAATAAGTGAGATGACTTCCTTATTCCTTTAGATTCTCTCCTGAAGCTCTTGCTGTTCCTTATTGAGAGTATTTGTTTGCTGGTGAAATGTACCATTGTCATTTGATAAGGTTTACTACTATTTTCATCTTTCACCTCCAGCCACAAGCCGCTGGAACAACATGCCATTGATTTGTAGCTGTAGCTTATGCGTAAGAGATGTGCTGGTGCTTAAGAAATGGGAAAAGTTCTTCCATTGAGTGCCTTTGACAGTTCTTTAGTTCAACATGGAATAGAATTGCATAGTTTGCATAGCATGAGGAGTCCTCCTTTGTTTTGCCCAGCAAGAGTTACAGATAGCAATATGTAGTCTCCAAGCTTTAGGTTACTGAATTAATGTCAGCACTTGGCTAGTCTTCTTTGACTGATTGGTGCAAGAAACCTCAGATTTGTCTTAATCTCATTCCATTTGTAAGCAAGCGTCATGATCACGCTCCAGCGAATATGAGACCATTTATTCACAGAGTGCCATTCAGTTCATAAAACATATTTCTCATTTTGCCTTACTCAGTGGAGGTTTACGGGAAGAGGGCAGAATGGTGACTAATGTAGATGGGATCTGCTTTATGGGCAGAACATTGGCTTTTTGTGAGATGTGGGGAAAAATGGCAGATCTAGAAATTCTGCCATTAACCCTAAAGAAGGAGTTGAGGTTTCGCTAGGAGCACCTTGTGCTCCTCGCTGGAGTTGACAGTTTTTTCAAACATAAGATATATTTTTTAGTTTATTGGTTTACAGAATATTTATTTTAACTGTGAAAGTGGTCAGACACTGGCACATGTTGTCCAGAGAGGTTGTGAAATCTTTCTTTGGAGATAACTCAAAACTCAACTGGGCACGGCCCTCAGCAACCTGTCCTGGCTGACCCTTGTTTTGTGCAGGAGGTTTGGACTTGATGGTCTCCAGACATGATTTCCAGCCTCAGTTCTCTTTGATTCTGTAATATGATGGAAAGCTTTGCACATGTGTGTAATTAAGACAATCCCAGCCAGCATAAAGATTATAACTAAGGATGAGGTGAGAGTTTTTGAATAGGAGTCCATGACTTACAACCGCAGAATAAGTCATTTCCTTTCCTTGGAGTGGTTGGTTTTATGCTGCTAACTTGTGTCCTTTTGAGCATTCTCTCAATATTATTACTAGTTTTGAATTTCTCACGATGCTCTGTGATAAAATCTCATTTCCAAGTGATGCTTTTGGAGGAAAACTTCTATTTGAATGACATGGCCTTTTTTTTATCAAGTTGCATTAAAAAGAAGAACACTTGAGTTTTCACCAGTGAAAGCTAAAATTTCAAATGAGACAGTTTAGTTTTCAACGATTGAAAAGTGATAATACTATTAGCATTTCTAGCAACTTACTGTAATGTATTTGTGCAGTAGAAAGGAAGAAATAATTACAGAGGCTTGTTGACTCAGCATCTTGATACTGATTTTTAATGGGAATACATCTGATATCCTCCTAAACGTTTGCTGCCAGTTAGCAGCAATGGCCAGCTTAACGAGTAGTGCTTTCATATCACTGTTTTCTTCTTAATGAGCTTAGAGACATCAGAAAACTCTTGGGAGACTGTTGTCCTCGCTGAGGTGAAGAGGCCATGAAGCAGAGCCATTCTGTACCAGTCTGGCATTCCCAGTGCTTCATATCGAATAACAAGCACTTGATCTGGGCATGTATTCAGAGGTAGAACATCTGTATCTTGTTTTGCAATGGAAACTCACTTAACTTTAGCTTAATATTCTTTCCCTGAAAGCCTCGTGTGTGAGGTAATGGCAAGAGGGCTTTGGGTTAAACAAAAACAAATCACAGGTGATTGTGCTCTTTGACTAATCCTGGGGTACTGCAGCCAGTTTTGGCTCCCTGTTTCAAATAGAGTATGTATGAGAAGGTGCAGTCTCCAAGTAAAAGATTTGTTTCATTTTGTTGTTTATCTGAGGGACTGTACAGATGGTTGTGTGTTGGAAGGCAGATTTCTGCCTTCCTTCCTCTCTCTCATTTTCAAATGCTTTGTGTTATTACTGCATTCTCAAGGCTTGAACGGCTGTGCTGGGAAAGGTATAAAGAAATGCAATAAGATGCTAAGAAATCCCCCAGGCATGTTATGAGACTTGGAGCACTTGAAATAGTTATACAGGGTTCTCTGGACAGTCCAGAAGACTGGATTTTTTTAAATGAAGAAAATTGGATCCAGATTTATTAAAAAAAAAAAACAAAAAACAACAACCCACCCCTTTCTGGTTTCAGGACAGCTTACATTAGTTAGTGGCATATTACATAATTATTTCTCTGACTTCCTGTAACAATGAAGCATTAGTTGGCTACAATATTGAACTTGCATAGCTATGTATTTTCTTAGGGCACTCCAAGCCATTTTGAATATATGTACATCTTCCCAGAAGAGTCAGTGTAGATGTTTGATACCCGGTGTGGAGCCTGAAATGGTTTCTGCTAGCTTCATTTGCTTTTTAATGAAATATAACTTGCTTTCTTAAGTTCTGAAGAATAGTTTCCATCAGTTTTCTTTGCTGACCTTGCACTTTACCCTGGTATTGTAACATCAGTTTCTGCTATTAACTCCAAAGTTTGGTTTAGTTTCTAAATATATAAAATTACTTTAATACTATCCTTCTGTTAAGAATTAGTGAAACAGTAAATGGGCTAGAAATCTCTCTCATAATGAATTTTTTTTGTAACGAAGTGTAAAATCTCTGCTCGAAGTCATGTAAATTAAGATGCACCTACCAACTGTCCCTGGTTTATTGAACATCCTGTGAGTCTTTCCTTTTCAGTGTTTTTTGTCTTTAGGAAAAATCAAAGAGCACCAACTTAACAGCTGGGCTTTTCTTACCCATTTCCTCCTAGCATGAAGTTGGTAATATCCTTTTCAGTACTGACATAAATTCAGTTTATTTTCCTCATTTGGCAAAGGCAAGATAGATTTAGGCTGTATTTAAGCATTTTTTTTTTCCCTGGGATTCTATTGTTCTCCTCATCCTTGATGCTAGTTCAGCATGTGTACTGATAATTCAAACAAGGAAATTAGGAAACTGATATGATAGCGTTATCCCACAACTTTCAAGCGGCTAAGATAGGCAACTCATACCTTTTTTTTTTTCTTTCTGAGATAAAAGGTAGTGAAATTTGTAGCAGTAAGTTGAATTCTCTGTTAATGAGCAATTTACTTAAAGGCTGTAACTTGTTACTCACAAGTCAAAGTTGTTACAGCGCCAGGTCTCTTTGGATATAAATCCAGGGATTTCAGGAGACACTGAAAAAGCTTAAATTGCTCCAAAGTTTGAACAACGCACTGTATTGTGTGGGGAACTGTTAGAGAAAAACTAAAAGCTTAAACAACAGTCTTCATTGTGTGGCATCTAAAATTATGAATGAAAAAGTTCATCCATATGTATTGGTTTTGCCTTTTTTTAAATATCCGATTTGCATGAAAATAGTTGTCTATTAATTTCTTCTTAGAATTAATACAGATGGGCTTTTATATTTGATTTTGGCTGAATAGACTACAGAGTTTTAACATGCTGGATGCAGACAGGGTGCCAAGCTATTTAGCAAAGTTGTTTACACTAACAGTAATCCAGCAGGACAGAGCCTGTAATTCTTCACTGATAATAGCACAAGGTAATGATGAATACAAGTTTCTGGAGGAGTGTTTACAAAAATTGTATTATACTTTTTCAGTGTTAAAGAATTGTGAGTGCTGTTGTTTTTAATATTTGTTTAAACCCAGCCATTTTTCGTCATCGTGCAGTCTGTATCATCTGCCCCAAAATTACTTTGCAGTTCAGCATGGAACGATTGCTTGACACACAAAGAGGCATTGTTTCCTTTCCCTTTCAGTAAAAGCCATGCACTCTGGAAGATAATTGACTGTGTGATAAAGCACCGCTAGATGTTGTTGTATAAGCACTATGCCAAGATTGTGTGTGCAGTAACACATTCACACCACAAGTGCCATGATGCAGTTTTTGTTTCCTGCAGGCAAATTTCCCTTCATCTAACAATTTTTTAAAGAAAGAGCCAACGTTCTCAGGCCTGTCGCTGCAAGTTGATGCAGTGGTGTGTTTAGCTTGGCGTGGTGGCATGTATTTTATCACAGAATCGTAGAATCATTAAGGTTGGAAAAGACCGCTAAGATCATCTAGTCCAACCATCAACCCATTCCCACTATGCCCACTAAACCATGTTCCTAAGTGCTACACCTACCCTTTTCTGGAAAACTTCAAGAAACAGTGACTCCACCACTTCCCTGGGCAGCCTGTTCCAATGCCTTTTGACTCTTTCAGAGAAGAAATTTTTCCTAATATCCAACCTGAACCTCCTGGCCTTGCTGTGAAGGAAAGAGGCCGTAGATCAACTAGCTTAAGTGCAATCTTGAGCAAGCACTTAAGGTCTTAATTAGGGTTATCTCTGTCAACTTGTAAACTTCATGTTACAGATGGATGGGATTAGGCGAATTTTATTTTTAACATTAGTAATAGTTTGTCACGGATTCTAAGATGAGGCAAACTTGAAGCATTCTGTTTGTTAGAAAAGACCCCCATACAGCTTTTTCTTTTTCAGCTTTGGTGAAGTCGAAGCAATGATGTTCCTGGGACCACAACAGTGCAGATTCTAGCTAAAGAAAAGTCATCCAGAAACTTTAATGAGTAGATGAGTCTTCATTAGAGATATTTAGGTATTTCATTTTAACAGGAATATAGCTCCTGAATCTTGTGGTGAAGACTAGTGTGAGTGTGCAAGGTGGGAAAGTATGAAATGAAGTTTAGAACATTTACCTCCTTTTTATGGCACTGTTTGGCATCAGACTTTTTAAATTAATCCTATTTTATTTTTATCTCTATCTTTTAAGTTTGTCATTCCTAGTATAAAAAAAGAACCTGTTAAACATATTTCATGATGAAGTCCAGCTGTTCCCTCCAAAAATTGTATGTGTCACTGCCTAATTTGTATCTGGAGGACAAGAACATCCACAATGCAGTACACGATAATTGTGGTAGATAATATTCGGGATAAAGTTGATACAGCTTTTGTGGCAGAGGAGGAGGGGAAAAGTTCTGCTTTTGCAATAGAGAAGTAATAACCTAGTTCCTTCACAGAAAAGGTGGCTCCTGCCTTTTCATGATACATATTGTTACAAGAGCCCATCTTTGATTATTTTAAAACATTCTTTTTCACTCCTCATCATTATGGAATATTCCTTGTAAACTATGAGAATCGAGCACAGTAGTGTGTAACTTTCCTCCTATTCCTCCAAACATTGCTAGCATGTTCCAGGAAATATTGTTGCTCTCCCAGGAAAAGTTTGGAACTAGTTGTGTTTAAAAAACAGTAGTTTTTCCTGGAAACCCATTTGACAAGGCAGGCATGGAAACCACTCACCATTATACTTCCCAGGTTTACAAGGCTTAACATTTTTTCTTCAGCATGCAAAAACAGACTCTTTAGTCTTTAAACGTGAACTGTATTTAGAAATGAGAGGCTTAGTAGATCAGCCTTCCTGCCCACCAGAATTTAAATGGCATTGCAGTAGCAGAATATAAGCCAATATTGAAATTTTGTTCTATTTTAACCAGAAATCACAGAACCACAGATTGGTGTTAGTCTTTGTAGTTCCCATCTACTAAATGCCCAGCCCTGCAATCCTTTGCATAAGAAAAGTGAGAATAAAAGCTGCTAAGTTGTTGGAGCTTTTTAAACAGCTGATGTGTTTTTGGGAATGAGTATCTACTCATATTAAAATGACACCCTGTTGCATTGTAGTGCACTCTGGTTGCGTTGTAGAGATGATATTGTGACTTCTCATTTTGTTACCTAATTCTTAACATTTAGTATATCTCACTTACGGAAGTAGATTTATACATTTTTTTTAAATAAGCAGATTTTGACACTTTAAAGACACATCCTTTCAGGAAATTATTGTTTCTTGGTTCCATATTACTCACTTGGTATTGCCTTCTGTGTGCCGTATTCCTAATTGCAATTATGTGCCCATACGGAGAAAATTAGAGTTGTCTAGTCAAAAGGAAACTATTCCTACGAATCTAAATTAGCTAGGAGGACCAGTAAATACCACACAAGAGCTGGCCAAGCTAAATAAGGCTATTTAGTTGTTCTCTTTATATTCTTTGGAAAGCAATCTGTTCAAAAGCAGAAGCTTTGCAAAAACTACTCTTAGTGTATGTATATATCTAAAAAGAGTTGACATAACTACGACACCTCCTTTGTTGTGGTTTTATACAGAACGCATTAAATGGAGATGGGGCAAGGGAAGTGCAGTGTGACTCATACAGGACAAGTTCAAACTCAGCCAGCTTCTTGGATTTAGTATAAATATTTATGGCATTGAAGGGGATTTTTTTTAAATATGCTTCCTTGTGCTCTAGATCTTTTAGATGTCCTCCTCAGACATCTGGTGTGCATTGCTGCTTGTTTAACCCCCACCCTTCAGTTTTCATGCTGTGGCATCTCGGAGAGCTATCGCAGTCACTCTGTGGTCGGCATAAATTAAATCTCATAGAGCCAGCTGGGAGAATGCTGACGTGCACACTTTTCCTGCTGAATGCTCTAAAACTGGTGGCTGCAGTTAAAGAGGTGAACACTTGGCTCTTGTCTTGCTGTAGGCATCATACTGAGCCATTTACCAAAGGTGTCAAAAATAGGAATTCCAGCATTAGCAGTGATGCTTACTGATTCTTGACTCGTTTCTGTCCCTAAGAAAAAGCTGCTATTATCACTGTTTTTTTGTAGCAAATTTAGCTTATCAGTAAAAAAAAAAA
Organism: Numida meleagris; assembly: GCF_002078875.1. NCBI lineage: Eukaryota > Metazoa > Chordata > Aves > Galliformes > Numididae > Numida > Numida meleagris. Next base: position 4,287,669 of record NC_034419.1, on the reverse strand, counting down.
AAAACTCTTCCTTCAAAAGTACTTAATACTTAATTAAGACTAATTTCTAACACTGTAGCTGCTTAGATGTACACTACACTTGCCTGAAAAGCTAATCTGTAGATGTACTGAGGTTTTCTTTTATAGTACAGTAAATTCAACACTACACTATTTCGTTTCAAGTTTTTCTCAATGAATCCATGTAGAAGCAAGCATGGTAAAAAAAAAAAACATAATACTCATTGCAGTGTATTGTCTTTTTTTCTTTTAATCCTCCTCAGGAGTCTAGTTCAACCTTCAGCTACCCCATGAAATAGCAAGTGTTGTTCTTATTTATAGGATGGAGGATAAGAGTTGTAATTGGTTTAATTCATGTACGTCAAGGATAAAGCTGACAGCAGCATTCACAGTGCCTTGATTGTAATACTTTGCCATAACTGCTAACCCTTGTTTTAGTTTGTTAATAATCTCACAGTGCTTTTAGTAGTTTTTTTTGACGTGCAGAAAAAAAATATATATATTTAATCAGCCAAACAGAAAATTTCAGATCTTTGAAATTTGGAATGTAGGTCTGTAGACTAGATGTTTGTTTTCTGATGAGCAGTCATGGAGAGAACAGGAGATCTGGCGCTAAAATCTGCAGTGACTGTGGTTCATCTATAGTGGACCCCATCTGAAGTGAGGTGATGAAAGCTGTTTCAGAGAAAGCAGTTGGGTCGTCTTACCTGTTACAAGAGTGAGCTCCTACAAACAATGGTTTGGGGACAGAGGATTTTTAAGTTGCCCTCTTTGAACCGCAGGACCTCTACAGGTCTGTTCTTCATGTTTGAGGCCTGTTGAGGTGCATAGAAGGAATGTGTCCACTGATGCTGGCAGTTGGTTTTATGTTCTCTTCACAAGGTGATCTGGGGTAAGAAATTTCAATTAACTGCGGCCGTGCAATACAAGGCTCAGCAGAAGGCAGGCTGATAACCCATTTGTGACCTAAAGCATTCCTTCCAAACCTTTTAAATTAATACACTATGTTACTACCCCTGACGGCTGTCCAGTCAGCATGTAGCAAATACAGTCCCTGCCTCCATCTTAGCTTCCCCTTGGAGAGAACATTTATTATGAGTAACCCTGCAGCTTGGCTCCATAAATGATCCTACTTCTTTTGAAATAAACAGGTCAGCTTTGATTGAGATTATGCTCCTTTCTATTCCTTGGTGTCACAGGATTGTCTTCTCTTTTGTCTCTCTGAGTATGACCACCTCTATGGATCTCAGTCACCATGTAGTAATACTGACTCTTGGAATGGGTAGGAGTGTTACTTCAGATCCTGTTTCCTGTCTCCTTTTGAGAAGCAAATTAAATAATCATATTCTCTGGTACCACATTTTAAACAACAGAGTCTTCTAGTGGAAGAACAGTTTTCAAGCTCTGGTACTCTGTGGTTACCTAAAATGTTTCTGTGGAGCTCTTCATTTCGAGGTGTGGTTTTGTTTTTGTTTTTGTTTTTTTTTCCCTCCAATAAATTACTTGTCTTAGTTACACGTCACGGACACAAGATTAAAAACTGTTCTGTCAGAAGATTAAAATTAATTTTATCTTTTTCCCTGATGGTGAACTGTGTGGATTTGTTTGTTTTGGACGGGTATCTTTTAAGAAAGAATAGTAATATGCGTGATTTTTTATGAGTGTTTCTTTATTACCAGCCCTCCTTCCTTCAGAGAAATTACATGGCATCTTTTCCTCTCCATCCCATGAGTCACTCTGCTCTCTGGGCTCCTCTAGAAGATGAAGCCTTTGCAAGTTTTCAGTTATTAAAACACTGCATGTGAGCAACATCTGAGTAAAACTATTGCATTATGTCTCAGAATAATACAAAGCCAATGAGTTGAAGATCTATAGTATTCAGCATCATGATGAATTTAAATCCCTTGTCTTCTACAGGCAGAGACACTGACTGTGGCATAGCTCAGCCTACTGAGCGACTACCACCAGTTACAGTAAAACTCTGAGCACAGGGAATTGGCAAACTGACATCCTCTTTTTTTTTTTTTTTCTCTTCGCATAATCAGAAGGCTGTATCTTTTTTTATCCCAATGGCTCATGTAGTTTACAGTTGGATTCAGAGTGCTTAACTGCCCTCTCCGGTCGTCATTTCTCTCTTTCCCTTTGTAGAAGGGATTTTGGAGCCCATTTTGAAGGACAAAGGGATTTTGTTCCATACAATGGATTCTTTGTGGAGATGGGTTGGAATTGTTCTGATACTGTGGGTTATATTCTGCACTATTACATCCAGCTTGTTTGAAGGGGCTCTGTGTTCCTTAAATATGCAAGCCTGTTTCAGACAGGCTACAGTAACGTAGCGGAAAACCAAAACTGAAATTGAAGTTTTAGTTTCCCTCGCTTAGAATGTCACATTAGTTAGGCAGAGATTATCATGTTGGTGACCATGAGGGCAGAAGCAGCTCCTAGTCATGTGTCCATGTGCATGTGAGTAAGGCCTCCCCTCCAGTCCCATCTCCTGTCCTGTGACAGGAGCAGCTTCTGGCACTTGATTGTTTGGCCACATGCCATATGAGAAGAATGCAGTTGCCAAGACTTCTTTGATTTTTATGGTTTTTTTTCCTTTTTTCCTTCCATTCCAAGGTCACTTGTATGCTGCAAATGGGAATCCAGTCTGGGAACTTATCACTGGGCTTTGAGGGAGCTGCACACAAGCAGTGACCTTGCCTCCACATCTTTTCTGGAGGGAGCCACCCATGATGATGCATTTCTTTTATTAACATATTTTGAATGTACTTGCTCTTGTGTTTTTATTGTAAAGGTACAACATTTATGTCCTCTTTCTCACATTATTCTACCTTCCAGTTAACGAAGGAGAAGAATGTGAGAAAATGTGCTTGGAGTATGCTTATAATAAACTGCTATGAAACCTTGCAATGTACCTAAAGAGTATATCTACTCTCCAATTTTAATAAATGGGATGTATGCTCATATTTTTTGCTTATGCTTAACAGCTTTTGTCTCAAATATCCATGAAAGAAACAGTGTATGAGTTATTGGATTTAATATGCCCATGTTAGAAGTAAACGCCCCAAAATTTATGCCTGAAAAATGTTTTCTGCCGAAGATATTGGCTGTGCTTATATCCAGAAGAGGTGCCCAATAGTCTGGAGTTCCATTTTTGTTACAAGATCATGTCCATCTTAGCATTGCTACGGAGTTTTGTGAAAACCAAGGTGCATTAATCTATTGAGAAGCCATTTCAAATTCTTGTATTCTGTTCTTAAATATATTCAATTAATGGACATATTTTAAGTAGGGCAGAATGGTGGGAAAGTTTACATGCACAATGCCCAAGAAAAATGAACTGTTAGGCGGAGTCTATGTACGTAGGTCTACCTGAAAGTAGCACCTATATATTTCCATGGAAATTAACAACAGATACAAAGAGCACAATAACACTGTCTGACAGAGCAAATTCTCAGCTTCAAAACGCAATTTTCAACATAGTCACCACCATTAGCTCTGCATTTTCACCAGCAATGAAGAAGAGGGCTGCATCTGTCTCACAGTGACAAAATGTCATGGAATGCTGGTGGGAAGGTTCTGCCTCTACTGCCATCCCACCAACATCATAAAGCAGGAGGCATTGCTTTTGGAGCAGCCCTAGTTATGCCAGTCTAAAATATGAGGGAGAAAACTGTTTTGCTTCAGACCTGAGTATCTATATTGCTGTCTGCTAGCAGGGGCAGTATCTAAGAAAATAAAAGATGTGCACTGGGGTGGGAGCTTAACAAATGTTTTCTGTCTGCTTAAGAGGAATTATTTAAATCTCTGCTTTCTTTGTCTATCTTTGCCAGCATGTGCAAATACATTGCTATGAGGTATAATTCCGAATGTTGAAATACTGCTTAAGTATCTGATCTAACATCTTTTTTTTCTGTTGTGATCTTGCTGTGACTTCAATTTGCATTTGAAATAGATGGCAGATCTGTTAGCTTTGATTGTTTCTGCTGAAAGACAGACTAGTCTTTGATCTGTTTAGCGTTCCTGTCTTTTATATTATACAATAAGTCATTGAGCTGAGTGACGAAAGAAAGAACACCTAGATCTGGAAACTAACCCTTATATTGGCAAGCAACATCTTCAGCATGTTGATGTACGGTTCTATTTCATTCACAATTTTTACTGACAATATTTTACATCACTGTTTTAATAAAATCATACTTGAACACTGACAAAAGTCTTTTTTTATCAGGCAGCTTTTAAAATCTGTGTATCAGAAGTGTGAGAGAATGCCCTGTAACAGTTTTTCAAACAAATTAAATGAAACTGAATTCTGATGATTCGTTTAGTATTTAAACTTTGCATGGCGGTAGTTTTAATTACATAATCTGGACTTGTTTTCTCTGTTAGGAATTACTGTGCCTATCAACACAGGCTGTGTTTCTCACATTCTCAAGTGTACGTGTCCCAGTGAGTGCTGCAGTGAGGGTAGATGGTGAAAATAGCTGTGTCCTACCTTGAGCCACCAGGGCTGGTGGAGTTCACCTCATTCTCTGGATCTTGCTCAGTGGAACTAACCCAGAATCAAAGATTTCAACTCCAGGAGGAGAAAACATTGCTAAGCACGGAAGTAACTTGAATGACTGGATCTCAGTATTATTGTACGTGAGTGTGTTGTAGGGATACACAAAAACCTCTTACAGTGCTTATGATGCAGTATATTTTTCCAGTGAATTAAATGGATCGTGCATCTTTTTGCTGACCTGTAAATACTAAACTAATGTTTTCTGTACAAATACAGGAGGTGAAATGTACTGCTTTCTGCTGAAAATATAAATGATACATCTCCCTTCTGTCTTCCTTTCTCTTTTATTCTCTCTCTTGTTTGTTCTTGCTTTCATACCAAGGCCAGTGCTGTTCAGCAGGGCCAGGTTGCTCAAGTACAGTGTTGTACAGAAGGCAAGTGCTTGGTTTTACTTGGTGGCTCTACTTACCAGGGCAGCTTATCGTTCTTTTATATATGAGCCCCTATAACGCATTGAGCAAACATGGAATGATAACTTGTGTTGACTTTTAGTGCCTCTTAATTGACTTTAAATGTTTGATACTGGTTTTTCCCAGGAGAGCTGGCAAAAAAAGCCAAGAAAGGAGCTTTGTTTGGGAACAACCTTGCTCTCTGAGCTAAAAAAAAATAAAAAAATCAGTCAAACCAAGGGAAATCCTTTTTTGACACTGATGGTAACAAGACATCATTGGTACTATTTATTTGGAGATTAGTGTAATGCATTGATTTCATTTAAATCTTGTCTACCAGATAATTGGAGTCTTTTTTTAGCCCATAGTTTACATGAATTCAAGCACTCAAAGCAGAAGAAAGTAAGATCTTACAAGCAGCCAGCTCAGGGAGGTGCTGCAGGAGTGTACAAGTTGGGCCGTTATCCTAAAGGGAGATCTTCAAACTCCTCAGATAGTCTTGTACATAGGTCTCAGTTAGACCTAAGCCTGAGTTCCTTGTTGGGTTGGAACTCAACGCAGTCCACAGTCACAGTTGCTGAGGTGTGAAAATTGAAATTTGTCAGAGGAAATGGCATGCTTGAGGTTTGATGTTATGACACTGGGGAGCTCTGCCAGATTGAAGCATTAAAATTTGCTCCAGCCTGCCTTCTTTGTGGCATATCTGCTGTCCTTCCCCTTTCCGTACCATCAACTTACTGCCTACTTATGAAGATACATTTCTACAGTTAATTTTTGTTTTTACTTACAAATAGAAGTGTATTAGAGGGAGATGCTCACAGAAGGTACTTGGTTAGCGGAGCAAAGAGAAAGTTAAAGCCTTAGTTTGAGTGGTCAGCAAAGAGCTTTTTCTTTACTTGTATATATGCACTAGTTTGTGGAATTGAATCAACCGTCCGTATAAGTCTTTATGTACAGAGAGTGTATCTATCTGTGCTATTTCATATAGCTGTGCTATTACAGTTCCACAAGAATATAAGTTGTTGTAATCAGTTTTTCACAGTATATTTGAAGGGGCAGTAACAGTTCTGAGGGGTCTATTCTGTCACAATTCGTTGTTTTGCATTTATTGTATTATAGTGCAGCGTCTGAAAGGCCTATTAAGTTGCAATCTACTTTAGCCTGTGCTGCTCAGCTGTGATGAACAAAGATGTGTTTTTTGAAGGATCCTCAGGCAACCATTCCTGTGCTCCACAAGTGGTCTCGCTGTACCTGAACTCTGGCTCCTTTCCCAGTGCAGTCTTCTGGACGAGGGAGGAGGAAAAAGTGGGTGGAGGTGATTGAATGCAGAGGTCACTGTTTTATGTTCTTGCAACGTCAAATGTAATGTGTCCCTCATTGGCAGGCATGGTCAGATAGAGGAGCCAGAACAGAACAGTCAGTTTAATCACTGTATTCTGTTTTTGGCCATGGGTTTTCTGGCATGCATATCTCCGCACAGTGGTAGCCAGAGCGTGGTTCCAGGAGTAAGTGCTTTTCATATGTTTTGTAAGCTGATGAGAGCAGGCTTTTGCCAATTTTTCTGTAAGTGTGTATGTGATTCTTTTGTTTCCCAAATTAGCTTTTTGTCATCTTGAAAGAAAGTAAAACGTGTGTCAGATGCATGGATTAGTAAGTTTGCTGCTGAAAGAAATCTATCAGCTGTAATAAGAAATATTTCCAAGGTATGGTTTCATAACAGTGCTTTACGATTAGGCTGTTCTCACTAATATTTGATTTTCTTGTCGTCCCTGTACTTTGCTGTTTCATTATGCTCTCCAGGTAGGCCTGGTTTTATATACTAGAAAGCAAATAAGAAGTATTATTACTTGTTTGCAGCATTTGGCAGTGTACTTCCCCTAATTAACTCTTTTTTAAGCTAAATCATACCTTGTATCAAAACTGCCATCCAGAAATAACGTAGTGATACAAAGACTTTCTTGTTTTCATCAGGTTGTAGAAATGTCCAGTGGTTAAATAAATAGCCTAAGCAGTCACAAACGATATTATCTTTTATCATGAAACAAGAGATCTACTGCTGAGATGTCTGAGTGGATTAATTTGTTTTCTGTGGCCATGCAAGTGAAGTAAATTCACTTTAAGTTATGATCTTTTAAGATTTTAGTCTGAATATTTTGCACAGATCTAATTTCTGGGGAATTTCATCATTTCAAAGATCCCATAATGTATGCAATGTATAAGTAATACCTAATCTAGGCAGTTGACAGCATCAGCATGTTCATTTGCTGGTACAATGTAGTGATTCTTAGTGGTTTTGATAACTTGTTTTGGTAACTGATTAAATTGAGCAATATTACAGTGGCTTTACCACTTGACATCTAGTATCTCAAATCAAGTGGTTTTGACCATGATTTGGAATTGTAATGTCATTTGTCTCGATTCCTGTTGGCACGGACTAACTTGTGTGTTTGAGGTAGTGGAAGGAAACATGCAGCAGCTTATAAATTCATTCCTGTTGATTTTCCATTTAACGGCGTTTCATCTTCTGTAGTTTCGACCTCACATACACATGGCTTCCGTGAATGTCCTGTCTTTTCAGCAGAAAGATTTCACATGTGACGAGGGCTACATTTTGGATCAGTAGGTAAAAGTGGGTTTGAAGCCCTTCATGTACTATCGATTCCTGGGAATGGCTGACCCTGGGAACATGAACCAACCCCTGTTGCTAATGAGTTTGTCTGCATGAAGATATTGGAAAAAGTAATTAAAGGTGTAATGCACGTCAATTAAAGTCTGTTAAACACTCATGCCCATGATTTTATTAATTACTAGAGTGGCCTGAGGTCATGGTAATTCAGTTCAAGCTCTTAAAGGTAAAGACGCTGTTGGTACACAACGGAAGGCTTTCTTGCAAAGTTAGTAAGTGTGTCAGGAACGTAGTCTTGTGGACAAATCTGTGTGTCAGATGCAGAACAGAAAAGTAAAATGGGCAAGGGCAGTGCTTAGATTTTCTGTCAAGAGGTCTTATTTCAGCATGCTCTAAGGTCTGTGTCATGTCAGTCTTCAGCTGGAAAGATGAAGCCTTTCATTTCTGGATTGTAATTAATGCACAGATTTTATGGATTACGGTAGCCAGCGGGAAGAGGAAACTGGGAGGGGGAGTAGGATGTGATAGCCATGTCTTAGTGCGGAGTTGCTAGGTCAGAGAGGAAGGAAGTTAGCTGCCAAAATAGCGTATATATTTTTTTTCCCCAATCTTTGGTAACTCCCGGAGTTCTCAGGCATATTTTAAGACTTCCCTGGTGTCTTGCTGTCAAATCCACACTTGTGAAAACAAGACTTCTGCTGTTGTGGTGTTTGCATTGCATGGCCACTTCAGTAGGGACTCAGATACTGCTGACTGAACTGCAAGAGAAACAAAAATAATATTAAAGATCCAACGATCGTGGTGGTGCTTATGTCCAAAAAGAGACATGCTGCTTTTAGAAATGTTTAGTTTGCTTGCGTTAGTTTGAATCACTTGCAGTTTAGGCTGCTAAGTGGTTAAAATAAAGAATGTTCTTGCTGACTGCATTAACTTCTGTTGAGTGAGTGTGCTGCTGCAGTACTGGCATATAGGCAGACGCTACGTCACAGTGTTATCTGGGTTTTGCTAGTCTGTGTTTTATCGTGTTGCCTAACACTTTTAATTAAAAAAAAAAAAAGGAAAAAAAAAAGACTGGTATGAACAGTTGTACATAGAACTATCTGAAAGCAGCAGATCAAGAGTGTCTCACACCAGCTGCTTACTGAAACAAAGAGAAGTATTATGAGAGGCACAATAAATGTGTTTGCTATCCATGCTTTCAATCGCACTGCAGACACAAGCCTTCACAGTAATGAATTTTGAAGACTGGAGCTTAGACTTGGGGAATTTCATGGAACAGAGTTTTTTTATCAGAGTGTTGTCTTGCCAGTTGTGTGGTGTGAGTCTGGTTACCATGGAGTGTGGTCAGCTGGGGGAGACAAATGTAGTCAGCAAACCAGCATCTTGAGTCATAGGCTCTGCTGTGGTTTCTCCCTATCTGGTTTACATTCACGTTTGGGAAGGAGTAAATTGGTGGGGAAAGAAGACACCTTTTAGATAAATATAAAGTAGTTTTAGCCCTAATCAAAATTATAAGCCAAGTGCGTGCAGTTTATCCCTACATACGACATAGGGATATTTTTCCTGTTAATCGTACCGTTATCTGCACTTCTGTCTGGCATTGTTCCCTGCTTGCCTTGTGCCTGCTGGGCCCTGGCCGCTTGGCTCTGCTTGGAGGAGGTGCTTGGTGTCTTCCTGCCTGTCCTGCACAGACCGAGGGCGAGGAGCTCCTCCTGCCCCAGTGCTCACCTCTGCCACCACTCCTCATTAAGCTGAAGCTTTGGCTGGATGGCTGTGTGGTACATAACAGAACTGTCAGATATGTCCTGAAGACCATGTTAGTTCACAGTCAGGAAAATGAACTATCAAATTCAACAGGCTTTAATTGGAAGCCAACCCTTGCTTTGCTGAATTTCTGTAAAATGGGTCTCTACTTCCCACATGAGGCCACAATAACACTTTTACCAGATTTTGTACTTAAATGAATGTTAGAATATAAACACTGTTGTTAGCATACATATAATAAAATGATTTTTTTTTTAAAGAAAGAAAAAGTAGAGGTAATTGTGTTGTGTTGGGCTGTTGGGAGAGAAAAAGGAAAAGATGTGATAGTGTCTAGCAGTTGTCTTTTGTAAAGAGCAGTCAGCTTCACGTGAGCATTTAGAGGGGCCGTGGTCTTGTCAGGAGTTGCTCAGGGGAACTCAGTAGGAGTTAGGTGCAGACCTGCAACTTCTTTAATGTTGAGCCTTCAGAAGTTATCTGAGATTCTACAGAGAGAAGAATGATTGTGTATGGGTGGGATGAAAGTACCACGAACCTTAATTGATGAAAGCATTATCTTTTGACACTGGTGTAAAACTTCTTATCAAAGAGAGAAGTGAGAGATTCCTCTCCAAGAGAAACCAGTGTGATGTGGTTTACTTCTAAAGTTTGTGTCAGAACATGATCAATATCTACTCAAAATGTAAAGGCTGAACTACAAATACAGGAATTGTACTGATGGGAAGATTATTTCAGATGAGAGATCTTTTGGACAGAAGCTCTGTGTGCCATTATGGTGGCTGGGCTTTGGGCGCTTCCCAGCGAGCACTCTGGTCCTTTCATACAGGAGGGGTTTGGATGTCTGTCTCAGAGCATCTGCAGTAGGGCACAGTTTTTACTATTTAGAGCTGAGATGGAAAGTTCCAATTTAAATCTGGTGCCAGAGTCTTTTATAGAAATCATGACTTGTGGTGTATTATAGGTCAGTGTATATTTGCTAGTTTATATTATGCTGACGAAATTGGCAAAATGCTTATTTTTACTGGTAAACATTCAGGAGATTTTCTCCTCACTCCTTCTTTTTCCAACAAAATAGTATTTGTTTTGTGTGGAATTAGGTCAACGCTTTATAAATCGTCCGCCTCAGCGATGATGTGAAAATGTGTGGTGGCACACAAAGATTGCTATTCTCAGCTACTTCAGGACTGCAGATGAAGTTAACTTTATCCTAATTTTAGTTTTGGAAATTATGGCCGTGTAGAAAACAAAATGCTTCTGGCAGTGTAGGAAAAATACAAATTTTAAACTCTAGCAAAAGTAACTGTTCCAGGGATATTGCCAGAATAGGTGACCCTGATTAATTTAGCTCATCCTCAAGCCCCTTTCAAAGCCTCACAAGCATTTTCTAATGTCTTTAAATCCCTATGAGGTCTAAATATGACCTGTGGCTGTAAGGATGGTGAGTTCCAGTACAGTCCGTAATTGTTGGCAAAATGCAGCACTGTGCTTCAGGCCCTGTGTTTAGTGAGACAGTTAACTGAAAGGGGAAAAACACTGTGGTCACATTTTAATGTATGTGTAGTAACACTGTGTGAATGTGTTTCTATGCAAGCTAATTGTATCGCTTCTGGAATTGTTTAGACATAACTCCCACGTGCTGTGAGTGGCATTTTCTGTGTTATCAGAAAATATGTAAAATATATGAACTACTGAGTACTCTACCACCAGTCTGCCTCATGGAAAAATGCCTTTCTTTGAATTGAAGTTTTATCATTCTTCTGTTGAAAACGTGTGTTCTGTTGTATATTGCACCAAACGTAGTTTAAAAGTATAGAGAAGGACATTTGCAGACAAACTTACACTTGCAAAAGCAAGTTCCAGTTTTTTCCCTCATTTTTACCTCACATAGTTATATACCAGACGAGCTTGTTTTGGACAGCTTTTTATAAAAAGAATAAGTTGAGAATTTGAATGTTTATTCAGCTTTAGATCTTGAATATTTGGCATAAATGTGAACCTGGAATTTATACCACAACCATAAAGAAAGGAACAAAGCATATTTCATTGCAAATAGTCATGCTTTGCAGAATGAGGTAATGAAAGTTCAGTGCTGGAATGGCAGCTTGTAAGAAGGAATCCTTCTGAATCAAAATACTGTTAGAAAGATGTGTTAGCTCAACCTTTCAGATCGTCTGGGGTGAGTTGACCCCTCTTGTATTACCTTTTTTCAACTGTTGCTTTGTTCCTGCATGAAGCAGTAAGATAAGACTTACAATGCCTTGTTTATCTTATAACCATGTGCCTTTGCACACCTGACATCTGTCTGGGAATTTTTTCAGTGAGAATTTAAAAAAAAAAAAACATGTTGTTCTACCTCATTTTCCCTGTTGTGTTCATCTTCCCTTGTCTTTTTCCTGTAGGTGAAGCAGCTTTAAGAGGTGAGCCCAGAATGCAGTCTCTGCCAGTATCCTCTGCTCTAACCAACCATCGGACAGGCCCTCCTCCGATCAGCCCCAATAAGAGAAAGCTCAGCATGGACCAAGGGGATGATGAGCTAGACTGTGAAAATGAACACGTTTCTAAAATGAGTCGAATGTTCAATCCACATCTGTAAGTGTCTTGCTTTTATTCCCTCTGTTTCACAGAATCTAGTGCTGTCCTCTTCATCTCTGTATGTGCTAAAATCATACTGTGTCTAAATCTTCCTGGTAGATTTTTCGTTTGTTCCAGATTGCATGGAAGACCTGCACAAAAGCTGATGCAATTAGATGAGTGATGACTTGTTTGGTTTGCATGCAACAAAGCAACAGAAATTAGCTTAACTTTGTAACAAAACACACACACTAACCTTGCCCTTTCTAAAGCATTGTTCATGTGTTCTTTGTAATTTGCTCATTTCACTTCCCCAGATTCTGAGCAGTCTGTACGCTGGGGGTGGGGAAGCAGGAGGAGGAGAAACAGAAGTGGTTTGCATTTTTCAGAGGCCAGGAGATTGTGAGCCAGCTGCTCTGTAGTCTGCCTTGACAACTGGGCAAGCTGCAGTTGTTGCTAAACATTACTTGGGTGATTGCACTCCAGCTCTGACAGTCAGATGTGGAATTTTTCATGCAGGTAAGGTGTTGATGGGTTAGGTGCACGTGTTGGGTAATCACCAAATGCCATTCTTGCTGTGTGCATTCCTAGGAATGCAGGTCTGGTTGGCATGAAGTACGGGCTTAGAGAATTCCTTTCATTCTTGACTGGAGGAAGTGTTTGGAGCAGTTCAGCAGTCCAGGGCAGCCTGATAGCTGAGCGCCGTTCCCTGCTGCCTCAGCTCTTACAGCCTCTGCATTCCTTGCATTCCACTCTGCTGTGGACTGTTGTGTTCAGTCATAAGATGCGGACTGAGGTATTTATCCTCAAATAAATCACCATAGTGTTAGTCAGAGGCTGGGCCTGTAGTCTGCAGTCTTGGAATTTGTTACGAATCAGGAATCCAGCACTGAAGTAATGCAAAACAATAAAAGCTCACAAGCAGAGGGAGACTTCTCATTTACAGCATACCTTCTCTCTCCTAAAAATTTAACTATTTATAGCCTTTCCCTGGTGCTGAAAATGGTGGTACTGGAAAGAACTACATGCTCTGTTTCTGTGGCATACATACATGACACATCTGAAGAATTTTATGGCATTTTTGAATTATTATGTAACTTTGTGGGAAAAGGTGTGATTTGTAAAAATTCATATGCTAGTGATGAAGTAAAACACAGCTGGCAGTTACGTACATTATAACACTTTATACAGTGGAGACTATAAAAATAATGAAGTCTGAACCAACAGACTCATGTGCAACCAGTGTTCAAAACTGAAAGATGCAGGCAGTTACTCCATGTGATCCCTTAGACAGTCTTCTCCAGTGTGGTATGTTTCTACTCAGTGGATTCTTTTTGTATGTGAAAGGCTCGTCTTCTGCTGGTAAAAAGCACTGGTTGTCTGCCTAGTATTCTTGTGATGGGACTTAATCTATTTCACTTAAAGCTTCTACTGTGTATGAATCACGATCTAACATCACGGATTCGGAGCATCTTTTTTCCCACTTCATTTTGTAAGCCTGGCCTGGCTGAAAATATGCAGCTCTTTCAACTGAGTATTATAAAAAGTTGAACCTCTATGATATATCTGAAATAGCTGAATATTTATTTCAGATATATCAGAAAAGATCACAAACATTCTCTGAATTTTACTCCCATTTCTCTAACACCACCACCACCACCAATGAAGTTACGTTTTTCTAATGTTTTTCATAATGCTTTTTCATTCTAATTTAGCAGTTGAAGTGGATTATTCAAACTTCACGGAACTGTCCTAAAATATTTTGTGGTTGAGAAACATACTGTAGAAGCTTGATCTGTTTACACTGACAAAAAGGCAGTAAATTTGGAGAAAGAAGTATTTTACGGAACCCAGTAATGGTGCTCCCACTGTAGTGACTTGGAGCTTCTAGAAGTTCAGTTTTGATAATATTCAATTTAGAAAAGCAAATCCATGAGAGATGCCCTTGTTACTGATACAGTGTGACAGCAAATAGACTTTTGTGACTTGGACTATAAAGGTGAGGTTTAGGGTTTGTATTTTGAGCTTTTCAGGTTGAAGTCCCCTGAACACACAGGAGGTTGTTGGTGATACAAAATTGTGCCTGGGTGTAGCTGCCTCAGCCAGTATCACACACATCTTTGCCACATGGCACTGTTTGAATCTCTACTCCTCTAGCTGAATGACTTCAGTTATTCTGAGTGTCCAGATTGGACAGATCGTGTTCATCTGGAAGTCAGTGCTTGGAAGGCAGTAGTCTTTACAACCACAAGCATCTCTTGTTCAGACATCTGGGTCTTTGTGTTCGTCTTGGTAGAACTGTGAACTGCAATTGAATATTCATCCTCTTACCAGCAGCATATTGTGAGTGGAAATGTAATTCAATAGGACGAGAATTGGGCACCAGGTTCATTCTAAGTGGTAGAACTTTTGTTAGCAATTTGATGTTAACTCTTAGGTAGCAGCACTGTGCATCGATGGGAATGAATCCATTTACATGCTTTGGATATTCTATTAGAAACGAAGCAATTCCAGCCTTTTGTTCTGAAATTGAATGCTTTGAGATATTCCTTGCTCAGGTGTAATTCCCAGATGTATCTTGCTGATTACATTCATTTGGAGAGGTACTTGGCTATATTTACTTCTATCGTGAGAAGACACAACTGGTGGAGCAGAGAGGGCTCTGAAGCAGTGCACATCATATGCCCTGGCAATTCTTCTATGCTTCTAAAATCCCTGTGCAAAGAACAAGTTTATGAAAGGCTCTGCTTTTCAAGGGAGATAATTCTCAGCTTTGGGATCATAAATATACTTGAGACCTTGCGGAAATGTTGTTAAAGATCTATACCTTATGGCAGCGTACTGGACTGTATTTATACAGCTCCTGTATTTTTGTTGTTGTAGAAATGACACCCACAAACTTCTCAGTTGATAAAAACAACACTTGCACCTCACGTTAAGGCCTAGGCACTGTAGTATGAAATTCCTTCGGGTGCATTTCACACTTTCTTGTACGTCTCTCAAATGCCTTAAAATGCATTCACTGAAGCATAGTCTTGCTTAAGTAAAATGTGCTTTGCACTGCACTTTATTTTCTGATGCTCTGTAAAACAGCAGCAAGTTTATTTTAAGCCTCAGGTTGGAACGTGCCTTTGTTCTCCTGTGACTTCTCTAAATTCGCCTTGATTTAAAGGAGAGTAATTAGGAACTTGATTGGTTAGCAGCTGTAGCTATAGCAATCTGTCTCAACAAATGAAGTCTCTTTATTACATTTCCAAGGTGTATTTAGCACTTCACGGCAATTCCTGTACAAAATGATCTGTATCTGTGCATTGTGATGTAAGTGGAGTGCGAATGAAGTGTGTTGTACCTTTAAGTAAAGGTCTCAGGCCTGACCTATGTTATGTGGGTTTCTTGTTTGTCAGGCTGGAGGCATTTTCTCATTTTCACAGTTCAGCTGAAAACAAAGGCCTCCTTATCCTTGCAGGGAGCTCTTAGGAGCTGACATCAGCCTTTTCCCAGCAGGCATCATTTCTGCCTTAAGAGTCCTTGCAGGGAACGGAGAAGTCTGATAAGTTTCTTCTCATGGCATTTTTTATGCCAAAGAGCAAATAAAATTGGTAAATGCCAAGAGAACAGAAATACTGCTTTTTTAACTTTTTTTTTTTTTTGAAGAAATGACAATTGGGCTGTTAGTGCTTCTCTGATTTTACTAGGAACTAGAAGGAACATAGCTGCATTTGGCAAAGGGGCAGTTATGGGCAATAGTCTGTAGCTGTGGTGTGGTGATTTCAAAAATAGTTTGCATGCTAGCAAATTGTGGTCTCACATCACTGTATTTACAGTCAGAATTTATGACATGGACATCTTCAAAAGCATTCAAATTTTGTGTTAGTGGTGAGACTGTATATGAAACCGCCTGTTTGGAATTCTGTTGGAAGAAAGCTCTTATTTTTTCTTTGCTTGCAGGGTGCATCAGGCTGAAAGATAGCACTGTGGCTTGGGGCTGTATAGAGATACAGTACTGTGAGCAGAGCACTTCACTCTAACTCTCTTGGTGCTAATTCCTATATGGCCTGGTGGCATTAGGACTGCAACGGATGTTAATTTCTATATGGAAACTATTACACTACAAAAATTAGCATACGCTAGGAATACGTAGAGGTATAATAATCCCTTGATTTGCATGATACGTGGTTTGGCTTCTTCTTGCAGTAAAAAAATGATAGAAAAAGAAATGATAGAACACTGGACATTCAGATAAATGTGCTTACTGTGGAGAGGCGGTCAGACACAGGGGACAGGCTTCAGAGGGTGCCTGGTGCTTCGTGCCTCTCAGCGTTGAAGAGGCATTTGGATAACGCTCTCAGTAATGTACTTCAGCCTTTGGTTAGCTCTGCAGTGGTCAGGCAGCTGGTCTTGATCATCTCTGAAGGCCTCATCTAACTGAGCTATCCAGTGGAGTTTGCTCATTTTAGTTAATGCTGCAGTAGAAATTACATTGGTGCTATTTTTTTTAAATCTCTTTTAAGTTGTCCTGAAAGTTGTCTGCATTTGAAAGTCATAGAACAATTCAGGTTAGGCCCCAGGAAATCATTTCATTCCACCCCTGCTCCAGGCAGGGTCACCTGTGTCCTCTTGGAGCCTGCAGTTGCTCAAGGCAAGGAACTTGAGTGAGATCTGAAGTAATCAGCAAACCATGTTCCTTAGTAGAGGACAGCCCCTTCTTCCCTGCTGTTCTCTGGCATTTGCAGGCAGAGAAAGCAAGGTAGAAATGCTCTGTAGAAAATCAGGTCCCTTTCATGGCAGAGGCTGGCTCTAGATCCAAGCAAGGCTTGAAGATTTAGAACTGGGTTGTAGAGGTAGTGTGGGGGTTTTCTGCAAAGTTTTTTGCTGTTAACTGCCTCTTTTATCGTTCCAGGCTTTATGGGATATTAAGAACTGTGCTTGCACTGTCATTGTATTGTGACAAATGAGAATAGAAAAAAAAACAACCAACACACAGCTCTGAACACCCAGTGTCTACATTTGCTTGCAGGAGTTGTCCTAGCATGGATGTGCCTTTGAAGTATTTTGGGATTAACGTGGTGTTTGCAAAGAGATTCTGTTGAAGCTGAAGGTCTCTGCACTTCTAGTGGCACTGGGGCATTGTGGCTCTGGTTGGTTACAGCAGACAAAGGATTACATAGCAGGTTTCAAATTGCTTTATTGCTTTTCCAGAGGTTTTCTTTTGTCTTTTTTTTTTTGTTGTTTTTTTCTTGAATGATAAACCAAAATCAGTCCTATATATTTTCTTAATTGTTAATGGAGATCATTCATTCTTCTTCAACTGTTTCCAACAAATGTATATTAAATGGAACCTTCAGTGAGTCTCAGTGTGTCTGAGTTAATATTTAACACTGAGGTTTGCAAACGTTCTTAAGGGGGAATTTCAGAAAATAGTCATATCCCTTTCATCCAGGAGGCGGTAGCCCAGCACATGCGCAGTGCTTGCTATGGACAGCTTCGGGGTACAGACTGGATGACGAGCGTATTGATTGTGCACAGAAAGATGTGATCTGCCAAAACTTGGTTGTATGTGTAAGTACTTGGAAAAAACAGGTAATGTTAGGGCCGTCCACGTGCAGATAGAAGGGTTTTGTTAGCTGGGTCTGGGCTCGTTTCTAACTCCCTTTCTTTGTAGTGTCAAACTCCATGGCCATGGGCGTGAAGCCTCCCAGCTCCAGTGTGCGCACAGTGCTGTGCCAGCGCAGGGAGCAGCGTGCACAGGGCCCCGAGCCCTCTGCTGGCTTGTCATCCCAAGGGGCCCTCCTTTGTTCTCATTAACGGGAAATTTGACATTGCAGAAATTATATAACTGCACCGGGGTGAAATTCAACGCTGGTCCAAAAGCCCGATGCCTAACGAGAGGTGAAAAGAGCTGGTACCGCTGACAAACATACCCTAGCCGTGTAACCCAGCCGTATGGAAACAAGGGCTTAATCTCACCTCTTCTATTTAACCATTTTCCCAGATGTTTCCTGCAGTTTGACAGATGTGCCATTTACTAGAAAGTTGTGCTCTTGAGAGTCAGAGTGTTATGGACACGGTTGCTATAGACAATGACTCTGTAAGGGTAAGACTTGGAATAAAACGTTACATTAATTTCTAGTTGAATAAGTGCGTTTCTTTCCCCGGCCTGAAAGCGCCGGCCCGGACGCTCTCCTTTCATTTTCTCTCCCGCTGTACTGTGCCACAAAAAGACGCTTCCGGCTTTAACCCGTTCCCCGCGGCCCCCGCCTGCTCCCACCGCGCTCGGTTTCTCAGCGCTGTGGCGGCGGCCGCTGCCCCCTCCCCGGGCTCCGGTAGCGCCCCGAGCGGGGCCGAGCGCGGGGCCGGCGCCCGGCGGGGACTCTTATCGTGACGGGGCGCCGCGCTCCGCGCCGCAGCCGCTCGCCAAGTTCGTGAGGCCCCGGGCGGGCTGCGGGAGGACGCGGCCGCCTTCGTGCGCGCTGGCAATGATTACCCTGAGGTTAGGAGCGGGCCTCGCACGGCGGCCCCGCGCCGCCGCCTCCCGCCCCCGTGGCGGCCCCCGTCGGTCAGGGGGAGCCGGAGGGACAGGAGAGGGGAGAGGAGAGGGCTCGGCCGGAGCCGGGGGACCTCGGTCAAGCGGGCGCTTCCCCCGCTGGAAAATGCTGCCGTGCTGCTCGGTGGGAACGGAGCAGCGCTTTGCGTTTCTCACATAACTCCTCCGGCGCCGTAAACAAGCGGTGCGGCTCTCAGCTCTCCAGGATTTCTCATTCACGGTGTCAGCAGTGCTCCTACGCTGCGGCGGAGCGTGCCCTGCCGCCGCCGGGCGCTGCGAGCTGCGCTCCCCGGCCCGGCTGGGATGGGGGCGGGCGGCTCTCCGCAGCCATGAGAAAAACTTTCCAAAACATCTGGGAGAAGCCTCAGAGCGCTCAGTGCCGCTTCGTGGAGCCTGTCATGTGGCGCGGATGTAGCGGCGCTGTGCATAATGAGCAGTCGCATCAGTCGGTGCAGGTCGCTGCGTGTGCTCCCATCGCAGCCCCTCGCCGTCACGAGCTGTGCAGCCGCGTGGCTGAGTGCGCGGCCGATGCCCCGAGCCTCGCTACCACAGCTTTCCCGACAGTAACGTGCGCTGTTCGTGAACCAGTCTTCTAAGCAGGATGGCAGCACAAACCCCGAATGCTTTTCCTTGTCACTGGTCTCGTAACTGAAGTCTCCCTTCAGCCAGAAGCGAGATGTTGCTGCTGATTGTGGGATCTGACAACCTTTAACTCGGCTGCAGAGCGCTGGCACTGCTCTGTGCTGGGGCCGGTTTGCTTATCAGCCTCTTACTGCATTGCTGTGAGCAGCTGTGCAAAATACAACGAAGCTGTTAGCGTCCTCACAGAGCTTCTAGACGTGGCGGTAATTCAGATTTTATTAGCAATTATAAACAGCTTCAATAAAGTTGTAATAAATGTGTATTCCGCTTATAAGACAGCCAATGAAAAACACTTTTAAAAAATTATTTAAACGCCGTTCTTACTCTGAAGGCCTGAAGGCTGTTCTGTGAGTGTTTCTGAAGCCTGTCTGAAAGTGAATGAATGCACTTTTTCAGCTCTCCCCGCTTTGCATCAGCTAATGTTACATTGTGTATCTGCTGGGTAGAGGCCATAATTTGTAGGCGTTAATGATCCCAGGCCCGTTTCTGTCTTTAAGCTGGAGAAGAAATCTCTGTCATCCAGCCTCCTGCCCATCTGACACGGTTAATTCCAGCAGTGTGACTTTATTTGCAGAGTAGCTTGTGTTGTCAAAGCTCTTCCTAAATAATTTTCCCTTGTTGTGTTGCTGGCATCTTCTACTTATGCACATCATCTATTTGAAGGAAGCGATTAATCCGTTGTCTACGCTGAGCCTACCTGCTGCAGTCTTTTGTGTGACTGAACTAAATAATATCCCGTCGGCTTCTGCGAATTTGCTGTTCTTGGATTGATTTAAGCTGGTTCTTTCTAACTTTTGCAAAAAATAGTTGCATGACACATCATAAGCGATGAATGAAAGTAATTTTTCAAATCAAAAAGCAGAAAATATTGTAAGGAACATCCCAGAAAATACTGTAAGAAAATGTAACTGCCCTTTTTTATTTCCTCTGACAGTTCTGCAGTTTCACCATTGAGTTTCAACACCACCAAGTTTTTCCAGAGCCTGCAGAACAGACTGATGTACCCTGGCAGTATTGAGCACACATGTATGTGGCTACTCTTGTTGCAGTAGGGCATGACCCGCTGCCGTGTGTATTTTGTATGCAAGCGTTCTCCTGACATTGGCCCACAGTTTTCTCTATGTGATCATAAATAGTTTTTACAGTATTTTCCAGTGACTCAGTACAAAAGGTTTGTTGCATGTGCCAAGTTTGACTTCAAAAGGATGTTAACATGGCTGAATTGTAAAAGCTGCACGTGACCCAGCACATGAATGGGTAGAATGTAAGAGGAATTGCCTGCCAAAAGTTCTTGGGTGGTGGGCATTGCAGCTGGGTACAAATTAATCGTTTCATGGCTCTCCCTGCATTCTTGCAGTAACCCTTCTGTTTTCCTGGAAGCCTCTTCACTCCTTTTCCTGTCAGATACTCCTTCCTGCTTGTTAGAAACTTAAGGAAAGTTTGGAGTGTCTCTGCAGCCTCATCTTTTATCTTTTGCTGTTCTGGATGCTTTTCCTCTCCAAGCAGTTTGGAGTTCCTTGTGAACGTGAAACAGTTCAGGCTTCTACGCAGATAATTCTGCTTTCTGTCCCCGCAGTGGCTTCCCTCTCTTGGTCATGGTGTGTTCATCACAGTATACGCACTAGCCTGGCTTGCACTCCACATGTGAACAGTGGCTGGTTCCCCTCTCTTTCAGCAGCTTTACTTGGCTTTCTCAGAATGTGATTATTGTGCCTTCGAGCACCCGGGTACTATGGTGACCGCCGCATCGTTTGCTTTTGAGCCAGAAATGAAACCTTAGTTCTAGGACGTGAGTGGCAACCCTGGCGTTAAGTTTCAGCATTGATCTGTGTAAGTTTTGTAGTTCTGCTGCAACTGTCTTTAAAAAAGAAAGAAAGAAAGAAAGAAAGAAAGAAAGAAAGAAAGAAAGAAAGAAAGAAAGAAAGAAAGAAAGAAAGAAAGAAAGAAAGAAAGAAGTACTCTCTGTAACTGTAGTGTAATTGAAGTAGCTGTGTCTTCTGAAGACAGGCTGCATCCTCAGCGGGGCCTTTTTCAGCTTCGGGAGCATTCACATCTTCTGCCTTTTGGCTTTCCCAGTTGGCAGAACTTCCCCTAGCCTTTTTCTGGTAGCGCTGCACAGCTTGTTGGAGGAAACCGGAGCGGCTCCGCCAGGTAGATCCTGAGGGCCTGGTTACTTCTGCCTCCCTCCCAAGAACGGCGCTGCTCCTGTGACGCTGTCGCACATAAGGAGAGCAGGGGCCGGGGATGTGCGCTTCGGGGTTCAAGGACCGGCGCGTTTTTTCTCTTCTGGCTGTTGAGCTGGCTGCACGTCCTTTGTCTCCGATCCCTGAAAGCTCGGAGCTGATGAGAGCTTTAGTCAGCGGCTGGTTTCCACCTCCGTGCCAGAGCGTGACAGGACGCTGAGGAGATGAAATGAGCTGCTGTTTACACTCCTGAAATCATAGCCACAGTGGTGCATTTTAGGAAACCTTTTTACAATTACTGCAGTGTTCTGTTATACTTGGGCGCTCGTTATTGTGGTAATAATGAAATGCTGGAAGTTTCTTCTATTGTTCCACTTTATCAGGCCTGTTTTTTTTGTTTGTTTTTTTTTTTCTTCCTACCAGGCTAATTCATATTTATTGTTACTTCAGAGGATGAATGAGGTCACTTACCAGTTTAGAACTTTGCAGATATGTACTGTATGTTAAAATTTGCTAATTACATCTTGGGTATAACCTCATGTGAAGCCTCTTCAAAAATTATGATTCTTCAAAATCAGCAGTTGGGTGTGGCATCAGAAGCTGATTTTAGGAGTTCTGGAGGTGAGAAGTGTAGGCAGAGCAGAGAGTTTGTGGGTGAAGAGACTTTTTAAAAAATATTGAATTAAGCAGTTGTGCCTATGTTTTTAAACAGATCACCTGCACACTGTACCTGTTTTAGTAAGGTAAAGTGGGCATCATTTCTGGCTTGGATGTGCCTGCGTGTACTCCAGCAGTGACATCATTCCTCATTTAATAAATCCCAGGGTTTGACTTCTGTATGTAAGGAATGGCTTCCAGTGTAAAGCAGTGGTACCTTCCACAGCGACTGTCTGCCTGTCGGGGCAAAGAGCATCAAACGGCAACTAATAAATAATCCTGTGAGAAAAATAGGATCTGAGATTGTGTTTAATTGATTTTTCTGTCCATTAGATTTAGATTTCAGTTCTGTGGGTTTGGCTTTTGAGTGAGGTCTTACATCATGCGGTTCTCTTGCATTCTCTCACCCTCGTGAACATTAAGCCTTCAAGAAGGGAAGCTCTTCTCTCTCTGAATACTTCGCATGCTGCAGGCAGGCAGTACTGGGATGCTCTTTATGTGTTTTACAACTTATTATTCATTTCTTTCTTTTACTCTGAAATTTATTCTCCTGGTTGATTACGCTTGGCAGTAACTATTCAGTCCAGAGTTTTAACTCTTAAAGACTTGTTTTAGTGAGGATAGATTTAGAAAGTATGACCTATCTTTATATGTAAGGTTATCCTATTTCTTGTTAATATGTTTTCAGTGGTTTTATTGTAAATTCTCAGAGGGTTTTCCACTGGCTGTAGCACTAAGCTGGAAAAAAATTGTGATTTTTTTTTTTTTTTATGGCAGGGAATTGCAGAATTCTGACTACAGGGGGTGGAGAGAGCAGGGGAAGGAGAGCTCGGATTGGTGCGTGCATACTTGTGACTCTTACAGAACTTGTGTAAATACCATGCTTAACTCTCCAAGCTGAGCAGGATGCTCAAGTTGAAAAATTCAAAGCAACAAAAGCTCCTTTCTGGAAAGACTGATGTTTAATTATAGGTGGCTGGAGAAGCCTGGAGGCAGGGCTTGAAATCCTGGATGCTTCTGCTGAGTTCTTTGTAGCCTGGGGTGGAAGGTGAAAACATAGTGACCCGCTTCTTCCCTTGGTTATACACGCGTGGATGGCGAAAGGGATGAGGATTTGCCAGATGCAGGCCTCAGTTACAGGGCTGCTGCAGCCAGCTGCATCGAGAGCTGCTGCTCTGGACGAGTCCGTCTACCCCAGCTGTTCTGCACAGCCACAGCAGGAGGTAGGCCAGCTGCTGCAGGTGCTTGAAGGGCAACAATAGGATGCCCTCGGCCTGCCTGCGTTATCAGCGCGTTGGGTGGAATGAGATTTTCAGGGAGAGCAAAAGGTTTCCTGGAGTCGGGATACACTGTACAAACAACATCTAAACAACAGCAGTGGCAGAAGAGGGGAAGCGTTCTCCATCTTTGTCAGGAAACCCTGTCAGACCTCCAGATTCTGTGGAGGAAATGGTTCTTGCAAAACAGTGATCTCTTGCAAAATGCCTGCGAGGAAGCCTTTTGGGATGGAGTGCTAAGCCATAAAAGGAAAAGGCTACTCCGTGCAACAGGGAGGCACAGAGCTAAGAGACTGGGCTGAAAATGGGCTACGTGGTTTGGTGGCAGCCTTTCAGAGTAGACCTGAAGACCGTTTTGGGTTGCGTAGGCTATTTGTTCATGTCATGAATGCTTCAGATAATTGGCTGATGCTCAGCGAGCAAACTGCTAGTTAGTATGTTCAGGTTTTGTTTGTTGGTAGGGAATTCAGATTGCTTAAAAATCCTGAGTAAGGACCACTTAGGATTTGTCCCCTCTGGATCATTTATAACCTTTTGAAAGTCTTCTTACGTTCTTGCTTTGCTGCCTCACAATAACAGAGTCAATACATGTAAACAGAGCGTCTGTGGGAAGTGGTCCCCATGGTGTGAAGAAGATACTTGGTATCAGTGGGTTACAAATGCAGTAGTCTTTAATAAAAGCAGCTGTCATCTTTCAAGCTTAATAATAACTTGTGAATAAGTAGTACAGTAGAAGATGTCAAAGAATGAGTACTATAAAGGATGCTGAAAGTATTAATGTTTGAACTGAGTTACACAAATGAAGTAACTTACAGTTGGTAATACTATGCACTGTGTTTGTATGAGGAAAACCATCTCACGTGCACTCTAGGTGGATACTTGCTCTTTCTGCAAGTACAACGCGCTCCTACAATGCCATCATTTCAAGGTAGAGCTCTGTTGCTGCCAAAGGGGGTGTGAAACGTCTGTGATTTCTTCACTTGGAGGTACAGTAATACTTCTGGCATCTGTTCCTTAAGAAGCTGAGGGCTGGAAGTGAGTGTAAGCAAAACTGTCCCCTTTCGGTGGGCCTCTTTTTTCCCTCTTCCTTAAGCAGTTGGCAGCGTTAGGCGGTTCCCGCAGGAGGAGTGTGAATTACCGCCACTCCGTGCCAGCGAGCAGAACAGCTGCATTTAAAGGGTGGACAAAAGATTTTAAGCACAGCGCATTTCAGCTACCTTTGAACGACTTCCTGCTGAATTCTGAAACATTGCTTTCAATTAGCAAACACTATTGAGAACCAAACTGCAGCAGACTTCCAGCTAACAGTCAGGATGTGTGTGGTTTTGGTATGACATCCATCTGAGCACATGATGCTTGGTAAGTGCCGGAGCCTCGGTTATGATTCACTGGGGAGAAACATGGAAAACAATGTCTGTTTTTTAAGTGCTGGAGAAATGAATTTAAGATTGGAGTCGTGTTTAATTTTGCTCCAATAAACCTGCAAGTAGCCTGAAACACTGTGTTCAAAGGGAGATGCTGAGGCAGCAGCACCTCGCTGCCTGGGGTGCTCAGGTTCTGACCGACACCTGGAGCTGCTCTTGAAGCCGCTGGAGATGCACTGCTGGGTTCACCTCTGAAGGTGGAGTCCAGAGTTTTGCCTGTGGTGATGTTTAAGACAAAGTGGAGTTGGGGGATGAGAAAGCAGTGTGGACAGCTGGGTTAACTTGTAGTATATGTTTTAAAATTATTTGTCAAATGTGGATCTGCCTGCGTAGTTTTACGTGCTTACCTTTGAACTCGGAGATGCATCTCTATACTTGCTCAGCACATGTGGCATTTTTTAACTGATTCACTTTTATAATTGTCTTCAAGCACATGCAGTTTTGATTGCCCCTTCAGACAAAGCATCTAATAGCAGAACAAGAACAGAACAGTTTTCCAAAACAGAATTTTCGTAGCTGTACTTGGAGGAAAAATAGACAAAATATCTTAATGAAATATTGACACTGAATTCTGTTTTCATATAAGTTAATAAAATAATAGTTTTCATACTGTTCCTGTGGTCTGGCTTTTTAACGAGAACAGAACTATTTCTAATTTACAAATTGTCTGCATCTTGTATAGATAGGAAGTGCAAATTTAACTACGTTTTTTGAGATTCATTTCCTCAACAATAATAATAATGAAAAGGGAAAACTTTCAGTTGCATAAAGGCACTTCTAACACAAAATTATTTTTCACATTCCATTATTTAACTGTTGAATTGATGGATACTCTGCAATGTATTTTTATGTACAGTTCTTTTACAAGTGGAGTCAGATGTCTGCAGGATTTGCTATTTATATTTAAATAGGAGGGACTCAGAAGTGCTGGACTATTTTCACAAGGGCAGAGCTATCATGTTACTACACAGTGCTGTAAAATCGTGAGCTAGGCTCACAACAAATAATACCTGATGTGAAAGTAGCTGCTTCAGTTGTTTTCCATTTTTTTGCCTGGACTATTTGTTTTAAGGTCGATGAATGGAGAGGATTTTTGAAGAGCAGGGTCTGAATTGTTCCCTGTCCAGAAGAGCTGTTGTTCTAATTTAGGAAAAGGGAGTTATCAGCCTACAGAAAGGGCTGGGGTGCGGTCTGTGGAGGTTACTGAGATAACTCAGTAATTTTAGGTATCTTTGGGGAAGCTCTGCTCTGCTTCCTGCCTCAGGCTCATCTTCTTTCCCAGTTTCTTCATCCCTTCCTCTTCAAAAATCTTTGCAGAAAAGTTCATTCGTTTTAGCAGCAGAACTACCCATTCACCAACATTTGGGGCCGTGACTGCTCGTTTAATGTGAGGAGTGAAATACTGTGCAAAATGATCAATGTGTTAAGCTTGGAAATTCCAGTAGGTTTGTTCATCACTGGCACTTGACAGCCCTCCCCTCCCCCCACTATATATGCAGCATGAAGAAGTTGAAATCCCACTTCTAAGAGAGAGAAAAAAAAACCAACAAACCAAAACAAAAAACCAACCCCCAAACCTGGTGTAGCTACATTTTTCTGAACAAGGATTTATTTATTTTGCTTTAATTTGAAGCAGCAGTGAAAAGAAGGAACCTACTCTAGCTGTATTTGTTTTTTTTTTAATCTCCAAATTGTTATTTAAATTGCAGTAGACAAGTAATATTTAGTTGAAAAGTGAGATATTGGCTTGTGGACACCGAAGACATTGCAGTGCAGTGAGAAGAACGAGCCATAGCATCACCCCAACACCGCCTGCAGTGCTGGCTTTTCCTCTGTTACTTGCCAGCCATCTAGGGGCTGCTGTCCAGGTACCAAAGCAACCTGTAAAGGTGTGCTATTCATCAAGTTCCACACTTGCTTAGAGCTTGTTGTGTTCAGTTAACGTTTTCTATACTGTAATTTATGATGAGGCTACTGTACTTTAAATATAGAGTCTGTTACACTGCCGTTAAGTCATATGTTTGCATGTCATTGGCTCAGAGCAGTGCAATCCTAAACCTACTTTCTTCTGAATGCCAATCTGTGAAGTAGGCTTGTGAGCTGAAATGGTACCAGAGCTGGCAGGGGACCTAAATTTAACATGGGGAGAATGTATTTCCTGGTGGTGTGTGTGTGTGCTTTGTTGGATCTAAGTCTGGCCTGCAAGGGAGGATTCAAGAAACACTCGGTTTTCAGAGGACATCTTGAGCACTGGCTGTGGAACCGTGCAGGTTAGGTTTTATGGCTGATTCCAGTCATCTGCAACTACTACTTTGTAATTGATGAAAAGGGACAAGTGCTAGCCAGCAGCGCAGGGATGTGAACAGTTAACAGATGGTATGGTTTCTCCCTTGACTGGTCCCTTCTGTCGGGAATTACTGAGCGGGCTGAAGATGGTTTTATTTCAGCAGAGGTCCTGTTCCCGGATACAGGAGAGATCTGACCCCTAATTTTGAGAAATATGATGGCTTTCCTAGTTCTTGTATAGAGGGACCACAGGCATGGGAACAGTTTTGAGGAAAATTTAGTGGTACCCTGGAGAAAAAAGGTTGAGAGAAGCAAGAATAATCAAGAATGGCGTGGAGATGATGAGCCAGGAGGTGATGGCTTTCACCCTCTCCTAATGCAAGAACTAAAGCAATAGTAGGCCAAACTATTAGATTTTAAGTTAAATGGAAATGAACAAAAAGTGCTGTGAGGAAAAGATACTTAATGGAGCATGTAGTTTAACCTGTGGAATCCATCATGGCAGGATGCCGTTGAGACTAAGAGTTTACATGGTCTCAGCAGGCACTGAAGCAGTGTGGGCAGCAGCAGACAGCAGGGCCTGGGCAGAGCAGCCCCATCAGCACGTGGGCACAGCAATCCTCTTGTCTGCGTGGAACGAGCGTAAAGCAAGTCACCGTTACATAAATTGGAGGAATTAGCCCATTTGTTTAATCCTGCGAGATTTTTCTATAGCATTTTTGTTAGTAAGCTTTGTGGTTCCTTATTTACCTCTCTTAGCAGGGCTTTTTTTTTTTTTTTTTTTCCCTTCAGCTGTTGGCTTTCATATTTTGAGAGACTCTCAGGCGTTGAAATAGGCAGCACTTTCTTGGGGTCGTAACTTGGTTCAGTATTGAATGGTATTCATACACCTTAATTTCCACTGTTAGAAAAACGTGTGTCTGTTTCTTTTCTCTCTGCCTACCATCCATCAGAGCACTTTTTAAGATAGCTCCTGGGTATCAGTTCAGTATGTACGAGGTGGTGCAGCTTGCTAACTGGTAGTAGCAGTGTGTTCCCACCTGCCAGGCAGAACCAGGCTGAGCCAGTCATTGGCAGGTGGCTGTGAACAACATGTGGGTGAAGCTCCTTTCCCTGGGTTCACTGCCTTCCTGTAATGAAGTGTGTACTGCCCAGACACCAAGAAGTATGGTGTACAGTGAAATATCTCATACATGAGAGAATCAGTATTGTTTTAGTGAATGAATGTTTGATTGTGTGAGTTTATCCACTGAGGTCTACTGTTCAGCAGTAATTTGAAATTATTCTTTTCTAGATTAATTGTAATTGAATGGTACTGAGATGCGTCGTTTGCTTTTCTTTCATTTTCTGCTCTGAAAATGTTGCTTCCTGCTTTGACTCACTGAATTTTGCTGTTATCGACCTGTGTCCTTTGGCTAAACAAGCTTCTGGGCTTCAGCAGTGCTTAGAGAATATTGCAGTGTTAGGAGGGAGAGTTCCATTAATAGTATTCCAAATGAGGAGGTGTCTGATCTCAACAAAGACCAGTCGTTACTAGTTATTACTTTAACTCAGTGCATTTAGAAAAGCTTCTTCAGAAATTCCAAAAATTCTGAAGAGTTCTGAAAATGAATTTTGATTGCCAGAGTTTGCAAGTGTGAATCATTTTCTTGCCTTTGGGAGGAGTCTGGATAGACCAGGGTACCTCACCGAGGGATGCTACAGCCCTCCTCAAAAACCAAGCAAAATGCACTGCCTCACATTTCTTAAAGAGATTAAAAGTAGTGTATGTCATTACAGCTTCTAAACACTAAGCTCTTTTTTTTCTTTTTCATGTATTAGAAACAAGACTGCCAATGGAGATTTTCGGAAGGAGCACAGAGAGAGGAGTCGCAGCCCGATAGAGAGGGCTGCTGCCCCAACCATGAGCCTTCATGCCAATCACATGTATGCCTCCATCCCAAGTTTGACCATGGATCAACCTCTCGCACTGACCAAAAACAGCATGGATGCAACCCGAACAGTTGGCATCGCACCTACACTGACTTCTGTGGAACGGCAGCAGGTACTGGCTTCTAGGCCGACAAGAAACTGGGTGGCTGTAGAAATCCTTGCTGTGGACACAGCGGGGACTTCCCAGACGTAAGCAGAACATGTTGTGAGTGACAATAGGTAGGCGATACCATTCTTCAGGCAAACTGCATTTTAAAAACACAGTGAATGTCAGCTCAGTGTGCTTGATGTGAATTAAATTCCTAGTGTTCAGATGCATTTGTCACAGATTTCTTAGCCATCTTGCTGCTTCTGATGCTTTGCTAAGCTTGTGAACACATGCGTTCGAATTGGGAATACGAAGTCTGTTGCTGTGGGTAAGTGAGGCTCTGGTACCTGTTAGGCAATAATTGATGCAATTCATACATAGAGGGTATTTATATGTGCTCCCACTGGCAATCAGTGAGTGCTTCCCTGCCCTGTGCCAGCCTCATGCTGCTAGGACTGATGAAGAACTAGATGTAAGACAGAAAAGGTTTTTAATCGAATTTGGCACTGAATTTTCCAAGTGAAAGAAACTCCAATGATTTTAGTTGTCCTAGCTAGTCAGAAGCATTCACTGTGTTCTCCAGATCAGTGCTGTATCACTATTTGTAATAGTTTTTCCTAAAGCAAAATAATGATTTTGGTAATTCTGTACCATTGTTCCATACACCGGAGTGCTTTTTTTAATTTGTTCTCTCGGTTCTGGCTGTTGGTTCTTTTTTCTGCATGGAATTTGTTTTCCTTGAGAACTGCAGAAGGTGAGCATCTTGATGCAGGTTCTACAAACATAGTTCTCGTACGTGCCAGACTCACTTTAATCCTTGCTCGCTTTAGTGGAGTGGTGAGGCACAATAATTGAGTTATGATGAACTGCAGCGTTGAGAGCTTAGACTGGCCTGGATACACAAGCTCTTCCTTCCTCTTTCCTCCTTCCTTCCTTCCTACCCTCCAGCAATGCACTGCAAAGGGTAAACACTTGGAGTGGATGATCTTTCCAAGGCTGGGATTTTTTGTATGCAGTTCTTTGAAAGCCTTTTTCCTTCGGAGTGTGTGCTTCATATCTGCTGTGTGCATTTCCACCACGGTTGGCTACGTACGCTAGTCTACATTTTGCCATGCCAAAACGCCTGCAGTACACTGGTGTCACTGGTGTCTTGCATCATCCAGCACACAGGTCACAGTTACTGTTCTGTCCAGAGCAGCTCTTCTTTGCTCTCAGTGTTTGGTGATGACAGAGGAGGAAGGGACAGGCTGCCAGTGACGCCACTGCTGCCCTTTGATAGCATGACTGCTGTTCCTCAGCTTGGCAGCTAACACCACCGACACTCTTCTGTTAGAGTGTTTGACTTGGGCTGATTCCTATTACCCATCAGCAGATTCCCCTCTATTTGGTTATCTTTGACATCTTGAGCTAGATTGCGATCTTCTTTCTTGAGGAAATAGGATGTTGAGAATGAGATTGTATCTTACTGTATGTTTCTGACAGAGAGGAGGATAAAATACCTTTGTATTTTAGGCAGTGTGCAGTTACTCAGTTGCGGCCGTTGCCGTTTTTACATTCTCAGCTTCTCATCCCAGTGTTTTTATATAAATAGGCACAGTCTGCTCGGTGCACCTGCGCACACAGAACCGCGCCGGGGCTTCTGTACGACGCCTTATCCCTGCCTCTTACATTGCTCGGGGGCTTGGCGTGCACATTCCTCAGACAAGCTCTCCTCCTGCTTCTCTCTACCTCTCGTATCTTGCATGGCTAAAGAAGCATCTATACATATCTTAACCTGCTTCACAGATGCATGTAATGTTTGCCCTTAGGTAAAAAAAAAAAAAAAAAAGTGCCATATGTGAACTGCTTACAGAAAAATGCAAATAAATAACCTTTTTTCTTTATTTCCTTTTTGACTTTGCTGTCCAGTGCAGTAAGATGTGAATGGCATTTGTTCTGGTTGTGCCTATGCAGCTAGTGTTAAACCTGCCCTTGAAAGCTCATCTCTCCTTTCTTCTTGCTCTTGAAGAACAGAAAAGGTTCTTTTCATTATTTAGTGCTACTTTACTTTGTATGTGGTAGGTAAACAGTGATTTTTGTGGATTTGCTGCAGGGCTTTATAAAACGGACAAGAAATTAAAACTGTGTTAATTACAGTAATTCTCTTAATCTTTTGGACACTTGATTAACTTGCATTGAGCACAGCAGAATGGACTTCTTACATAGTAAAGCATACCCAGGACCCAAAGCTGAGGGCAGCAGGCCATTTTTTTCCCCTAAGGCCTTATTTCAATGTAACATTTATATGGTAAACGACTGTAATAAGAGCAGTTTATATTTACACTCTGTGTAAAGCATACATTCTGGAATTCAGGTTTTATGAATATATATTTTGAGGAATTTGCACGTGTTGAGAATGGCTAGAAAAGCAGATGAACTCTAAGAGGAAAGTGTTCACAGTCACGACTTGCTGAGGAGCTCTTCATATTTTCTAGCTCGTGGGCTTAATTGTTTTGTGGCTGAAGTACAGAATCAGGCTAGGAAATCTACGTTCTGAGTGAAAAATGATGCCATTAACACTTGATTAGCACTCAGAAGGTGAACACCTGTAAAATCTGAAGCCCTTCTGAGTCCTGGAGTCACAGGGATGGGGGTATGTCACGAAGCAAGTACGTCGTTCTGCATCCGTAATGCATGCGAAGTTGAAACTGTCCCCGTGAAGTGTCCGTCATGCTTTCAGTGATTTGCTCTCATGCTGCCTGTTTTTCTGTGTGGGAGCTTACCACTTCACTAAAAACCATTACGGAAATGTAATACATTTTTTTGATGAAAAGAAGGAAATAATAGCTGAGCGTGTGGGGGTTTTACACACTTGACTGAACTGAGTATTTCATTGGTTGTTTCGTGGCTGGGATTCAGCTCCGTCTGCGTGCATCTCAAGTGTCGATGCGATGACCTGCTGCCAGGTGACTTTGTCCAGCTGCCGTGCTGAGTGGAGCCTTTCTTTTTTCTCCCTTGTTAGAACCGTCCGTCCGTCATTACGTGTGCTTCTGCCAACAACCGCAACTGCAACCTCTCTCACTGCCCCATTGCTCACAGTGGCTGCGGCTCAGCAGTTCCTGCCTACAGAAGACCCTCTAGCAGTAAGTTACATCTCATCTCTAACCAACTGCCCGATAAGAACTGGAGAACAAAACTGCCTTGCTAACTCTGTGTAGGCTTTGGTGTATTACCAAGAACAAGATGAGGTGAAACAACAGGCACCTCGTTCTGCATCCCACCTGCCCAGAGGCACACGCACCAGCAGCACACACTTCTCCCTGTCAGTGCTGTGCCAGAAGAAAAGATACCACTTCAGAACTAGAGAGGGGTGTTCTTTTCTCTTTTTTTGAGAAGTATTGACAAATGAGTCGTTATATTTATTTTAATGTAACTCACAGCAAGCAGACGTGACCAGCAAATCCAACCATGCTCTTTACTTTATGTGCCATACTTCCCAGCCTTTCAGTCGTTGGTAGCCATTTATGATTCAGCTGCAGCCACACAATCTTTTCCTGTAGATACAAATCCTCTTCCAGAGCACAAACCCTCCACCTTTCTCTGCAGGGATAACACAAAAAAGCTTTGGAGGGCGGTTGCTATAGCAACCCAGGGAAGGAGCTTTCTACCCTCTGCGCAATTAGTACTTTTCATGAAATCTTTTCATACAGTAATTACTAAGAAACCTTGGGATGTTTCTCTCTTCTTTCTCTTACTGAGTAGCTGGGGAAAGCACAGCTTTTTTCCTATCTAGTCATTTACCTGCTGATGCCTTGATTGAGCGCGCAGCATTTCAAACAGCGAGTTTTGGTTCACGTCCATGGCAGTTTCATAACAATAGCACTCTGACATACACAGGGACCTAAAAGCCCCCAGAAGGATTTATTTTATTTTTAACTGTATTGTTGAAAACTGGAATTAGACGCTGAAGTGAAACCCTGGCAGATAAACTGTGCTCCTGAAGAGATCAGTAATTAAGAGATGTAAGACGCTAGAGGTTTGCTAGAAAACTGTTGTTACTTGTTTAAGAAAAGCTTCTTCATTGAGAACCCAGCTGTATTTATACCAGGCTTGAAATTGTTTGGGAATAGTTATGTTTTCAAACAATATTTCTCAGCTGTCATTGAAGGGGTCTTTGTGCACAGCCCTCGCGTTTGCTACAGGATCAGTAAAACCTGTTCCATAGCATGAAGGACAATGGCATAGATCCCACACTTCACAAAAATCTTTTGGAAAGACAAACACAGATACAGGTTTTGTTTCTAAGTTGTAAAACTGTAGTTCTTTCTTTAAGAAATTATCATCAGATTTTTAAGGTTCTTTGTTTCTCTTGGAACAGTATAGTGCCATTTGAATACCAGCAGTACCTAATGCAGGTGTAACGCTTTGTGCTCTTTTTGGACTTGCTTTTGTAACAAGATTATCAAGTAAGATGAAGCCCTGACCCCAGCTTTTGGCATGCTGTAGCTTAGAACAGGGTCCTCCGCACAACTGACTGATACCAGAGGGCCTGGGAGCAGATTGTAAAGAACTGTTTTCATCTTTAATTCCATGTAAGCCTAAATGTAAGTATATGGCATTGTGGAAACCCTCTCCCAGGACAGAATCAGAACTGCAGCTATGTAAAAATTCTGTTACTAACCAAAGGGAGAACTGTAGTTACATAGAAAATTTTTACCTGGTGCAGGTCCCAAACAAAATGCTCAGTTCCATTTCTTTTAAATCCTTCCATCTTCTTCCCCGCTCCATTCATTACCGGTTCTGTAACGATGTGAAGAAGTCTCACTTTATGCTGAAATGGCAGGAAAATGGGAAGAAAATGAGGATCCTGCGCCCAGTAACGGGTGCCAGCGTCCTGCACTGACACAATGCATTTTCTGCCTTTTTTCCCTGTCTAGCTACCACTGCCTGCGACCCAGTGGTGGAAGAGCACTTCCGCCGAAGCCTTGGCAAGAATTACAAGGAGCCTGAGCCAGTGGCAAACTCTGTGTCCATCACAGGATCAGTCGATGACCACTTTGCCAAAGCACTTGGGGATACGTGGCTTCAGATTAAAGCTGCGAAGGACGGCGTGTCGAGCAGTCCCGAGTCTGCTTCACGGCGGGGCCAGTCTTCCCCATCCTCCCACATGGTCAATCATAATCACTCGCCCTCTGTAGTCTCATGAAGAGAGGACCGTTACGTTTGTGAATTTGCATGGTTTGACTGAGCTTTGAACAGTGCTTAAAATTGTGTTGGGGGAGGGGAGATGATTAGTTTTCAACACGTGTTTTGTGTACTCACTTTTTATTTGTAAAAGGGTGCCCTTAAAGATGATAGCAGGAACTATTTCGTACAGATTCATATGATGTAGCATCCTTTTTCCTGCCTCAATTACCAAAGAAACCTCTGATGCAAATCTGCTGCCCCTTAAAAAAAAATGCACGCTAATCCACAAAAGCCATTACATGTAGTTGGTTGACCCAAATGCTTTTTGCTTTTACTAGCTTCTTGAGACTAGAATTCGTCTGGTTTGCTTACATTACTTTTTTTTTTTTTTTTTCCCTCTGTGAAGTAATTTTGTATGTATATACTTGAAAAGAACTGTCATGTATGATTTGCACTATTGGAGGAGGACTGAAGTTGCATAGCAACTTTCTGGAAAGATGCTAATATTTTGAGGGCAAACTGCTGAAAAAAAGGTTTAAGGATGACATTTCTATCAGTTTGATTTTTCTTAAAGCAAAACAGCTTTGGAAGGGGAAGTCTCATACAGGTTATAGGTCTTTCTCTCTTTAGATTTCAGGTGCTTAGTGCTTGCAACTGGACTGCATAATTTACAGAACACGGGCATTTTTTCCTAAACACTGCAGTTTGTTAGAATAGAGCTGAGGTTGGAGGGTTCAATAGTGCTTAACGATGCATGTTTTATGAAAAATAGCTGGTATCTATTAATGTATAGACAGTAAGAATCATAATACTTATTAGCTTTTCTTCAGAATTAGTTTATTTTTGTCAGTAACAATCCTAGATATACTTACTGCTGGTACAGTTGTACTCTATGATATTTGTATTTGATATTCACTTTAGTAGCAGCCAGCAAAAGAGGACAGCCTCAGGACAGGCCTCAAACGACGCAGTTTGGACATATAGGATGCGTGGTACAGGATGCTATAGCTTTGCGCATGACTGAGTAATTGTTTCTGTCTGCAGCACTGTCTGCTTAGCAGAACTCGCTTCCGAAAACTAAGTCTGTGTAATCCACCTTTAACTAGCTGCAGAAACTGCTACCGTTGCGTATCTTGGCTGGACAACAGATTGTTACAGTTTGTGAAATACGCTCTTTAATTTTTGTAAGCTTATTCATAAACCTATGCCAAGTTGCAGCATACATTCCTCCATTAGAAAACTTTATACAGGTATTACCGCATTTATTATATTAATAGCTACTAACTAGAAATTAGGCAATAGAGGCAGGCATAAACCCACAGCTGTGCTAGTACTAAGCGCTTCTCCTTGTTAAGTATAACTAACTACTCTCCCCGTACATTCCATCTTCCCAGTGCAGTCGCAACTAGGCCTTTGTTTTTATACTGGGTTACCTGAGAGGACTGGTTCAGTGTAAAACGTCAGAACTAGTTGGAAGATGAACGACACGTGATGTATTATGGACTGTGTTACAGTATTGGGTCCATTGTGGCTTTTACGTTTGGTGTTGTTGTTTTTTTTTTTTTTTTTTTTTAAAGTTAAGCTATTTAATTTGGAAAAGGTGCAGGGTAGAAAGATCAGGAGATTGGCTCTTACTCTTCTTGAGAGGTGGCTGCTCAATTTTCTTTGAAAAATTTTTAAAAAAAAGGAAAAAAAAAACCAAAAAAAAAAAAACAAAACAAAACAAAAAACCCCCTAAGCCCCCAGTTTGACACATTTCACTACCATCTTACTGGGTAGTCAACGCTTCCTTGCTTTGGCATTCAGTACCCTACTCTCTGTAGGAAGATTGTTAAAAAACACTTTTTTATATAGGTAACTTTAAGACCATCGTTACGCTGTGCGTAAAGAATGTACAGAGAAATTTGTAGGTATTTTTTGAGGAACAATTAATTTGTTAATGATATGTAGCTATTTAATTTTTCCCTTTCCTTTATTGTAATCATTCATTTTTTTTTTTTTGTTTGGAGAAAAAAGTTGATCTTTTTTTTGTTGTAGATTTGTCTGTAATACAGTAAAAGTGCAGGAACACAGTTATTCTATGAGAACACTGCATTAGCATTAATAGCCACTAGTTTGTTACTGCTACAGGCTACTGAGCATTATAACAGTAAAATACTAATACTGTAGATGGACTCTGTGGAAAATGTGACTCCTATATTTCTTTGTAAACACGAATAATGTTTTTAAAGCTAATATTTTCAATAATAGCTGTTTTACAAGGTTACATTTACTTATCTGAGATAGGTAAATGGATTTGAGGGCAATAAAGATTTAATGTGATGTGTCCGGTAAAACGTATATTCAAGACAATAATCCCATGCAAGCCAAAGGGTCGGGGGGAGGCGGAAGGAAACGAAACTGAACTCACCATCGTGACGTGGTGAAGTTTCTTCACAGAGCCAAGTTAACTACAGTTCAGTCTGAAAGATTCTCTGTGTTTGTAAATCTGTAATATACCATTCTTTTGTGGCCTTGTTTCACCTGGACAAAAAAAAAAAAGGGTTGGCAGGCCATCTTTTTTTTTTTTTTTTTTTTTTTTGTACTTAAAAGTAGCCTTAAAGAACAATAAAGTGCTCTTAAATCACAGGTGTGTGCATACTCTTCTGTCGTGTTTGGTAAGAAAGGAAACTGATTTCTATTCTTCGTAAGCTGGATCTAGAAACAAACTACCGTTCATGTCCTGTTTTTTCCCTTCTGAGGAAACTCATTTCGGATTCTTTTACCCTGTTGTTGAACGGACAGGGGGCTATATTCTTTATCCCTCCCTCCCTAGTTACGGAGCTTGTCAAGAAACACTCTGCAATGACAAAGAGAACCTGTTGCTGCCACTGCAGCCATGGCCAGAAATACCAGCAGCTTTGGGCCCACATCTCAGGCACTGAATGCAGTGCTGGCAGAATTCCCACTGATCAGGTCCTGACTGTTTGCCCAGTATTGCTTTCCCTACAGGGCTGAGGCAGCTGCTCCTGTTCCTAGTGTAGCTCACCAGCAGCAGCTCCTGAAGAGTTTAGAAAACAGCAGCTAGTCAGGCTTTTCTGTACCATTTGTGAAAAGACCAGTGTCTTCATTTCCTTTCATACTTGTTTTGTCTCAAATTCGGGTTTTATCTAGAGAACGGAAATTATTTCCTAAAGCCAGCAGCTGTATTGTACATGCAGATACAGCCATGATCTTGTTTTGGATAAGCAGCGTTTCGATAGAAGATCGTTCACTTGGCCAGAGACCATTAATCCTTGAAAACAGGTGTTCTTAGTACCTGATTTTGGGAGTGTTCAGATGAATCACGCTGAATCAGGCAAGGACCTCTCAACTCTGCATGTAGCAGAGGTGTCACCAAATTTCAAAAAGGACCCCCTAAAAAATAACAAGATAGATAGAAACTCACTGTTGTATTAGAAGTGTCTAAACGGCTTGAAAGACAAAGCAGGCCATTGCATGGATACACATGGTGTTAAAGTAAAGACTATTCTGGGGAGTGGGAGATTGCATAAGAACACATGAAGAATGATTAGTTTAGTTTAACACATCTGAAAAACCATCCCTCTCTAAATACCCATGGAAAGAAGCCTAAGTACACGCTTTAAGAGTTTTTGGGAGAGAGGCCAACCACAACAAGGCTCACACGCCTCTCAGTCTGCTCTCTGAAGGGAGCTGGTTTCCTTTTAGGAAAAAAGTTAGTTATCCCTACATCAACAATTTGGGGACTACATGAAACAGGACGAGCAGCACTGCTATCTTACAGGTCAGTAGATTAAGTGTGTTCTATTTTCTGCACGGCAAAAGGAAAAATAGAGGAGTAATTTGTTTTCTTATCATCACATCATCATTTTTCTAATTAGCAGCATGCAGTCATTTGACACAAAAGGGTAGCACCACGGCCCAGAAAAATGGTTTGTACGTATACATTTCATATGAAGCAAGTCCTGTATGATTTGTAATGGCTCATCTTTCTCTGTGAGCAAAACGAAAAGCAGCATCCAGCTGTGCTGCTGCCCTGCCCGGAACTGGAACCAGAATTTTCATTTCACAAAACAGATACAACAGGGACCGAGTTCAGAGCTTTCTGTATGGGTTGGTCAGCGACCTTTCTGGAATACAACTTCTATGCATCTCAAGCTGCTTTAGCTGTGAAAATGAGCTTTCTATACAAATAAAATGTAGAGGATAAATTGATAATGATAGCTTGACACAACAATGGTAGAAGAGGAGTGTATAACTTACTTGCCAAACCCGTACTAACAAACATAGCCACTGGAAAATGACCGCTGCGCCTATCCAGCAGATTGTGCTTACCCAGTAGGGCAGAAAGGACCGACCAAAACGTTCATTATTTCTTTCAAAACTAAGAACAAGTGAAGCAGCAAATGGAGTTTAAAAACAGTACCGAGCTCAAGTGTCGATCCCTCCATGGCTTGCGCCAAATGCAGGCATATTGAAGTCAGATGGCTGAGGAGACTCCTGCCACTGCTGCAGAGAACTCAGCAGGGATCTACTGCAACTGCTCAGCTGCTCATAAAGCAGCTACGCTACTACACAGTGTAACTGAACTGCTAGACTTTTTAAAACTGGCACATGCACAAAACTCAGAATTGTAACCAGTTCATCATTGTACTTGGAGCTGTAATCACCAGTTCAGAAGCTGCTTCACAAGCAGCAGCTGAACTGCCATCGCAGCTGGGCTGAATGCTCACAGAGGGGTGCGGGGGACTGCTAAGAGTGGGAACAAATCCAATTGTTCCTAGGAAGCCAAATCAGTCAGGAGAGAAAAGATGCAAAATTGTTTTTCAAGCTCCTGCAGAAGCCTTTGGGCAACAGCCAGGTTAGAACCCACTGCATACGTTCTAACAACTGCTTACATTATAAGAGATGATCCACAATGGCCACGGGAATTAAGACGTCTCCAGTGTCCAAACACCTTACCGATATGTAATGTTGCTTAATGTGATCCTGGTGAAAAGGATCAGAAGTATTTCAAATGTTGAGTAAGAGCTCTGCTCACCAGAGCTGGCACACTGCTGCTTGGCTGAGAGCATTCACCACTATCTTTAGATCCTTCTTGAGGAACAGTGGAATAGGAAACTTGTCTGCGTCTTCCTGATACACAGAGGATTCCATTTCATCTGGCATAGATACAGATCCAAGTATGCATTGCACATAGCATCTCAAGGATGTCTCCATCTCTCTTTCCAGAGCAGACAGTGCAAAGCTGGACTACGTTATGTGTTGAAGCACATAAATCCCTTCAAAGGCCCACATCAGAAAACACACCAATTTAATAACAGTTCTTTTTAACCTCTCCAGTAATGGGAACATTCTGCCCCTCTCTGAGGAACAACTATCTCAAGGGCTTTTCTTGGCTATAAGACAGTCAAGGTAGGTATTTTAATTGCTTATTTTTAAACTACAGTTACGTATAGCTCCACAGCAGCTGCCTTGTTCTTCACACAAAGCCGTCCTGGCTTCACTTGGTGCTCTCCTGATGCCATGCAAGGCAAGAGCGCTGTCTCCACAGGTGCACAGGGGAGTGCTGCTGCAAACACGTGCTCTATGGAGTATGCTCAGCTCCTGCGGGAGGGGTGCTGGGAGGCTCACGGGGTAGTGCTGCACACCAGTAGTGATATTTAATTCACATCAGACATTTTTCTGCAGGGCACAAACCTTGAAAGAGACTTACTCAATTATCTGAACTTTAATGATGGAGGAGGAGTAAGTTTCAGGGCGCTAGCAAAACTGGGTATGTACTACTTAACCTCTGTGTCTGTGGCCACCAGGAATATAACCACAGTCTTCTGAGCACCAGTCCAGTTCTTGATTCACCTCGGTACGTGGCCTGCCCACTGGTGCTCATCCTTCAGCCTCGTGGGTGCAGCAAATTTCTCGAGTGTATTCAAGGTTAATCCTGCCCAACCATTGTCCCAAGGAAACACCGTCATTTCTGTAGAAAAAACAAAGAATAGCAGATCTTGTCTTCCTGGATCTAGAGCCACAGACATCACTCCTTTCTCCAGTTCTCTAATTTGAGGTTTCCTCCAAAACATTTAGTAGTTTACAGCAAACTCAAGTCTCATAATAACTCCCTCAGCACAGGCTGAAAGCAAGCTGCAGAAGACAAAGCCCAGTGTAGAATAGCCATTGCAAAAATAGCAGTTAAAATGTTTATTGTATAACAATAAACTTTTT
Organism: Numida meleagris; assembly: GCF_002078875.1. Taxonomy (NCBI): domain Eukaryota; kingdom Metazoa; phylum Chordata; class Aves; order Galliformes; family Numididae; genus Numida; species Numida meleagris. Next base: position 4,247,337 of record NC_034419.1, on the reverse strand, counting down.
TTTTTTTTTTAATTAAAAGAAGTCTGAGGACAAATCTGATCCTTTGCGTTTTATCTGACCTTACAATGGTAGGATGAGTACCTTGTGCCAGCTGGCAATCTTCTGCAGAGCCCTCGAGCTTTTAGTTCAGAACTAGGTTTGAATTCCTTCGTCTTTGGGCTTCCACACAATGATTCTAATGAGGAAAGGCACTTAGTGTTTGTCCACGGATTAACGTGACATCAGGTTTCGTTTTTACTTGCAGAAATGTTTAATTCTTGGCAAATGTGGTCAGTGCATTTTCAAAACCCACCAATACGTAAAGGTGCACTGCTGTGAGCAGAGCAGCACACTGACTCTTCTGCTGGTGCCAGGCTCGGAGCCCTGCAGGCCGCTTCTGCACGCTCCCCTGGGCTTGCAACAGGAGACACTGCATCTTGGGCAGTGCTCTTGGCCTCCTCGCTGACATGCTCAGTGTTCCCGAATATCACTCAGCAGGATTTTCCCTTTCCTTGGGAACTTCCACCCCACTACACTGACTTAAGAGAGACAGCTCTCCCTGGACCGGCATGGTAGAATTCATGAAGGGAACCAGATGTTTCACTAAGATTATTGTTGACGTCTCCTTACACGCTTTGTGCTTAAGGTGGACAACGCTCAGTTCAAATGAAGCACGAGCAGCAGCCCTCCAGATGCACTGCTTGTGACTGGTACAAGATACAAACCCGGGAGAGATGCCCAGGGCCCTGCTCCTGAGTGCTGAACTATTTGCAGCACGAGCTCCTCCCACGTGCTCTGTGCTCAGCTGCCAGAAGTGGACAGCACTGACTGAGGCAGCCTCCATCCGTGGGACAACAGCATCTCTAAGAAACATTAAATATGAATTGAATTTCTCATATTTTCCTTTTGTCACAAAGGAAATCACAAAGGAGACCAATTCATAAGACAACAGTACACCAACTTAGGAGTTTTTACAGCCGCGAACTGGGGTATCACTCCAGCATTTATATCTGACTGACATGCCTCTCTGCTAAAAATGGTTGGCGCAGAATTAGTCATCCATGGATATTCGGATTAGCATCCATTTATATTTTAAGAGAGGCAGAAAAGGAGAATTTCTTTTTCCATCAGCTATTTTTAAATGATGACGAAGCAGTTACTGAGTACCAGTAAGAACACACTTCATTACATTGACACGAGACAGCCTTTTGCTGGGTGGGCTAACCAGTTATACCATTCACTGCTGCTCTGTTCATTCTAATTTTACATTTTGTTTTGCTAAGCAGCAGTTTTTCTAAATGTCAAGGAGAACATCTGTGTGCTCTCCATCACAAAGACAGGCACAAAGGCATCTGTCATCATGAAGCTGTGTCAGCCCCACGCCTGCTACACTTAATAGTCAAAAAGCTGCTTATCTTTAACCTGTTTACTCAGAGTGCTTCTGAGAGTGTCCTGCTATTCAAGGTGGAATCAATGATACTTTTTCTAAATCAGGAAAACACAAAGCTCAAATCCCTCGCTTCCTGAATTAAGATAACGGGTTAATGACATGTGGTTTGTGCATTACATTTAAAATGTACCAATGAGAAACTACTGCAATTATATTCCTTCTCATTCGTTAAAGGAAAGTATAAAAAACTGGGTTTTTGCTTTCAGAAAAAAAGCTTCAAGTAGTTAAAAAAAAAAGTTCTCAGCCTGAAGTCAAACCTTTGCTCTCTGCTGATCCACTGCAACATCCTAAACTTTTCATTTCTTCCTGTGGGGGGAGGGCGGAGGTGGTGGGCAGAGAGCACAGCAAGGAGTGAGGAAGAAAATAATGGAAAGAACTAACAATACTTAGAGATTAAAGCAAGGGCCTTTCCTTTTCCTTTTCCTTTTCCTTCCAAAAGGGCTCCTGCTAAGGCTACAGAAAAGCTCACATTATTATCATCTTCGGAAGAAAATGCATGTATTCAAACAGCACCACGGGTAATGCAGCATTGTTACAGGGTTTACAGCAGCAAAGTCCTTTTCTCTTACTTTCATTGTCACACCTTTATTTAACCCAACGCTACTTTCATTTATCAAACATTTTCTCAGGTCATTAATGGTTCCTGACATTGTTCTTGCTGCTGGGGCTTGTTATCCTGTTTTATATACTGACATTAACACACCTAATTTGAAAACAAAACCAGAGTAACAGAACTGCAGAGAGTTCAGAAAACTTAAGCTAGGACTTATCTCCTGACGCGTGAGCAGCCAGCAGCATCACCCTGGCTTCCTGCATCAGCAGAGCCATGAGCAAACCCACTGTGCCTGCCTGGGGAGAACACCCAGCTCCCTCCTGGGGTGCCCACAGGGTGCCAGCCAGCGTCACTGCTCATCACAGCCAGCAGTGAATTCAGCAAGCTGCTTCCAGAAATGGTTGCAAACTAGGAAATGAAATGATTCAAATGGGCAAGAAAAAGAGCCCAGGTGAAAAGCTCCTAGCACCAAGCTGATTTTCCCTACCAAGTGAAAATGATGGAAAGAAATTAACGGAAACCAATATCTAATTGGAAAAAAACATTTCTGGTCATTGCTCGGAGTTGCTGAAAATAAACGAAGGTCATCCTCTGTTGTGAAATACTTGATCACCTTAGTGGTACCTTTTGTCATGTGCTTGTAAGTCTCTCAGTAGTAGCTCTCATACCTCTCCCAGGACACTGAAAATTGCGACTGAAAGAAGTCATTACTCAACCTGCAGAGTCTAATTTGTAAAGCTAACAACTGAAACCAGTCAACCTAATTTTTCAGAAGTAAGCAACATTGTCATTTTGCCCCCTCAACACACATGCACATAATTTCCCTTTTGCTTTGGGGAAACCTTCCTCATAAACCAAGAAAGCAGAATAGTCCAGGGCAAAATAGCATAGAAGAGCATGCAGTTTCCTTTATTGTAATATAGATGTGGCTGTCTGAATAGAGGCTAAGAACAGGGTTCAAAATAACGAACCACATAAATGTAAAACGAACTTCCACTTTTAAAGACTGCATTACAGACATCTAAAACATGCTATTTCAGATGTCTTCATTTCAAACCACTCCTCTGTCATTTCAGAAATTTGCTAATTTAGCCTTCAGCTTCCCTTCAGCACTGCCCTACACTAATGCAGTGTGATGCAGTTAGGCAGACATTTGCGTTTTTGGAAAACAAAACAAAACAAAAACCCCAAAACCAGCCACGCAAAGCCACCACCACATGGGACATAGCGAGATTCTGGGGCTCTGGTTTTGAAAATTTCCACGAGTTCTTCTCCCAACAAGAAGTCCTGCTTTTGTTGTTTCCAGCCTTACAAACGCGCTCTGTGAGTCAGGCTGTGACCTTTCAGGATGATGCAAAATCAGCAGTAATAAATCAAGTGGTGACTAGGCTGACATGTCTGTAACTTTAGTGATTAATCCAACAAATAATTTCTGCCTGGAAATACAGGAAAGAGGAGTGGGATTCTCCTCCTGCTCTGCCCTGCTGTAGCTGAACTCTGGAGGCAGCTTTGGTCCTACCAATTCTCACAGGAAATGCCTGGGCAAAGGCCGAGGATTAAAGTCTATAGCAGATCCACCCATAATACATCATGAGAGAAAGAGAAGCTAATGAAGGGAAGAAAAAATACTCTTTCTTTCTATAAGAAGGGTTTGTTCCTTTGAACAGTTGTTTCATGACAGATCCCATCTTCTCAATGTTCTTTCTATGGCTAGAAAGAGCAAACTTCATGCATTTTCCCCTAAGAAAAGAGGCAATTTTACTAGCACAGGTAATTGTAGCTCACATACCAAGCCACTGCTTTCCTCTCACTGAATATTTGACTAGATCCTTCTCTTTACTCCACCCACAGGGGAAACACAGCTCTCAGGTGGGGCCCTAGACTCCCTTCTTCATGCAGCTCTTCTGGCTGGTATAGATAGGTATCTACAACGACAGCCATATTAACTTGCCAATGACTATGGACGTAAAATCTACCCAAGGCTTCAAAGTCAGCCACTGTACAGACAGTTCTTGGAAGTGAAGTGAACTTTTACAGTTTTTTAAACTGTAAAAGAAGAATTTCTTCCTGTGAGCTACTAATAGCATAGCAATCTATATTCAGAATGCTGACCGCCAGAGCTCCAGAAAGAAAATGAGTGCACCCAATTTGATTAGCTGGCAGGATTCGACATTTACTGCATGTATACAGAGTATAAAACATCACAGCTGCCTAATATGTGATCTTGCTTTTAGAGAATCAGCAGGATTTGGACTTCAGGACTTCTTTACACTACTCCACAGCAGATAAAAAAGTGGTTTTCTGGTTTAACACGTTAAGGAAAGGATACGGATAATTGCTTTTGTATTACTTGCACAAATCTCAGTTGTTTTGTGGGGTGTTTGTCCTGCACAGATATCAAGGCATAACGAACAGAACAATATCCAAGTATTTCAGTGACTAGAAAGTGTTCTTGCCATGCAGTTACTTTGGTTATAACTTACGTGAACAATTGTAAGGTAGTCACACTGATATCCCACCACAATTGTGTTATTCATTCACAGAACTTACTGAAATCACTGCATGAGAAGACATTTCACTTGAATTTTTTCAGAAGCAAAATTAAAGAAAAAATCAGGTTATTATAAATAATTGCACTTGGAATCAATTCTGTTCTTGAGTCATTTAGTTTCACATTTTGAAGTCTTTCTACACAGTCACAAAACAGATGTGTTCATTTTTAAATTAAAGAGATTCTCGGGACTTAAAGGAATATAAAAATCACCCTCCTACAATTTCCCCACTCCGCACACAGGAAAAACAAAACAAAATAGAAACAAAAACAGTGCTGGGAGACCAGCAACAACATTTTGAGAGTTGATAAAACACCGATCTAGCCAACCAGTCAGACTGATGAGAAGTAGAGATTCTCTCCTTGGGAAAATGCCACTGCTTAGCTTTGCAAGCCTGACGTGCGAATCAGCAACACTACAACCTCAAACCAACACACTTCAAAAACTTCCACATAGGATGGTGTTTAGAGAGCATATGGAACATTTATTAAGGTGTGGGATCATATAATGAAGCTTTTAGACATAAAGACCCTTTGTTTGTGGATCTGCTTAAGGAAGCAGACTTCTAGAGCACACGTTAAGGCACAAATTAAGAATGTTCTTTTCTGTCAGAGGTTTAGAAAAATGGGGGGACTTTTAAGTAGCACTTAATTTTTGCAACAGAACTAAAGGGAGAAGACTGCCCAACCTGTACTCCTTGTAAATCTTTGAAACCTTATAGTTAGTGCAACCCAAGAGGAAGCCCCAAAATAGAAGAAAATTGATGCTAAGCCTCTAGAGAATTTCCAATAGACAGGCCCTGACCAGAAAATGAACCAAAATTCTTGGGAGGAATGTAAATTACTCAAAGCCAATGACAATACCTCTGATGGGAAAGCTCCTAAACTGGGTCATCCTTGATCCATTGCTCCTAAAGCCTCAGAGAGCAAATCTCTTTATAGCTGTGTTTCCTGGCTCTCCTCCAGGTTCCCCTTCTTCTGGCACTTGTGCTTTTCTTCTGCCCTTCCTATCTTCCAGCTACAATGGAAACAGGGGAGGAAAAGGAAATATTAACACAGTAGGACAAAAAGAATGCCTGGAGCTTCATTACAACAGAGATGTGGGGCAGTGGGGAACCATTTCAAAGGATTTCAGTTTATTTGCTCTTCTTTAACAACTGAAGTTTCTTTGCTCTTTTGAGAAGTAAGCGATTGTATATGTAAGGCTAGATATATTTTGAACTTTGTTTGTGAAAACTTTAACTGAGGAAAAGAGACAATGACTACACTGTGAAAATTTAGCAAAATGCAAACATGTCATTAACACTATGAGATAGTCCAACAGTCTACAGTTGATGGTTACTTACCTTGTACTTGGTTCATGAACAGTTCTCAGTATTTCACCCAGGAAATGTATGAAAATGGTTTTATCTCCTCTGAAGTACCTTTACAATAAATGATCAAAACTCATCAAGAAATGTTTGTTAAGAAAGAGAATAGGAAAAAAAAACAACAGGTTTAATTCTTACCACAGTCTTCCATTTTAATATCTATTCTTGCTTCTTAATTCTTCTGTTCCATTACCAAAGTCAATCCGCACCTTCCTTTTGCAAAAGAACCCAAACCTCTAATTCTAGGGCAAAGAAACTTAAAATGGGAGTGCAGACCTTGGAAAACAGAACAGATGTTATTTCTAACCACTCTTAGACTGGATTGCTAATTTATATTACTCTGCTTTCCAACTATGCTAACAACCCAGGCATAATGTGGATTTGATTCCATTTGGGAACAGAATGCACTTGCTGCAAAACAGCCAGTTAAAGCTTCTAGCAGTCAAGCTGGTAACAAAAAACACAAGCCTCAAAACCAGAAACTCATTTTTAAAAAGTGCATCCAGCTAACTTCTTCCTTTTCCTTATTTCTTTTACACAAGAATAAAAACGCTCTACTGTTACTCCTCAATATTTTAGTTGAATTGCTACACAAAACATTACGTTTACTCTGGTAAACATTTTTCAGCACATCTACACAAGAAAGAGCAAAATTGACAGAGCAGTCATTTAAAAGTTAACAACAGATTTATTTATTTCTCATTTACACACATAAAAATTTTAAAGTACATGCTTAATAGTGCAAGATTGTCTTTACATGTGAAATCAGACTCCCTTCAGAATTCTGCAACCCAGTTTAAGACATCACCGAAGTCTGGCTTCGAGCATCCAAATATGGAGACAAATGAACTTCACTAACTCCACAACAAAACTGATTAAATTAAAAGGTATTAGTAGACTATGTTAGAGATGAGATATACTTGTATGGTCTGTTATACACCTGCTGTTCTATTGCCCGGTTGACTCAATCAGTGTTGGGGTACTTACTCAACAGAAGAGACTCTACCAAAACAAGCTTAGACAATGGACAGGAGGGAAAGTTCGTTGAGTTGGAAGGGATTTACAAGGATCATTAAGTCCAACTCCCAGCTCCACACAGGACCACTCAAAAATAAATTCCTATGTCTGAGTGTGCTGTCCAAACACTCCTTGAACTCTGGCAGCTTGGGGCCGTGACCTGGGGAGCCTGTTCCATGCCCAATTACCCTCTAGTGAAGAAATTCTCCATAACATCCAGTCTGACCCTCCCCTGTCACAGCTCCATGCCATTCTCTCAGGTCCTATTCACTGTCACCAGAGAGAAGAGATCAACACCTGCCCCTGCACTCCCCTCGTGAGGAAGCTGTAGGCCATCATGAGGCCTCCCCTCAGTCTCTTGCGGCTGAACAAACCAGGAGACTTTAGCCTCTCCTCAAACATCTCACCCTAGGTCCTTCACCATCTTTGTTGTCCTAAACGTGTCCTACAAAGGGCACTGTCATACCCAGAGGTGTGACAGTGTCAAGAAATGTCCAACAGACAATCCCAGAGCAATTTGATATTTGGCAAGCTGGTAGATCCCTGCCAAAATATTGGCAGTGCCCTCTCATTAAATGGCAGCTCCCTTCAGATGGGAGCCAAAACTAAATGGTGGCCACTGTGTATGTGTCCTTGTCTCAATCCTTCTTCCCATGTTTCTGACAGTTACGAAGAGGACAAGGTTTCTTTAAATAATAAGTGCTTTTAAAACTCACTTCATACTGTGAAAGCTGGAACAGAACATTTTGGTTTCAAAAATGCATGAAGCCACAAACACTAACAATTATAGCAACAAAATAATTTAAAAACAATAGTTTGGTCATATTCTGAAACAACATGCCACTTATGCCCTTATGGCCAAAAAAAACCCAACAGCCTCCTCCTGATACTCATGTATACAATCAGTGACACAGACCTTTAAATCACATTCTTTTTCAGGATCTCAGATCAAAAGGTATGTTATTATTCACTGTCCCTTGTTGATTTTCAAGCATTGATCATCTTGACATTATCAGAATCTCTTAATGACATTTCCAAATATTAACAGCAGGAAGCTGAATTACCTACTACATACCATTGTTGGAAATGAAACTCGAGTATCTCCAGCAACAGAGAAACGCTGTACACACACCACTTGACTTGTTCACTCTTCCTCCTCTTTAAATCTGAGCAAGCAGTTAGAAAGAAGTCTATCCTAAGCTTGCAATGTTTGACTGCTAAACCCCTATTGAAGAAGTTAGCAAAAAAATTAAATGTCTTTCTCCCAAAAATGGGATTTTTGAGAGGACTAGTCTATCAAAAGCATTAAGCAGTTGGTGAGAATGGTCCAAGTATGTTCCATACATCAGCTGCTGCTCTGCATGGTTCATGAGGCAGGATATGCACAGCTCACTCATTCCTAACTACTACAGCAGATAAAAACACAACTACTGTCTATCTAATTTGGCATGCAAGAGACACACAGCAGTAAATATTTTAATAAAAGTGGGGAAAAAATGTTTGTTTTTTTTTTGTCTGTGTGGCCAAATAATTGTAATGCTGTTACATTTATACCATCTATCATCTCAAAACATTCTGGACTTAGTACCAATAATAACATGTAACTACTGCTCCAATAGCTACTGGGTGGAATTTCAGTAGGAGTTTTTCATTAACAGCATACAGCACTCCTGCAGGAGGGTCATTTAGAAAATAAAACTGAACAGAAACTTTGGGAAGGATGGCTGAAATATTAAGTAAAGAAAAAAAAAAGCTTACAAAAAACCCCCAAGAAATTACCAGGCCATCTATATTATTAAAAACAAAACAAAACCCTAAGAAGACATACATAGCCTTTTTTTTTTTTCCCAAAGACTTTGGTTTAATGTTTTCCTTTAGTGGAATAACTTTAATGATGTGGTTCTTAATTGTGCCAAAGTTTGACATGAACTCACATCATCAGAAGAAAGACCATAACCTATGGTAGTCACTAAGTCCACCTCCCTGAATACATGGACTTTGTTTCAGTATTCACTTAAAGTGCATCCACAAAGTGACTGTCTCCTTGGTAAGAACTGGTAAAATCATAGCATAGCCAAAAGCACTCTGCTGTACTCTCTTAATGTTCTGCTGTACTCATGCCTATGAAGTCCCAAAGCTGTTGCTATTTAAACAAAAGGACAGTGATCCTTTGCGCATGACAATAATAATAAATGCAACACTCTTATAGCCTGTCCCACAGCACTATGAATAAATGATCTAGACAGACATTCAACTTTTCACATTCCTCTGATGACAGCAATTCCTGACATTACTCTTCACGGTTTAACAGCCAACTCCTGAAGTGACGTCATGGGGAGTTTTGTCCAAAGAAGAAACACAGCTGCTGGAGGTCTCCCTGTACCATGCCTGCTATAACCAGTACTCCTGCCTGCTTTGGAGACACTCTGCTAAGAAGTAAATTTTACTCCAGGTCTTCCCATTTTAACTACATATTTATAGAGTGATATCATTGAAAAATATAAGTTACAGGGGAGGAAACACGGAAACATACCAAGAATCTCCGGCAGTATACATACTAGTGAGAGAGCAGAGAGGGAGGTCCACTTAAAACTGAAGCTTAACCAGTAGTATGAAAACAGAGTTCTTTTGTTTGCATTACTTCCAAAATAATAATGGAAAATTATGCTCAGGCTTTTCCTGTTTCCCCCCCCTCCCTCTCTCAACACATCAGCAGTAAATTAAGAATGCTTTATACCAACAGAAGCTCTGCTAACACATAATTACAATGATTTCATTCATAAAATTCTTTGTGTAGAAATGCTAGTCTCCTGTTTTAGGTAAACTTCAGCACTGTTGATTTCAATGATTCAAAAGGATAAAACACATTCAGTTGGTTCCTTGTAATAGCTCTAGATAATCAAAAACCCTCATTTCCCCTTCCTCCTTCAAAAAAAAAAAAAAAAAAAAACAGAAAACAATGATGCAAGTATTAAAAGAAAAAAAAACAGCAGTACCTATTTAGGAAATAGGCAATTCAAACAAAAGTTGCCAGTGATGTCATTTCATTTATACACTGCCTGAGTCACAGGTTCCTGAGGAAGTGGTAACACCTACAGAAATACTGTATGAAAGTCAGACTTTCAAGCATGAAATGAAAACAGAGACATTTAAAGACAAAGCAAAACCCTCAAGCAAAATCACAACTGCTTTACAGATTTCCTGTCACTCCTGCACAAATTTGAAAGAAATCTGTCACTAGAAATTAATTTGCTTGTCCATCCACACCCCTCTGCTACCTGTGAGAGGAAGACTGGGCTGGGGAGGAGATATTGATAGGGGGGCTGGGGGGATGGAGAAGAAGACAGCAATTTACTGGCTGTCAAAAAACAGAGGTCCAAAGACACTCAGAGTGGGCAAGCAAGACTAGGAACCTTCACTGGTTCTTCCAGGTCCATGTTGATATGATGTGGAAGTAATTTTAGTAGCATTTCTCCACACAGTTTTAGCTCACACTGGTTTGATTTAGAAAGTAAAATTACTCCCGAAATGAGAAGCCAGCTTTCATTTCAAATGCACCAAGCTCCTTCAGCACTGCCTCATCTCAGCAGGGATGCCAAACTGAAGGTTTTAAAGAGAGTACAGACACTGCACCAAAAGAGCAAGTCAGGAAAACATTAGTGGCCTCCTCTGCGAGAAAGAATAATGCCTCCCATTTGTTTTTTATGTAGTGGATATTATCATTTCACTAATAAATAAAAAAATGAATTATTCTGGTGAGATCATACAAAAATCAAGTGTCCTGGCGCTGAAAATCAAACAAGCCTGAATTATTGGATTCTCCAAGGCTGTTGAAGCAGCAGTCCACTGCCAAACAATTTAAGAGCAGAAAGTAACTGTATGGGAAAGGAGGGAAGTTAAAAAGAATGATTTTTTAAAAAATCATACTTTTTATTTGCAGCAGTAAAACACTATATGCATGTGATCTTCAGTTACAGAGGCAAAGTCCATTGTACTTCATAGCAACATCCTATATAAATATCTATTCAAAAAGCAAGTTGGAACAGGCATTTAGACTGCTAGAACAAATGCTAACACAGTGTATACTCCCTGCCAGCCAGGAAACAACACATCTTTTTTAGAACTCCTGACAGCCCCTTTTTATTCCCAAGCTGAAGGAAGTGCCTGCAAGAAGGTACAACTGCAGGTGAGGCCTGGCCTGACTAAACAGACAAAAACACACTGTTAATACAAGGAATTCAGACAAACAGCTGCTGGGAGTTCTGACAATCTTGTCAAAGAATGCCCAAAATAATTCCATGAGATGTGAAAAAATGCTACACCAAAGTTGCAAATGGCAGAGACTGCATTGTCAGTTACTGGGGGGAAACAATCAGTACTTGAAATTATAGATGGTTGGAGTACTCATCTTTATCCTTATCCTGGAATGAGATCACCTGCATTGGGAAACGAGATGAAAAGTTTGCTGCTCTAAGATAGAAAATACCTTAAGGTACCCAGCATCACTGCTACTTCAGTGTATTGCTATTAATTCTTCTGGGAGTAGCTTAGGTTTCCCTTCTGCTGAGTCAGTTTCCTTGGCCAGGTTAATATAATTTTCAAGTGACTCATTCAGAAGAATTCACTACAACCTGGACAAAATACCAGTCACTGACTGGTGAAAGAATACAGACTGCTGAATTCCAGCTACTGCGCTTAAGAGTAAAGTGGCTACAAATTAGCCCAAGCCACAGCCCATTTTGGTTAACACTGCACGACTTCAAATAACCCCCAGCAACACTTGGACAGAGCAATGGGTCGGAGCAGCAGATTATTTCTTTTGATCTGGGATAACTGAGAACAAAAAACATAGCTATTCTTTGCCAAGTACATATATTCAATTTCTCTATATTTTACAGATGACAACTTAGTAAAAAAAATCAGAAAAAAGCAGGAACTGTTAAACCCTTTATGTCAACCCAGTAGTGATGCTATCCCAAAGCAGGAAGTTCTGCTGTCCCTCCATTCCTCAATAACTTTTCACCATGAAAAGTCACCACTGTCAGTAGTACTGGACCAAAGGGTGTCAATAAAAGTAAAATGAGACTGAAAGCATTCTTTGTCACTAAATTGTGGTTTTCTTTGTTTGCTTAATTTCAAATCCTGTCAAGTGCTGCACAAATAAGAAAACAAACTTTAAAATACTGACAGCTGAAGTGATAACAGAGAACTAATGTCTACACTAATTTCAAACCCATAGCATTACCTATATGGTGCCACAGTATTTTTAAACACTGTTAGAGCTCTGGAGAAAATCCAGGGAGCTTTAAGGGAAAGAGATCTGGAATTGAAATGGAGGAGGTAGGTAGGGTTTTCATAGATAAGAATTTACATACTGTCAGACTGTAACAGTATAAAGTCCTTCAACTTCGCTATGACTTCTATTGCATGTATTTAAGGTAAGTAGCCAAATCTTACACAAAAGAACATTATACAGGCAGTGGAATAATAGTATCAAAGATGACAAAAATGAAATTTCAGTCCATCTCACTGGAGTTCTCTAAGGACATAATACCAAAGCCATACAGAGCACAAGGAAGGGACACTTTTTCCAGAATGAAGTTCAGTGGCTATAAGGGCTGGAGCAATTACTAGAATTTCACTTGATGTACAAGAGTACATTTTGTGCTGTTGATCTCTACTGAAGCAGAATCCTCCTTTAGTTTTTGGGAGTCATCAGCCTACTAGAAATATAAGTCCTATGGCTCCACTCCTTGGTGATTTTCTATACAAAATGGTCTGGGTCATCATGAATCTTTCTACGTGGATCCAAGTGTCATTTACACATTTGTGCCCTTTCACCCTTTTAGAACCCAACACTGAAGACTTCAGACTCAAACTATCCCATGCTCCATGGAGCAGATTCTCACACCAGCCAAACCACCTACTAGATAAAACTTTACTAGCAGTTTCCATCTAATATAAAGGGCATGCCCTAAGTGAAATTTATTTCAGATTGACAGGCTACAGCATAGGTAAAGAGGATTTAACAGCAGACTGTGAAAGTAAGTGAGAGATTTAAAGAAAGAACCAAGTTCCTTTGTTTCATGAACGTGGTGTTAGTCAATAACAAATTCTAGGCTTCAGCCAGCGCAGACACTGAAGAGATGGCACAGGAGAAATACAGTAAAGAAATATTCCATGAGTTTTTATAATGATGAAACACAAAAGTGATGGTACCAGCTCTCCATTGAGATTAAATGGCTTCCTAGATGTAATATGCACATGTCATAGAGGCCTTCTATGAGATATTGTCCCACCAACACTGCCATATAATGCCACTATATTTCTGTTAGACACCTTAGAAACAAAGACTAGGTTCCTCAGTCTGCTCATGCCCTCTTCCCAACAGATATGGTTTATTCCTGAGGGGCCATGGTAGCTGTTGGGTTCCAAAAGAAAACGATGACTTTAGGCTCTTCGTCACTGCCTAGGAGGTCACCACAGCACAAACACAACTCGTACCTCCTTCATGAAGAAAGGTCGAAGTTTAACTTCGATTAAACACCAGTATCTGCAGTTGAAAGGGCAGTGCCAAAAACCTTCAGTTAAGTACCTACAGGCCAGTAAATAAATGTGCTTATCTGATAATGGTATTTGAATTTGAACAGTAATGGAAATGTTAATAGCATTTCATTTCAATTTATTCTTATGACTTCTCACTCAGTTAATGCCTAGAAATTGAATAAAAGCAAAATAAGAACTATTTTGTTCCACAAGGAGGAAGAAAACAACATTAAAGTTAGACAACGGAAGTTATTCCAAGACGCACTGAAGTGCTTCAGAACATCAGAGACATCTGGGAAGCATATGTACAGCAAGTAGCTCAGCCTCAGAACTGTATGATACTGAAATTAGAGAGGTAAAGAAACATCATATTAACCCTGAGTTCCAAACCTTTAGATCTTGCATACTGGTGCAATTAAATAGATACACTGCATCTTTAAATTGAAAGTAGCTTTAACAGGGTAATCAAAGTTTTAGATATTTAAAATAACTATTAATACTTATCAGATTTTTAGAAAGATGTCTAGTTTTAAAGTTTCAGATAAACAAAAACTGCGGAAGACTTTTACACCCTATACTCAGCAATTCCAGAAGATAAAAATGCAGATCTTTCCCTTTAAACTACCCCAGTACCGATACAAGATTCCACCAGAACTACAGAATGCAAATCATTACAGCTCTTAAGTAATTCTGTATGTTAATAAACTGCTTAAAAATGTATATCACGTTATCAATCTTATTTATCATTACCCGACCGCCAAAAGATCAGTTTCCTATCAAAAAATATATTTAATTCAGATATATTTATTACAATGAAGTTAGCTGAAAAGGACATTAAAGCTTAAAGCTATTTTAATGATCTCAAAAAGAAATACAAATAATAACTAATGCGAACCTCAACATGTTTCAGTGAGTCTTCTTTTACGATGGGAATATAAGAGCTGCAGACATCCTTGCTTCTAAGGTGAATTTGACCTGCCAGAACATCCTCTGATGCGGCCTGAGAGGGAAGCCGTGAAATTATCTGCATCAGATATTCAGAACTTATTTTAAAGAAGGAACTAAACCAAACTAAATTAATTGGATTGACTAGCTGGTCAACTAATTTTCGTTATGTATACTAGAAATAAAGACTGTTTGCCACATTAAGCAATTTTGCCTTTTTTTTATGAGCAAGTTAGTTTCCACAATATAAAGCCTTAAAATGAATTTCAAATATACTTCTAAATCCTACTGCAAGATAAAAAACAATAGATTTGCTTTCAGTTTTGTAGTAAGTTACTTTGATATTTTACAAATCCATTTTTACATATCCTTGAGAACCCAGCAAAGATTCTCACAGTATTGTCTGTGATCAGCCACATATGGATGAAGCCATTCCTGATACTGCAGAAATTGAAATACTTAAATTCCAGCCAAAATGGAAATCAGAATTGGCATTTAACACCTGGTAAAGTAGTATATGACAGCAACCAAGAATGGCACAGTTAGAAAATCAATTTCTTATTTTAGTAATACATTTAACTACAAGTTCTTAACGAATCAATGATTCATCCTCAAAGCAATTTTTACTACATCATAGAACATTCTCTAAACTTCAGCAGAGCATAAGTACAATACAGACCCATTTTGGTCTTTCCTGTGTAAACATAAGTCAAACCACATTTCTTCCATAGAATGAAATTATGAGATCTTTACAGAGAATAACATAGGTAAGAACAATCATACTATAATAAAGAAAAGGGAATCAATTGCACTATAAATATCTACTGTGAAATAGCAAGCAATGTGATATACACTGCATGTGTAGGTTTTTACCTACTCCTGCTCTCCTTTAAAGAAAGATGCAGTTTAATTCCCAACAGGAAAATATTCTCAATCTTTATAATGAACTCTAATTAAAGGTGCACAAATGTTGGAAAGATGAAGAAAAAAAAACATTTAGACATGCTGCTTAGACATGTTTGCTGACAAACAAAATTAAAAAATGGAACAAATGAAATACCAAGGTTTACTTGAGCAGCAAATTTTATATATGTCTTATTAAGAAAATGGAAAAAAAGGAATAAGATTTAAACATAACCACATTACTTTGGTTATTTACATAATAAAAATGAAAATACAGAGAGTTATATCCAGGACAGACTGCTTTTATGGTGAAGATATTCATGCCAGTATGTGGTTTACAGTTGTTCATATTTGTTCCAGTTAGAATGGGCAAGCAATCATTAACTTGTTGAATAACAGATAAAAGGCAGCAACGCAGATCAAAGTAGGTCATCTTCCACCTTATTCAGCTGATTTTCAGACTGTTTCATCATCACTCATGTCCCAGATCTGCAACAAAAAAGGAAGTGTAATTTTAGTTTGTGCAGTTCAAATACACTTTTAATATACCTTCATAAAATTAACATTACTATTTAAAAGAAAGAGTAACTAACATTTATGGACAGTTGGCTAGAACCAATGGCTTTTTATCATTTTTTGGAGGTTTAGTTCATGGCAAATACTCTCCTTCCTCTTGGCAAGGCTTGTAGAAGCTTGTGATCAGGAAGAACATGGAGACACAGCGTTGAGCTAGATCTGGCTCTGAACTACTTGGTTCTGATCACTTCAACAGAAAAGTACACCTCTGCCAGGAAAAAGCCACCAACAGGTAGATATGTCTTCAGTATCTTTCAAATCGTTTTAAAAAAAATTCAGAGTTCAACACAGAAAGATCGAATATTTAATAGAAAAAAATAACTATAATTTTAATAAAACTCTTCATAACAAAATGTAATGTTTCTGGAATTCTGAAAAAAGCTCTTCAAATCCAACCCCAGAAAGCAATTGTTCAAATATTTTTCAGCAGTGCTAAAAACCATAAAATGAAAACTCTGAATGGCAGGATTTTCTCAGTTCCTAGAAGCGCTGCAAAATGGTGGTGTAAATCCTTATGGAAAATACTGAAGGAACAGTTTGTTTACGAAAGGAAAAAAGAGTTTTCATCCTGCCCTAGATGAGCAGCTTGGAGCTTGCCAAGGCAAACACAAATGTCCAGCTTACCAGTCAGGGTCAAGGATGTGGAAAAGAAATATGAAAAACAAAATCTTTAAATAGTGTTTATGGTATGATTCAAACTGGCAATAAGTAAGAAATCCAAAGTTCAGACTGATAGTCCATCTTTGTTGAGTCTAATTTTTGAAAACAAATCCCATAGATTTTAACCCTCAAAAACACTCCCAAAGAAAGGCAATAAATACTTTAATAAATGCCGTGAGGTGAATCAAAGGCAAAAGTGAAAAAAGCAGACTGAGATCCCTAAAAGTCTTCTTTATCTACAAAGCAGATGCACTGGGAGCAGTGCCAGCTTCTCTGCTCTGTGCTTTCCCATCATCAGTTCTGATCTGAGCAGTGTGGGTGAGAAGGCAAGTACTCGCTGGTTTGTTTGTTTTTCACAAAGAAAGGCTGGTAAGGGTGCCAGTTACATGAGTTATTTTGTGATATGAAAATACCTCCATCCAGAAACTGTCTTGCTGTTCCATAGCTTCTGTAAAGCTCAGAAAGCCTTTTTCTACACACGTCATGTGCAATGCTTGCATTACTCTCACAGTCCAATGGCACAAAGAGTGACTCTAAATACACAGTAATTTCTCTTTGTTGAAACCAAGGGGAAGAATGCAGGTTTGTTGTTGTTGCTGTTTGTCCTTAATACTAAGAGCCCTTGGGAGGGCCTCAAGCAACTTGAAGATGTACAGTCCAAGCACAGCTCCTGACCTCCAGCACACGGCACAGCCAACAGTGCCTCCTAGGTAATCCGAGCTTCTCGCTGTGACAGCAGCTTTATTTGTGAAGTGTATTTTGCTATCTGAATAACATCAGTTCGTCATGGACAGTGAAAAACTAAGACCCTTGAAACACAGAATTAGTAATAATAGCAGGAAAGTAAGGAGAAAAGAATTACAATTAAATACTTCTCTATCTAAAACACATCTATTTTCTAGGAGTCCTTTGAGAAAAATATTTTCAAAAGGACTGAAACTGAGGTTCACAGTTATGTAACCGCTGTGCAAACATTCTGGATTGAGGAGAATCATTTTTTAACATTTGAAAATTATGCTATTTTAACTCCAGAAGAACAGACTTCTCCGTACTGCAGCAGCAGGATGACCAAGCAATTAGTGCACGACAGTTTTGTAAGACAGTTTGCACTTCACCTAACTATCCGAGCAGTCACAACTGCAGTCTGCATGCTGAAGCTTTCTGCAGTTTTGTTAAGAATGAAGTGGTACCTTAATAAATGATATACAGAGGGGAGAGGAGAACACGAAACAATGAGAAAATTCAGTATGTAAGCTAACAGTTGCATGTTAATCTAAAGAAAACAAGTTACATGACACTGACCAGAACTTGTATTAACTGTCAGTACTGATAACTAAATTATAGTACCTCATAGGCTCTTAGTTAATAGGAATGCACCTTTTCATGAAAAGAGGTTTAGACTACATGCTTTATAAACATGCAAATTTTGGCTATTACTTCAAAACAGTGAAACTTCTGCAGAACAGAAATCGTGAAATACAGAAGGCCACGGAAGATAATGTCTAAAATGACTGTAATGCCAAGAATCTGATCCCCAATTCAAGCCATGAATTCGGATTTTGTTTTCACTTCTCTTCTGTCCTGCAGCACACCTGGGTTAGTCAATCTAAATGCAGCTACACGCGATGACAGGAGAAGTCATAAAACAGGAAGATAATAAACCAGCTGTCAAAGTCAACCTCCATCCAATCCCTTAAATAAATAAATAAGGAGCCTGGACAGACTATCTCAAAGCACCTGTTCTTTTCAAGCACACGCTTTCATATCTGAACTTCTTTGTAGAGGTTCCTAAATTTCCGGTGCAAATTATGTCTACTCAGGATAAAATAATTCCTGCAGTTCTTTTCTTAAAATGACAAGTATAATTGTCTTACATCATAGGAAGAATGGGAAAAAAAGCCCTGTGCATTATTTTAACAGGTCATAAGTTCCCAATGATTTTACATAGTTCCAGCTTGCATTTTCAATAATCCTAATGAATGGAGAGAGTTTTACATTTCCTTCCTGCAGCAATAACAGCTGGTACCTGAAATTTAACCTCCATGGCCATGGTTCCAAAATTAGCATTCACATATGGAAACAAGCCTTGGCATCCTAGAATTAACGTAAGTAATTCAAATAAGTAACTTTTGTTTATCTTACAAACAAACCTGCAAGAATATCAATGCATCCTAAGAGGATTTCTAAGTTTCTTGCCAGCAGCGACCCAGCAGCAATTGCACAGAAATGGCTACCTCATTAAGAGAGACAAGGCTAACAAACACACCACCCCCACACACTGCTTTCCACACCCAACTAAGATAAATTTACATACACGTGTATCAAATACATAGTGCTTAGAAAACCTTGGAATACCTTTATGAAAACCTCAGTATTTACTGTGTTATAAATGCTCCAAGTATGGTTTAGAGTAAGGAAAGAGGAAAATCTGTTGGCAGAGGCGAGGCTGAAAATCAGATGTTACATGTATCAAA
Source organism: Numida meleagris (assembly GCF_002078875.1). NCBI lineage: Eukaryota > Metazoa > Chordata > Aves > Galliformes > Numididae > Numida > Numida meleagris. The sequence continues at coordinate 4,228,313 of NC_034419.1, read as the reverse complement.
CAGCACCCTTGGGTATCACATGAGAACATGCAGCTTCCCACATCAATTAAGTCTTATCATATCTTACATCTTGATTTAGAAATGTACCCTTACTCAGGGAAGTGAAACACGTGACAATATATTCAAACATCTTTAAATTTAAATTATTTTATGTGTATACAACGTGAGCTTTTCATAGACACTAGGTTAAAGGTGCTTTCATTCTATGCTCAATCAAAGAGAAAATATACCTGAACTTCTGACAATCTAATTTTACAAAGTATTTGTGAATCTACACACTATAATGCAATGAATTAGATATGTGGCATAGCAGGCCACATTAACAGTCCTTGCGTGGCTCGTTCAATACTCACCCCGGCTCAGCGACTGCATCTTTCAGGAATGGCAATAGAAACAAAATTGCAACTTGAAATTCATTAAATAGATGCAAGTTCCAACAGGTAGCTTTTTCAAGTTTTTCAGTATGGACTGAAGGATGCTAATTACAAAGTTCAGCACCCTCCTTTCATCTCAGATACCTGATGCACTGTAACCACTCCCCTTCATCTAACTGAAACTGAAAACAAACTTCAGATAATTTTTCCAGATCCCTGTACACAATGCATCTATTCTACCTAGTTCACACTGCGGACAATTTTCTGGCACTCCCACTATCAACACACGTTCTCTTTTTTGTGTCTTGTGGCTAGAAACTTCACAGTCTTTCCTGTCCAAATGGTTTCATACCTTGCAATAATATTCAACTCCATCAACTTCATGTTTTTGTCAGTGCTGGTGTCTGACATGTGCTTTCCCTTTATAGACACTGCAAAATTCTGTATTTTCAGCCCATAGCCGCAGCTTAAAATCTAGGTCAAGGTCACGAGGCATCCTGATTTTGATCACAACCAATGCCAACAATTATTCGCTGTGTTTCTCTTGCATGTGTGGCCTCACTTTTCATATGAACTGCAAATGCTAGCCCACTGATTTCCATCCTGGCAACTGTGGTAAGTTTAAGAACCTTGTGATCAATTTCAGGACTGATTTTTTCTCACACGCCCGCTATTCTACCAAGATACAAGTCTCTGGCATTCGATTTTTTTATCCTTTTATTGTTAATTCCATTTTTGTATCCTTTTGATTGAGCACAAAGTGTTCTAGGACCTAGGGACAGAGGGATCACAGACTTTTTCCTCAAAAAACCCTCTCCCATGGCAGGCTTTTTGCTTTGACCAAACTATTTACACTTACTGCAACAGTCTGCCAACATGCCATTTCAGCAAGCTCCTTAGCATGTGATCTTGGTCAGCTTATACACTTGAAGCCAGACTATTTTCTAAGCATCCTGCAGATTTTAAATACTTTCAAAAAGACTGATGCAGAAAAAAAAAAAAAGGCAAGTAAACACCATAGGAAGATTTTTTTTGTTTACACTGTAAACTTATAAGTTAAAAAATGTCTTCAACATCTGCTAACAGACATACAAAACAGAGCATTCAACAGTAATTGGTACTTAGTAATTGGTACTTTTTAGTTTTACAGTTTTCTGAGGTATTTTATCAGATTACTTTATGAAAACATTCATGAAAAGCTGTCTTTTTTTACTTTTTATACGACTAAAAGATACTACAACCATCCAATTTAAAAAAAAGTATACAAGTTTTTTTTTTTGCTGTTAAAATGCCTTTGACACATTTCCTTCCATTGTTTCCCTTTGTTCCAGGAAGAAACAAAGCAGAGAAACAAGCAAATACAAAGGCAATTTCTTTCCTCCTCCAAAGTGAGGTAACCTCTACAAGTGCTTTGGAGTAGCAAAGGTCATTTTTTGGGGCACAGCACCTGAGCTGTTGGAATTATGTCTATCTATGAGGATATTTTCTACAACGAAGTCTTCTCCTCAGGCTCATAAAGCCTGAAAACAAAGTGCAAAAACAAATGATCGCTCCCCATCAAGCAGACGTGATGATCTCCATCATCATACTTTGGTGTGAGATTTGAAACTTCATTTTACTACCATCAAAAAGCAACTATCCAAACAGAACAAGAGTTTGAATGAAGCCATCATTAATCCAAATATTTTCACAGCAATTATTGGCTCCGATATAGATCCTTCGACTGAAATGAAAATAAAAATACTATTGTATATAGAAATATACATTCAAATTCTCGTACCATCTTCCTCCTTTGATGAGCCTAGATGTTATATTTTTAAATGTAAAAAGATGTGTAAGTTCATACTCATTTAATTTCTAAATCCTGCAAAAAATTCACAATGTGCAAATGCAAATTCACTTTAAAGTTTCATGAACTTGCATAGGAAGTCTAGATCATATGCATAAATGGATGTCAGAATAATTACCACCATCTACACATCTGAGTATATTCGATTTCAACTACACAGACTTTGTTTTGCTGTAAATCAATAGCTTGCCATGTTCCACTAGATCTTTCAAATTCACAAGCAATGTGGAACTGATATCTAAGATGTGTACATGAGTTTCCAGGTCACACAAAATCAAGCATTTCACAGTTACTGATTAAACAAGAGCAGCAGTTTTATGATACAAGCTATTCAAGTGACTTTCAGAGGTAAACAATTCAGACAACAACAAAGAGATTATAAAACGTGATACTTAAAGTACGCTCAGCATTGCAATAAGGGGTCACAGAAATACAGACTGGAGGATACTTGTGGAGATCATTTTGCCTAATCCTCACCTCAGAGCATGACCAACTAGATGGGGCTCATGGCCTGGGCCAGCTAATTTCAATATGCTGATTTTTTTTCCCCCTTTCTATCTAACTGGGATGTGTGATGCTGCAATCTGTGCCTGTTGCCTCTCATCCTTTCATTCTACACCTCTGTCTTCTCTGTGCATTCCCACTAGGTAAAAAAAACACTAAATATTTCCCCTTAGCATTCTTAAAGCTGAACAAATCCATTTCTCTCAGCTTACATTTCCACGTCATGTGTTCTAGGCCCTTCAATAATGTTCGTGGCCCTGAACTCGTTCCAGTACGCTGAGTCTATTCACTGAACAGCCGCATGTCAGATTCAACAACTTCTTGTGAAGCTTACCAATCTACCAATTTTAAACAGATGTCCTTCATAAAAACTGGGAAATGTTAAACGGTATATCCATATTGAACAATTTCTTACTTGAAAAATTCTAATTTTGAGAATTTTACCTTAAAAAACTCACAAGACTTACTAAAGAACTGGAGACAAATACTATTTGGGCTGGCACGTAGTCCCACCATACATCTGGCTAGGCTAAACTGCAGTTTTAGAGCTTGTAAAGAGGGTGGGCGTGTGCATGGATATACAGAAAACCCAGATAAAGTAGATTGGCAAGTCACTAACAGGTAAAACCACTCCTACAGTCATATACACTTCTATTAGTTTTGAGTGAATACAATTACATGCTGTGATGAAACCAGCCCGCTTCCACAAGTGGAAAAATACCCACAGAAATTCATGAAGTTGTGCTGGCTGACTGAAACGCATAGGTCATCTCCAGATGAGACAAAGAATCCAGTTAATGATTAAAATCATTGTTGGAAAGTCACTTAACTCATATTTGAGTCACATCTCAATCCCACGTCTGAGGTATTTTATTGTTTAAGCAATTGCGTTCCACCTTCACAAACGGAAACTGGCAAGCACAAATCCGTTACGACTCTAAATAATTGTGAAGTCAGAATTATAGATCCTTTTCAGCTGAATTCCAATTGTCAGAAAAGAATGCTTGGCAGAAAAACTGGCACAGATTTCCCATATGCTATTATATCATCTTACACAAATCTTTGCACAAATCTTTAGTATCTTTAGTATAAAGATATTTCCTCTAGTGTGCTGCACATAACACACAAGTAATAGAAAACTTGAAAAACAATCAATACTATCTTACTACAATTTTGATTTATCCAGTGGCCTCGCTGATCTCATCATCGCTTCCACTGAGATACACGTGGTGCATAGAAAAAACCTCTGTCTTGTGGAGGAGGCATGAAGAAGTTACAGAAAACTTCCTCCTCTCTCCTCTTATGCAGAAGGGATGGTTTTTATATAGTCAGTAACTAAAACAATTTCTGAAGACATAAACATGAAACTAAGTGAACGAGGGAAGATGGTTTGCAGTTCTACAATGCATAAGTTGTACAGAAATAATCAGATTTTTATTTCTTGTAATGCAATTCAAAGATTTAGAGAAGTACTGGAATCCCACATGTCAGTTTTCCTCTACAATTATTACAATCTTACACATCACTTTTCCTGTTATGTTTATCAAATAACACAAAATAAATATTAAATAAGAAATAGAAAGCATCAATATAAAAGCACAAGTATTAAAATATTCACATAGTGAAGGCAGAGATGTTCCAGAAATACAAAAGGCATGGTTTAATTCTATTAGAACTCTGGTATTCCAAGCGGACAGAAAATTAACATGAGGAAGCACGAGGTGCATCAGCAAAAACAGACTTCTACAAGCACCCTGACACACTCTTACAGTATTTGCTATGTTCATGTGTTACACAATTTTCTGTATAATGTAGGCAGCCTGAAGTTCACTTAAAAACCTACTTAGTGACACAAGAAACAGTTCTGAAACTACAAGTCCAACCTAGATTCAGCTGAAAACATGTACAAGCATCTGAATTATTTTATGATAACCACTCCCATTAATACAACAAGAATTTTGATTACACTGTTTACAAGTTTTTTGCTAGGAAAATCTTGCATGATTTGGGATTCTATAATTCTTTTCAAATTGTTTTTAATTTTCTGACCATATCATTTCAACATGTTTGGGCTAACAAATCTTCTAAGAATACTTGTATTTTTCCAAGCTATCTCCTTATCAAATTCCCTCATGTGCCCTTTCTGTAGATGTATCTGTCCCGCTAGATCTTCTTTAACAAAGTGGAATCCACCTGCTCTCCTGTTGGCCTTTTTCATTTCGAGAATGCAGTGAGAAAGCAATGCTTTAGCTTGCTCCCAACTGGAGTTGAATCTTACTTCAACACGATGGCACAGAACTGTTTAAAGATGGCATGATTGCACCAAGCAATTTGTTTCTCCAAGTACAGCAAATTTTTCACCACTAAAAAATCAAATTCATTCCACTGAATTCACTGTTTTGAACCTAATGCTCTGAGAAAGAAGAGCAACAAACTCAACCCCTGCAATATAATCTCTATGGTACAAAACAATCTTTTTATTACAAGTTCTCAGTCTAATCAAGCTTAGCAAAGCATCGTTACTTCTAAGATTTCTGTATTAGCACAGTAATATAAATGATGCAGCATGCCACGCTACGGAGCTCTGCAATGCAGAGTATATTGCAGATGTGCTACAGCAAAGGCTTCCATTGCTTACAAGCCAAAAAGCTTGTTTTGGCTTAGAATGGTCTTTTTCCCCCATATGGGACTACTCTGATCTTTTTGCCTACTATATAAAACGCAATTACTGAGTTTATTGGATCAACAGGGACACGGACACAGAAAGAATATGTTAATCCAACTGTGAGTGATAAGAGTAAGAAGCTACTTTAAAAAGTTTGATTTCAGGGCAGAAAATATATTTAATGTGTTTTCAAAATGGGAATACAAATCAAGACTGTTAAAATGATTTTTTCTACAAAATTCATCTTAAAGCAGGCAACAGGTCACCTGCCCTAGGGAAGTGTACTTTACCTCTCTGTAACACTAAATTAACATTTTCTTAATTTTTTTTTTTTTTATTTCAACACCACCTCTTCCCCCCAAGGAAAGAACTGGAATATACTTAAGAGGTTGCTCTGCATAACTTTGAACAATTAAGTATTTTAAATTCAAACACAACATTTTGAAATATGGCAGGGCCTACAGGGAGATATTCTCATGCTATGATTCCCAGCCAGCTGCCAAGGGATGTTTGGCTACAATGAAATTCAGCTGAGACATCCCCAGAACAGCAAATTGCAGCTGAAAGCAGATCGTGTTTTTCCTTTTGTGTCATACAGAACAGGCTCAAGCAGCAGTTTGATGATGTGCTTTCTTCTCAGATACATTCACAAAGGTCATACTCATTTATAAACATTTAAGACGTAACGTCAAAAGAAAAGGATCTTATTTTCAGTAGTGAATGTTCCTTATATTTTAATCCGTTTATAAAGCTCTTTAATTCCTTACAGAACTTAATAAGCAGAAATTAAAAGGAATAGATGATTACAGCTATTGCACAGGTGAAAACAGAATCACAGAATCATTAAGGCTGGAAAAGACCTCTAAGATCATCTAGTCCAAACATCACTGCCATGCCCACAAACCATGTCCCTAAATGCCATATGTACATGTTTCTTGAACACCAGGGATGGTGACTCCACCACCTCTCCAGGCAGCCAGTTTCAATGCCTGACATCTCTTCTGGAGAAGAAATTCTCCCTCAAAACAAGTTGGAACCTCCCCTGGCTTGACTTATGACAATTACCTCTCGTCCCATCACAAGTTACCTGGGAGAAGGGACTGACCCCCACCTTGCCACAACCTCCTCTCAGGCAGCTATAGAGAGCAATAACAACACCCCTGAGCCTCCTCTTATCCAGACTAAACAATCCCAGTTCCCTCAGCTGCTCCTCATGCTCCAAAGAGGACTTGACACAAACCAAAAGACAAAAGTTACTCCTACAAATTACAAAAACATCAAGGTATCTCTTGCAACCTCTTTCAAAATAGAAAAAAAATTCTGAGGAGCACTCTGGGAATGTTAATTCAAATGTTTAGGTTTAAATTTGAGAAACACAAGATTGTCTTGACTAACTACATTGTGGTTCTGAGACAGGCAAATGACTTTATACAAAACAAACACCTTACAAGAACCATTTTGAGAATATTTTTATTTTGGCAATATATAACCTTGGTCCCTAAATATGGATTTTGTTTTGTGTAAACTGGTGTGCTTACACTGCGCAGTGCCCACTAAAAAGGTACCTTTCAGCCTCTAGCTCCATTCTTAAGCATTCTGACATACATAAAACATTTAATAACATTTTCAGAATATGCTTAAAAAAAAAGTCAGTGCTGTATTCATCTATTGTTTAAAGAAAAGACATCTAAAAAACAAAAACAAAAACCACAACACCAAAAACATCTCATAGGAGGTATGTTTGTTCCAGGAGTAGTATTCTTCCAATGCCTCCTGACTTGAAAGCTCAGAAAAGTGATACAAGTTTGTATTTTCTACAAAGCTGACCACATCTATTTTTTAAAATTTTTTAAATAAAAACTTCATTTAAATTAAGACTTCATTTAAATTAAAACCCTTTATTTATTTATTTATTACTACTGGTATTAGGCGATGTTTTCTAAAGAGCAAAGTCAGAATTTAAGTCATATTATGTACAGGTTGTGGATCTAACATGCTACAAAACTAACAACACTGGAGAAAAGGAGTTTCAAAAGAAATGGTTTTTTTTTCTGACTGTAAGTGAGGAAGTACTAATTAAGCACCAGTCAATACTGCCTTTGAAATCCTCTCCTTTTTTTTTTTTTTCCTCTCAGTAATTCCAGCCATCCTGGATATTAGATAAAATTCTGCTTTTCTCTGAGATATACATAATTTAAAAACACTTTTAACATTGTCCTGTCTGTCCAGAGGTCCTTGGCAAAATCCACAACACCTTATCCTTTAAATCCCGGTGGTATTCTCAGTGTTCTGAGGGCTATGCTGATTGCTTCAATCCAATTCAAAGCACAGATCTATCATTTAGATCTGTTAACTGTCAACTACAGATATACATACACATATTTACTTCTCTCTCTTCTCTAGCTCTATGCTGGCACTGTATTCTCCCATCGCAAATGCCTTGTCTTTGACTCTATTTTATTTCTGTGGATATCCCAAGCCATCTCCTATCTTAAATTACAGACCACATCATTCTGCCATTAAGGAGTGCATCAGTTGTCCACTCATCTTGTTTATCAGTTATAATGGGACATTCTCCCACATTGATCTATCCACAAGGGATACATTCTCAACCAAAATTTATGATAACATCTTTATAGCTTGTTCATTTATTATCCTCAAAATTAAATTCAACACATTCAGGAATACTGAATAACTGGTAGTCAGGTGATATAATTCAAGTTGTATCAATTACGGTGTTACTCAGATGACTAAGTTATACCCATCACGATTAATTAAACCCTCTAGTGAGTTTAGCATTGTGACTACATCTTGTTTACCTTAAAGGCCTATTTGTTGGTGATGGAAAGGGATTAGTATTGCATTTCTTTTCCACTTGCTATTTAGCATGCATCGTGGTGAAGATCTATTCTCAGCTGAAAAGCCTAGGTAGCAAAATTTTAGCCAAATACAGTCTAATCATTTTAATACAGAACAAATGACCTATACTTACTAACAAATACATGCTTTAAAATTATTCTTTTGAAAGTCACAGAACTTTTTTTCTAGTTCAAAGGGTTTCCAAAAGACAAAATGATTAACTCCTGAAGCCTGATGTAGTCATTTCTTGGCAGTCTGATATTAAAGTATTGTTGTTCTGGGTGATTTTGGTGATGTAAGGGAAGTAGCTGCTCATAGAAACTTTTGTATTTATGCAATAATACAGCTAAATCAAATTTCAAGAACTTTCACAATATTAACTGACAATACTGACGGATTAAAAGAAATACATTAACAAACAAATCCTAGGTTTGGATCAGGATGTTTCAGTTCTCTAAGATTGTTTCTTCAGAAAGTGTTCAGCACTTCAAATTTGTCACAAAATTTCCCAAACTACCAGACAGATACGAGAACATCCAAAAGTAGGTATCCTAAAGGCAACAGGTCAGCTTTGGGGAACAGACTGTACTGGTTTGCCAGCCTACCTCAGCAGATAAATTGATCTTCAACCCCCCCGAGGACAGCCCAAATTTCTTGCACCGGAAGCCACACCTTTGCGGGAGGCAGATGGTCCAGCCACTCATCTGTAATAACTTACTGCAGGACCAACACCCACAGTGACTACACTATTCAGTGGGATAAACCTAATCTTATTTTCCTCAGAGCTTTTATTAGTACCCTCCTGACAGAAGTGACTTTCCTGCTCCTTGCCTTGTTTGACAGCTAAAAGTTCCTACTGGCACCAGTTACACAGCATCAGCTCTGTTTCGTTGGCATCCTGTGGATATCACTCAACAGCTCTACTCTTACACTCAGGAGCCTCCACATGAAGGCAAAATTCTGAAGAGAGATTCTCAAACTCATTCTGAGTCACGATGACAGGAAAACTGTTGTCATGAATAAACATCACTGGGTCTTCTTACTTTGTTTTCATATAAAGAAAGGCTTGCTTTTATGGCCATGTAAATACTGCTTCTAGGCAATGAGAAAAACTAGAAAAGTCAGAAGAGAGGAAGTATTTTTATTTATGCAAAGCCTAAGGTGCTCCTTGAGAAGTTGAAAGTTACTGAGTAAACCATAAAATGGAGAGAGCACAAAGAGCTGAAATATTTCTGCACAAATTGAAAAACTCCTCTACCAGTCAGAAACAAGCTGGAACTTGCAAGGGGCCCTGCTCACACTGGCAAACATCTTAATTGTTCAGAGCAGACAAAGTCTGTTTAGTCATGTCTGCTGAAGAGGGAAGGATATTACAACACATCTGCGCAGTCTGTTTCCACATAGGTCAATCAGTTCTTGAAGCTTGTTTTTAAGCCAGCAAGAACACTGCACATACGGACGCCATTACACAGGTTGGCCATACACCTGGCTAAAAGACAAGCAGTCTTTTAATAGAAGCTCATGAATGAGCAATCAGAGAATCTCCGAGTCCTTATAGACATGCAGTGCCAACACACACTAATGCCTGTGAGGGATTTTGTAAGAGTCTAAGTATGCCTTGGTGAAATTTCAAAACAAGAATGTTCAAAAGTTTCAGTGCCCACTGAGGACAGTAACAATATATTTAAAATACGCAGTGAACCACAGCGTGACAAATAGGCAGCAGATGAAACTGGTAAATGAATTCAAACTGGTTTATTCGCGTAAAAAAGGGTGGGGCAGGTAACACAGGATTCATTCTGAGATATTCTAGCAAGTTTTTTATCCATGTTCCAAAACAGCTGAAAGCTATTCACCTAAACAACAATGTGCAGGACACAAATAGATATTTAGAAACAACACTGAGGTGGATCTTATGTAAAACAGCTGTGTAAGGAACAAGTGTAGTTTTGTGCTCTGCAAACAAAATGTTCCTCTGCTTTGGTTGTGGTACCTCAATTTTCAACACTTTCTGCCTCTATTTCAGTAGTGGAAGGAAAGGAGTCTTAAGATGGAACTGGGGATCTGATTATGACAGTGAAGCATCAGCTCTGCAGAGAGCAGCTTCACAACGATGTTTTCAACATGGTCAATCTTGCACACAAGACTGAAATGCATTAAGGTGCAGACAACCAGCAAAAGATTATACAAATCCATATAAAAATTACTATACAAATCTTACTGCATTCAGATCTCTCCATCCCACAGAGCCTAATGACATACTGATCCTGTAGTGAACAGAGAAGGGCCAGTTTGGAACAATAACAAAATGTTTGCTCATGAGGGTGGATAGCGATAGGACAAGGGGGAATGGTATTAAACTGAGACAAGGGAGATTTAGGTTAGATATTAGGAGGAAATTTTTCACTCAGAGGGTGTTGACGCGCTGGAACAGGTTGCCCAAGGAGGTTGTGGATGCCCCATCCCTGCAGGCATTCAACGCCAGGCTGGACGTGGCTCTGGGCAGCCTGGTCTAGTGGCTGGCGACCCTGCACTTAGCAGGGGGGTTGAAACTCGATGATCCTTGAGGTCCTTTTCAACCCAGGACGTTCTATGATTCTATGGTTATAAGGAAATGTTTTCTGTACAGAATCATAGAATCATTTGCGCTGGAAGAGACCCCTGAAGGCCATCTAGTCCATCTCCCCTGCAATGAAAAGGGACATCAACAGCTCCATCAGGCTCCTCAGATCCTGGTCCAGCCTGAAAATCTATGTATGGAAGTACAAAGCTGGGTAGACACATCACTTCACTTGTTTTAGAGGAAAATTAAAAAAAAATTGATGGCAGCGCTGTTAACAAGAAAAACAACAAATCATCCCTACAACAGAACAAGTTCCAAGTTATTCCAGCTATGAAAGTTCATGCACAAAGTTTAGGAGGACAATAAAAACTTATGGAAAATTACATGGTGAGTCAATGGGGAATTAGATAATTACTGCATTTCTCCATGCTCATGAACTAGACTCAGAGAATATCAGATGAGCAGGACAAAGTAGCAGCAGTGATATAGTTACATTCCTTGGCTTTAGGAGATTATCAGAAATGCTTCATAGAAACAGAGATTAAAAAGGCATTATCTAGGGCTTTAGTACCACTACAGACAGGGAGCCTTTTACAGTAAAAGAAAAGTGTCAGCTGACAGCAGTGGTGATGACAGATCAAAAGGAGAATGATATAAAGTAAAATGTTTTTTAAAACAAACCGAAAGTTAGGTCACAAGATGTGTGGCTGGGTGCACATCAAAAAGCAGACAAGGACTGACAATGATAAAGAACAAAAAGCTACTAGAATAAAAAATTCCTTAAGATAAGACATAGGTAAAAGACTGGAGAAAGAGGACACAGTCTGAAGGGAGAGCACGACAAGGAACTTAATAAAAGAGGTTATCCTGGACATAAAAAGATAGTGTCACACAAGGATGCTCCCTGATAACAAGCAGGCTTCAGTACTGACATTACATTTACCTCAAGATTTAGGCTTTCCTTTGGAAGTGTCTTCTAGTCTAAGTTCTTTAATTAATACACAATAAAATGATTTTAGAATACAGGAGATTTTATCTCCTGTATTTTTTAATCACATTTTTTTAATATTATTATTTTTTAAAGGAAGGATGGCAAAGAGCTAGTTGCCATCAAACAGTGTGAAAATCAGCTGACCAAGTACGGACAGATCAGCAGTTGTCATTACGATAAATAACTGCTTTAGAGTTGGTTGCTGAACTCATATTCCCAAGGGCTGTAAAATGGGAATTCCAGCCTCTTTCTGAACCCAGTCCTTTTAAATTGCTTTGTCTGTTTTGGCCCTAGGCTGCATATTAGAAATGATAAAAGTAGTTCTTTCATACTCAGAATAAGACAGTTCGATTGCCAGTGTCAACACAACAAAGTGCTTATGGCTACAGAAGAGGGGGGAGGAATCAGAAATGGAGGGGCAATGGGGAAGGCTCTGGTGTTAACACTAGGCAAGCAGGAACATAATTTTTCTCTCCTGTGGAAGCTTGGACTTATCCTACTCTATTTTTTACCTTCCGTATGGTGACTAGACTCAGAATTGTTGCTCTGGCAGTAATTACAAATCCTATTCATTAAAATTGTTCTTACAACGTAAAGATGAAGAAGCGTCACTGGAAACAATTCTATGTCTTTGATATACAATCATGCTTATTTAATCACAGCATTTCCTTTCTTCAGAAACAGTCAAAACAAACAAGCCACAAAGAAATGAAGAGAATTTCTTGAGACAAAATCCAAATCCTATGCTTTATGCTGACCTACATAAATATGGTAATGAGATTTTTTTTTTCTCCTGCAAAGTTACAGCGAGCAAATGTTCAGATTCAGCAGCAGAATACAAATACATGCAAATCTGAAATAGGAACAGATTTTTTGTATTTAATTCCAACAGGCTGCAGTGGCTTATCACAGCATGTCTCATACCTTTACTACACACAAATAAGTCTTCTCAAATATAATGTCTAAAATTATTGAACATAAATATTCACAGAAAGCCAGAGTAGAAAGCCCGAACAGTAATTTCCTTAACACCCTGAAGAAATACTCCCATCAGCTTTAAAGAAATATTTATGATTGGAGACATTATAAGATCTACAGGGAGCATGTTTCAAGAATCTGCGAAATAGAAAGTGAGTTCCTAACACTGCAGTCTGAATTTTTACGTTTTCACTCCTGCTGTGGATTTTTTTATGAACACATTCTAAAAAACACAGTCAAAATATCCCAAAGAAAAATCCAGGTAACATTCATTTTAAGATTTTAAACTTTACGTTTACATGATGTACATACACTTACTGAAAACAACAAAGACTTTCTGCAATCACAGAAAGCTCGAATCAATACTATGAATACAAAAGCAACGTTAGCTTGAAGAGTCCTTTAAGGTACTGCATGGCATGTAGTAATCTTAAATTTGATTTTACTTTATGTACAGTAAGCTTTCACATGCTTCATTTATAAACTCTTATTTGGCAGTTTCTATTATTCTATTCCCCATTGCGTCTCCTTTTTTGGACATCTGTTTCTTCACACATTTTTCCCCAAGGCAAATCAGCTGTCTTCACAGCTGAATGAAATTCCCTTCTCTGGCTCAAAGAGAAAAACTTTTTCTGTTTAACTAGAAACCAGTCATCAACAGAAATTCTTACCTGTAATCTGGTTTTGGAATACTAAGAACATTCTTCTCCCCGCAAACATTTGTGTACCCTGACTTGGAAATAAAAACATCTACTATGGATTTTTTTGTATGTCTTAACTGTGTTTTCTAACATGAGGGCCTTCTAAACATCTTGTAACAAGAGGCAGTTACTGGAGCTAACTTCCGTTATGCAAGTAGTAACTGTGCCAAGGTTCCTGTAAAAATTAATAATGAAAAAAATGCAGAAAGGTTCTTGCACCCTGGCTACTGCTTGTCACAGTAAGATGTTACCATCTGTTAGCAGAAACACAGGAGCCAACTCTGAGTGCAGCCTTCATTAGTACCTCATAACATTAAACTTCAGGCTGTTTCAAGTTACATGTTACTGCAAATATTGGACTGCCTTCAAACCTACTCTGCTCTTCTGCACTGTATCTAGCTGTTAAATAACTACACACGAACTGTCATCAGAGAGTTGAATACTGGTATTTCTTGTAACTATTTTTCTTCAGAACACATTGCTATTAATTAACCATGGTACAGTAGCACTCCAGGACTCCTGTCATGATGTCATGATTCCCTAAGACAAGTTCAAACTAACCATAAAGTTGCTACTTGAGGAGAAGGCCTCTGTATCACCTACGGAAGGAATCAGCGTGCCCTATAAAGCTTCACTCTCATCAGTGCTCCTACCAGTCACCTAGCCTTCCTGCAAGCAGAATATTCTGGGTTATTTATAAATGCATCTCTACATTCAAAATATTTTGAGTCAAGTATCAACCAATAAAGTGACAACTACCCACAATTTCCTCTTCAAAACAAAATTCTTAACCATTTCTTACAGATACCATATATTAGCTGACTTGTGAACAGTGATGCAAAGGAAGAAAAATAATTATATTATAAACCAGTGGAACTGAAAACAAAAACAAATAAACCAAAAACAAAACAAAACAACTGGTGTATGGCTTGGGATAGAGCAGGAGAACTGTGTTTAAATTAAAAAGTTCTAAGAGGATATAGCTGCCAGTGTGGATCCAGAGAAAGTGAGACATAGGAAGGGATAGAAGACATGGAGAACATGGAAGGAGGAAGACAACAAAGAGCTATGTTTAAGCAGGTAGTTTTTTTTCCATTAGAAAGTTCCAGAAAACAATTTTCTGGAGCCAATATTCCAGTGAAAAGCACAACAAAACTATCTGTTGATATCCAGTGATCAACAACAAAATAGTTTTCATAAAATAACCCATCTTGTTCCATAAAATCAAACCATCTCTGAGCTCACATTCCACATTTAGTCCTGACTGCTTTAATTCTCTCCAATCATCTGATAAATTCAACCAATTAACACTCCGGCAGTAAGCTCTGGCAGAGAAATCAGCCTAACAAGCTTTCTGCTTGCTCACTCTTGCCTACTGCTGCAGATTATCATACTTTCAGGGATGGCCCATACAACATTTTACGAATCTGCACTGTGAAATGACTTAGGAAACTGACCTACATTTGAAGAAAAACAGGTTTAAAAAAAAGTGGGAAAATGATGACAGTGAAACAAAGGAGAAACTTGCTTTTTCAACTATGTTAGTATGTCTAACAAAATTCTCAACAAACATTTCTGAGTTTATTCCTTATACAGCCACAGCCATACCATCCCTAGCTAACGGATCCAGGTAACAAACCTAAGAGAGCATCACTGCAGCAATTTTTAAAGATTGGTCAATAGATAATTTGGACAATTGAAACACCTACGGAACCTTGCTTGTTTTAAGAGTAAGCTTCTGGTATCTGATGGCTTAACCATACGTCAAATGAGAGTCAACATCTTTAAAGTTAGGCTGTCTTCAAAGAGTAAACTAATTAAACACTTTTAGTGTTAATTCAAATGAAGACAACTCACTTACTCAATCTCCACTTCCCTTCAGATACTTGTTTCTTTCAAAAAAACTATGATGCATGACTCTCCTGTTCATGAGATAAAATCAGAATGTGTCTTTTAGTGACTAAGATCTTAATTTTGCTCTCTTTGAAGTCGGTGGGAATTTTGGCATTTATTTAAACGACGAAGGATCAGATCCAAATGTGTTTGTGCAGCAGCTTTGGAAGAATGCCAGTCTTAATAAAATCAATTAAAACACATTTTAAAGATGTGGCCAATCAAAATATTTATTTTCAGACTCATTTCAGTATTCAGCACGTCTCTTCAGCTGAAATGCACACTGATGTTGCTTGGCAGATGTAATACAACGCTGCAACATGTTCTGCAGATTTCATTATACAATACTCTTGTTAATGCAAACATTTGAATGAAAAGCTTGTAAAGACTTAGCAGTACTAAAACACCTCTCACATTTTCTTTCTCATCTTCACTAACAGAATAATGTCTTTGATAAGCTTGGCACATCAAGGCCTTAATCCCACTGCTGGAAAAAGTTCATGAACTCACCAAGGTTTTCCCCTTAAGTAAAGAATCCCTTTCTACTTTAAGATAAGCTGTAATATTTCTTTTACAAAAATTAATTATGTTGCTTCAATGAGAATCAAGTAAAAAAAAAATGTTGAGGGTACTACTATTACTACTTTCTAGAGGTACTAAGTAATAATTAAAGCTGGAAATAAGGCTTTTTTCCCACTGTGGCTTGTTATCTTCATATTCTGATATTTGCAGTACACAAAACATTACAATAGTTTGCTATTTTCAAAGATTTTTTAGAATGACAGACAGAATTAGAAGCTGAGGTGTAATGACATCAGAATTACAGGAAGAAGAGAAAAGACATCAAACATTTCTGATATATAACAAGTTGGATGCATTTCCATAGCGCATGGGTCAACTGAAAGCAGATTCTTAGTGCTAACACTTTTTCAGTTCCTGTTTCATTCTTTTCTGAACATGTTTTAAAGAGGTTAATAGAAGTAATCTTGTTTGCCTTGCTGGATTATTTACATGCGTGGATTCTCTAAACATTCAACAGCCTCTTGAATGCTGGAAGTACTCTACAAATGTCCTCTTCCATGTCTCACTCTCTCTACTACAACCACAAAGATTAGCATATATTTTCCAGTCTTAATATTACAGTAATATTAAAATTTTCTTACGGTTATGGTAGGGCTTTCTGATTTTCCTTTAAATGAGAAATGCAAAAAATTGTCTGAGATATAAACTGTTCTGAAAAAAAGATGTCTTACCACCTGTAAGTTGATGGTTAATAAGAAATCAGTGAGTAACAGTCAACATTCTGAAAAACTGCAGGGATGGCTGTCTTACAAAAGGGATAGAAACTGCCTACTTCAAATAATAACTGTGTGCTTATTCTAAGAATACATACTGTTAACAGCCAGTCACTCAGCTAGAAGAACCAAGTATTCTATGTTGAGGTATCAACAATATAGTTATATTAAAATTTCTATATAGCTTTTAAATATATTTGTGTCTACTTCTAACTATGATAAAAATATGAATGCTTTAATCTTTAAAAAAATACATTAGAAAAAACATAATACAATTTTTGTGGGGAGAAAAAGAACTTCTGGTTTTAATTACTGTATCACAATTAAATTACCTAATGTACATAAGATCTGCAAAGGCTTGGAAACAATAGTGGGTGGTGTTTCCTGGAATAGAGCGATATGTCTTATGACTGGGAAGGAACACACACCACCTCATTTTAAAGTTACACAGTTCAGTTCACAAAGTCAGGCAAAAATTAAGATCAGGAAACAGACAGACTTCTTGTCAGAGTTACTATTCAGAAAATGGAAAAGTTAAGTTAGTAGCCTGGGGCAAATGGTTAAGAGTAGCTGAAGTCAATTATAATTGTTTGTACAAAATAGTGCATCCATTGCTAGGTTAAGCAAGAGCACAGAAAACATAGCTGATTTTTTAAGATTTAGATACTGCAAGAATGCGCAGTACAGTACTGCAAAAACATTCTGAAGATTGGTTCTGAAATTAAAACTCTTTCACCATTTTATGTAATTAAAGCTACAGGACTTAAATTAGCATATATATACATACTACAGTTAGATACACAAACTGAATATCAAATGTAAGTCCTACAAGTAAACTGAAAGCCATTTTATACTTATAAAAAACAGTGTGGTAAGACACATTACCCATGTTCTTTGTTACTGTTTTTTATACAATTAAAAGAACTACAACTTAAACTAAGTTTTGCATACTTTATTCCCAATTATAATGTTAAAACCTTACTCCAAGTTTATCTAGAAAAAGTAATCCAATTTATATTTTATTTACAGCAGCCTTTGCTAGAATCAATTTTCATTTACTCATGTTGTGAGACTGAGAAACGGAAACTTAAAAATGTTCCCAAAGCATCCATAAACTAAATTGATTGTTCAACACCACATAGCTTCTTACTGAACAAATGATGCTGTATATTAACAACTTAGACAATAAATGTAAATTGTTGTGTTTTTAATCAGCACACCAACTATTACTATTAATTCCAAAGTGCACTCTTTGAAATCTACCCCAGAAAACACTGTATTAGAACACAAAGTGCCCTTTCACAAAATAGTGAGAAGTGTCAATTATAAATTGCTGAAATTTTTCCTGTAGCTGTAAATATTGAATTATGAAGTTTCTCAGCAGCTTAGTATTTGTTTTAAAGTATATGCATTTTCTTGTACTTGGCTTGTATGAAAAGCAAGGTATACAGATCACACTGGAACTTCTGGACGTTATGCAATTACAGATTTCACCAAAATTGCTCCCGCTCAGTCAGGATATTCTCCTCAGTTTATCTCCTGAATCACAGAAATTAGTCAGTTTTCAAACTGATCACAGAAGGGTTGAAGATTATTTCTCATTATATAATTCAAAAGCAAAACTTCTTTTGGCTTCATTAACAGATTTCCAGCTTTTCCAAACTGTTTTTTTATGTTTATTACTAACCATAGTTTCAACACGGTTTAGACATGTTCGCAGTTAAAGGATGAACTGTGTCAACTACAGAAAGAAGCAACATGTGAAGACGTTGTTTAAATCCAAATATGATCTATCAGAATTACTTTTAAAGGAAAAAAGATTTATGCTAGATAGTTACTAACTTACATAAAAATTGATGGCAAGCACAAACAGAAGGGTCACAGACAACTCTGCTTTTTTTCCTGCCAGATTTATGCACTGGGCAGTGCTACCATGCCCAAACACAGGCCTCAATGCGATACATAACATTCTGTATCAATGAGTAAATACAAGAGTTATAAAAGATCTCGGTCACTTCCTAGCAGAAGAAACCACTAGAATTGTGAGCATAAATTACTTCTTCAGAAAGCAAAACAGAGATGGAAACAACATTGTCTAGGAGGATACTTCTTTTTAATTTGGAACAGCAATTGTTCCTCAAAACTGTTTGTTTCAGCAAAACAGAAACAGAAGCTTTGCTACAAGGGAAAATAGTAGTCTTTCACACCAGAGAAAGCTTTAATTAGTATCAAACTGAAGTCTAGCAAAAAATAAGCTTTTTTTTTTCTTTTTTATTTTTTTCTTTTTGCATGTATGTCAACATACTTCCCAATTTCAGAAGCAGTATTCATGAATAATTACCTCGGGTAACAATTCTTGTGTTCTAATAGCATGTTCTATATTTAATAACAACCAAGCTGGAAAGTTTCTGAGTATGTTTAGCTCTCTGCTAAATTAGCTCTCATTTCTGTTGCTGCAAAACCATTTACCCTTCCATGCCATCAACTGTGAATAATCCACAAATTAAAACCAACATTCAAATGATTTTTATGAAGATTGTATTAAAAAAAAAATCATTAAGTGATACAATTAAGGACAACTCTTATTTCTGCTAACTAAAGAGCATGGTTAAAGACAGAATTCTTACCAGCGTTAAGTATTAAACAGGAAACCTTGATATGAGATTTTATCATAGCTTAAAGGTTTTGAGTGAGCAAAACTTGCAGAAGTGTGGGCTTATCGAAACACCAGAAGTCAAAACAGTGATAGATTTATGCATGAATTACAATGCTCGCGTGTTCTTCTCTAAGAATTCTTATACTTTTGCTGAGATTCCTGTAATAAATTAGGTTAGGGACATCCGGAGCCCATTTACCATAAACCCCATACCAAGCAGAGCCAACTACACCAGGCTGCTCAGGCTTTGTTCAGTTGCATTCAGAGCATCTCTAAGATAACAACATCTCTCCATCCTTGGTCCAGTACTTGACCACTCTCACAATAAAAATAAATGGAACAAACAAAATTAACCATGTTGTTCCTTACATGAAGCCAGTATTCCCCATTCTGCAACTGTTCTGTCACTGTGTGCTTCCAGGAGCTTTCTCTGTACACTCCCTTCAGGTATGTACGGAGTGAAGGAGGATCTCCCCTCACCTATCTGTTTGCAAACAGAACAAACCCAGTTGTCTCAACATCTCGTATGCCACGTGCCTCTGCCCACAAACCGTTTTGGTGTACCTCAGTCAGACTCCCTACAGCCTCTGCTGCACTGGGCCCACAGCACCTCAGCCTGGCGCATTGGGCCTACACCAGACACAGCACCTCAGGCGCAATCTTGCTCCCCTCCCCCTGATGACAATGTTTCTGTCAGTACAGCCCAGCGCGGGGCCAGCTTCCTGCGCAAGGACGTCCTGCTGTTCAATCAGCTGCTCATAAATGCTAATTTTGAAGCAGACATTCGAAAGAGCTAGATTAAGAACTAATAAACATGAAACAGAGGTTGAGGAGAGCGCATAAGAATGTATTTCAGTCAACTGCTATTCTCAGGGGCTTCATCCTGAAGCCTTATTATTTATTTTTTTCCTTTAGTGAGGAACAACATGCAGAGACGGAGGAAGATGGCTACTGATGCACTGCAATGTCAGAGTTCACAAGATGCAGAGCTGACAAAGTACCAGAGCAGAAAGGCCCGGTTCTCCTCTTAATCAGGCCCAAACAGCACCAAGCGTCCTGAGTAATTGACTGGTGTCTACTGAAATATAAGATTTGCTCTTGTGCTCTCACTTACTTTAGTGCTGCAAAAATAGTTTGCAAGCAACTGTAAAGGAAAGTCATTTTATACCTCCTCCTCAAGCTGCGGTGTCTAACATCGCTGCCCTCACTCCACAGAGAATTGCTCCCACTTTTAAGGTAAGAGTTGCAAGTTCCGTGACTCCTTCCGACATTTCAAAAATAATAAAAAAAAAATCAGATGCTAGCTGTAACATTTCACACCCCTGGCAGTCTGACTGACTGCTTTACTGATGTGCAATCAATTATTTTATACATAAACTATCAGTAAGAAATTAATGATTTGTTCCACTGCTTAGATTCACCCTTTTTCTTCCCACATTTGTCAGCCTCAGATGCTTGGGAAGACAGAAATTTTCTTTTCCAAGTGCAGTGCCCTTACTAGGTTTGAGGGATTATTAAAAAAAATAAATAAATAAGGCAAATCAACAAGCTTTTGGATTAGATACAAATGTGGAAAGTATGGAAAGTAACTACTTTAAAACAAAACATACTCCTCTAAATACAATGAAAAGCTTTTCGAGAATGAAGACCTCTCCTGCTCGCATTGTTATTTTAACAGAAAACTCTTGATGCTTTACTACGTTTTTGTTTAACTGGCTACAGTGATGACTATTTTTTCTGCAAAATTATAAATGCTTGTAGCCAAAGGTTTTCAATACCAGAATTTTTGTTCCCCTTCATGCAAACGAATCCTGCATCACTTATATAATGAGAGCTCTTTTACAAAGTGCCCCTTTTCTGTAATTAAACCTTGATCTCAGTTAGAAACTGGATTTCAATACCTATTCACAGATGTGACTTCCCTAAAAACAGTGCCATAATAACCACCATAGCGCATGAAACAATGGACAGGTATAATATTACTTTTTTGACTACTGGGAAAAATCAGTCAAAACAAGCACTCAAGGCTTGTTTTATTTAGTTAAGACCAAGTCTGAACAAGAAAAGACACACATTTAATTTAAGATTATTTACCTTCAAGTAGGAGAAAGTGCATCTTTAAAGCCAAACAACACTTTATTTTTTGCTCCAAATATTAAAGTATGCAACACATTTAATTAGAAAAATCCCCCAAAATACAGCTTGCACACAGTCAACAACTACCCTGATTGCTAAATATTTTTCTATTTAAGACAACTAAAACAAAAACAGCATGAAAGCACAAAGTAAGTCCAGCATTTACTGAGCCTTTTTAAAGAAGGTTTTACCTCTTTCTTAATTTTCAAAACACCACATATAATATCGAGTCGTGAGATTCCACGTGCAAATATATTCTGTTATGCTGGATTTTAGTCAGCATCTTACATAACTCAAGGGATTGCAAGTACTTCCACAGCTGTCTGCATGCAAAACAAAACCAACTCTCCAAAAAAGAATTCCATCTTTATACCGATTTCAGAAGGACCACAGTGACACAGATAAAATTTTGACTCCTAGTCAGTTAGCCAATTAACTAAAAACCAAAACAGAGCAGGCCTTGGTCACATCCTGGCACTGTAGAATTGCACACCTAGAAACATGCTGTGGAAAAGAAAGCGGAGGAAGGAGGGAGGCATTAGCTTGGGTGTCTATTCAACACCACTGCTTCTTCAGAAATACAAGCCAGATACATCCATAAACATTTTTCATAGTTCAATGACAAGTCTTGCAAGTGAGTTTACTTTCCATTTGTATGTCCTAAATTGGTTGATATTTTAGAATTGCTTTCTTATGATACACCCATGGAAACAAAGACAAGCAGGGGCTACTGTTCTCTTGAAGAGCTGGAGATATATGTGAAGGCATAAACACCTGAAGTTCAAGCCAAAGACCTCCTCTTGTTTCTCTTACTCAAATATTTGATGAATCAGTACTCAGGAAGCGCGAAGTCTCTTGTATCAACCAGTGACTCAGAGGGCAAGATAACCTGCGTCTTTCAGGTTTAGTTTATTTGCCTAACATTTTCAAAGAATCACAATACATTCTTTAAATCATGAGGCAACACTCTACAAACATGAAGCCACATCAGTTTGGCTGAAGTATTAACAATGGAAACTCCTTTCAAGCAATAGCCAGCAAAAAATGTCAGATGCAGCCCTACATATTAGCATAGTTCAGGAGCTAAGTGCATACAAAAGCCACTGTCCAAATTTGCACTTAGTGTTATTTTTATCCCACAGTACAAATATCTGAAGATGAGCACTATAATACACTGGAATGAAATTTGACTGGTGAACTGCGGAAAAAAATAAATTCAAGCTACTTCCAATACAACTTTTATATTCTGATCTTTTAAATCCCTTCCTTAGCAACAAAAAACAACAAAGCATAAATACAAAGCTAATTTATTACCTACATCTTCATTGCTTAAGCTTCTTTTCTCTGCTAGTCATCTGAATGTGTCAGCGTTCCATAAGAAACTGCATTAGTCAGTGGCCCAAAGGTGAAGTGGCAATACAGGGGCCCCATTTGCTGAAGGTACAATTTAATTAATTATTTATTATACCTGTGAAGGAGGGAACATATGAGAACTGTGAAACCTTTGAGACATGCTAACTGATGAAGCGCCAGGTGTAAGACAATCTAATTAGGGATTCAATTTTGTAAAACCCACATTCCTTTTTATTATATTTCCTCTTGTTTTCCCAAGGAAAAGTTACTGAGGATGCCTAAGAAAAATCTGCTACATAAGCAAGAGCTTTCAAGAAGGGAATATGTGATCTTCTTTCAAATTCAATTATGTTAATTATAAAGTAATTTATAACCTGAAGATGTTCACTGGTATTGAGTAACTTCAAGCAGTTTAAGATCTCAAGAGTAGATCACTGCATGTGAAAATTCTGATAGTTTTTGAGAAATTCCCCATGGGCTTCATACAGTAGCTTTGTAAGCAACACAGAAATACTACAGATGTAATCTACTCTAACTCTCTTCCCTCTTTAACAGAGCAAAGCATCTAGAGTTGCAATTTTCAAAGATATCTTCAATAAAATTTGTATTTTTAGGAAATTATTCCTTTCAAACTATCTGCTGAATTGGGATAGTAACTATGAAGTAACTGCACCAACTCTAACGTATGGCACAAAAGAAGAATACCACAAAATACTGTTAAATTCTAGTTTAAACATTTGAATTTTACAACAAATACCTAAATTAAATACACAGAGTGGGAATGGAGAGACTCTATCTGTAACTATGGAAAGAACTACTGGAATAAACTAATATTACAGTTAAAATCACGAGAAGACCTTGCTTAGAAAGAAACCTGGCTTTATCATCAATGCATCACAATAGTAAAGCTTGAATGAACATTCTCCAAATAGCCACAGACCCTCAGTAATTCTTTTTAAGAGCAAAGGGTTTGTGAGAAAAGGTTTTAAGACATATTCATAAAAACACATGATATCTGTGTAACAATGATCTTCATACAATTTGATTAGCAACAAGACAGCTCCTTGCTAAAATTATAGATTGACGTGTACATTTCAGAACTACAATAAACCAAACTATCATTTAACTTACCATATGCTTTTTGTTACATTATTGTCAGACTGCAACTACCCGTATTAAATCGAGTACATGTACATTTATAATCACACACAGAGAACAGACAAATGATGAAATAGATGGGAAATAAACTCACTGGAAAAATACATCTCTTTCTGTTGGACTACACAAATAAATCAAAGAAGAACACATGCCTATCTAAGAATGTGCAGTTTTAATGTCAGGAGCTTTCTGTTTTCAACTATCAGAGAGGACAGGAACTGCTTTCTGTCTAGCTTCCTCCTCTATGCCTCCAGTTATCACATAGAATCATAGAATTAGCTAGGTTGGAAAAGACCTACAAGATCATCCAGTCCAACCATCCACCTACCACCAATAACCCCACTAAACCATGTCTCTCAACGCTATATCTAAACGTTTCTTGAACACCTCCAGGGACGGTGACTCCACCACCTCCCTGGGCAGCCCATTCCAGCGCCTGACCACTCTTTCAGAAAAGCAGTATTTCCTAATGTCCAGCCTAAATCTCCCCTGGCGCAACTTGAGGCCATTCCCCCTCGTCCTGTCACCAGTTACAAGAGAGAAGAGGCTGACCCCCAGCTCACTACAACCTCCCTTCAGGTAGTTATAGAGAGCGATGAGGTCTCCTCTGAGCCTCCTCTTCTCCAGACTGAACAATCCCAGCTCCCTCAGCCGCTCCTCATAAGCCCTGTGCTCCAGACCCCTCACCAGCTTCGTCGCCCTCCTCTGAACACGCTCCATCCAGGGCCTCAATGTCTTTCTTGCAGTGAGGGGCCCAAAACTGGACACAGTACTCGAGGTGGGGACTCACCAGGGCTGAGTACAGAGGGACAATGACTTCCCTACTCCTACTGGCAACACTATTTCTGATCCAAGCCAGGATGCCATTGGCCTTCTTGGCCACCTGGGCACACTGCTGGCTCACGCTCAGCCGAGCATCGACTAATACCCCCAGGTCCGTTTCCTCCACACAACTTTCCAGCCACTCTGCCCCAAGCCTGTAGCGTTGCCTGGGGTTGTTGCGGCCAAAGTGCAGCACCCGGCACTTGGTCTTGTTGAACCTCATCCCATTGGCTTGAGCCCAGAGATCCAGCCTGTCCAGATCTCTCTGTAGGGCCTCTCTACCCCCAGGCAGATCGACACTTCCTGCCAGCTTGGTGTCGTCTGCAAACTTACTAAGGGTGCTCCCGATGCCCTCATCCAGGTCATTAAATAAAGATATTGAAGAGGACAGGCCCCAGCACCGACCCCTGGGGAACACCACTCGTGACCGGTCGCCAGCTGGATTTAACTCCATTAACGACCACTCTCTGGGCCCGGCCCTCCAGCCAGCTCCTTACCCAGCAAAGGGTGTACCTGTCCAAGCCACGGGCTGCCAGCTTCTCCAGGAGAATACTGTGGGAGACAGTGTCAAAGGCTTTGCTGAAGTCTAGGTAGACCACATCAACAGCCTTTCCCTCATCCACCAGAAGGGTCACTCGATCATAGAAGGAGATCAGGTTGGTCAAGCAGGACCTGCCCTTCACAAACCCATGCTGGCTGGGCCTGATCCCCTGGTTGTCCTGCAAATGCCGCGTGATCTCCCTCAGGACAATCTGTTCCATAACCTTCCCCAGCACCGAGGTCAGGCTGACAGGCCTGTAGTTCCCCGGATCCTCCTTACGACCCTTCTTGTAGATGGGAGTCACATTGGCAAGTCTCCAGTCTTCTGGGACCTCTCCAGTTGACCAGGAACGCCGATAGATGATGGAAAGCGGCTTGGCTATCTCTTCCGCCAGCTCCCTCAGTACTCTCGGGTGGATCTCATACGGCCCCACGGACTTGTGGCAGTCCAGGTGGAGTAGTAGGTCTCTGACCGTTTCCTCCTGAATCATGGGGGGTTTGTTTCGCTCCCCATCTGAGACTTCCAGGTCAGAGAGTAGAGTGCTCTGAGGACAACTGGTCTGGCTTTTAAAGACAGACGTAAAAAAGACATTGAGAACCTCAGCCTTTTCATTGTCCTCAGTGGCCACATTCCCAGCTGCGTCCAGTAAAGAATGGATATTCTCCTTGGTCCTCCTCTTACTGTTAATATATTTGTAAAAGAGTTTCTTGTTCCCTTTAATCCCAGCAGCCAAGCTTAATTCGAGCTGGGTCTTTGCCTTTCTAATTTTCTTCCTGCATATCCTGGCAACCTCTTTGTACTCCCCCCAAGTTGCCCGTCCCTTCTTCCACAGGAGGTAGGACATAACACGGTAACATTAGCTATCTAAACGTGAGTCTATCAGCTATTCTGTTAAAGTGGTCAGGCAAATAGATGATTAAAGTATCTTTAACTATATCTTCTAGTTAGAATAGTTTAAAAGGAAGGACCGAATGATTTAATCTTTGCAGAAGTATAGTGGTATCCTAGGAAACCATAGCAGAGAATCAAAGAACACTCTGTGTGACAGCAAGGAATCAGACATCAACATGCAAACAGGATGAGGAGATACAAGCTGCAGTCTATTTTTTCACTTTAAATTGCCCTTCAATTATGCCATAACGTATTTCCTAATTAGTAGGAAAACAGTTTTGGTACATGCTGGATTAAAATCGTTTTTAATGCAAAACTCCAGGCAGACATGGTTCAGTGAGTCCTAATGCAATCTTAATGAAAATAAGCACAAGAGCAATGCCATTGCATCAAAAATGTTAGCAAGTATTGTGTTGTCACTGCTCAATAGCACATAACAGCCATACCTACTGTAACATTCATCCCCTGAGAATGTGTGTGGGTGTCAAACAATTACTCTGGATACATTTCTTATTATTTAATTCAGCTTATATTCAATATAATAGGAAAGAAATCATGAATTTTCAGAGTATGGGGTCAAATTCTAATGAAAATCAAAGTGATAAAAAATGAACGCTGCAGTGAACTTTACGTTTATTCTCGTCAGTCATGCTAGTTAACTAGGTAAGACAAGCAAACCGTTTTATTTTTCAAACCCTAATCTACTGAAGAAAAGCTGAAAAATATAAAAGTAGAAAAGTTTGAATAATGCACAGTGAACAATGAAGAACAAGAAGAATAAATGCACACTGTAAGTTCGTGACATCCAACCAGACAGGCAAATGTAAATGATGTAATAAATCTTCAAGAAAAAACAAAGGCACTGATTTAAGCTGTTTCCTTTATGCTTGCTTTGCTGCCTGTAAGTAGTTAGTATGCAAGAATCTATACACTGAAAACAAGAAGTAACGAAAAAAGTGAATTAAATTTAATTTGTGTATAATTCGAGCATTAAAAATTATTAAATATTATATCTGGTTAAACAAGAGAATATTAGGATGTGAAAGTTGATATTGTTTCTTTATATTTATAGCATTCAATTACATCTCATATGAGCAATAAAAGTCAGTGACTGATATAGCACCTAATGAAAACAGATATTTGGAGATAAACCAGAGTCAAATAAAGTAATGCTCCTCAATTGGGAACAAGAACTTGAATCAACAAAACCTCATTTTGGGTAAGATGACTAGCTGGGTTGCTTAAGGAAGCATTAATACATTGCCCTTTGCATGATCTTGGTAATTCAGCAGCCAAGAATTATTTTTTTTTCCTCAAGTTTTCAGGGTTGGCTCTCAGTGGTAATTTCAGGCTTTTCTTTTTTTTTTTTTTCTTTCTTTTTTTTTTTTTTTATGTGTAGCTTTTAGGACACCCAGCTTTGTGACCTCACTATAAAGTGGAAGTGATTATGTACAATGAGTATTTGAAAAACTTGTTGCAACACAACAATTTGGCTCACTTGTTTCTCATGTCTTCATCTCACATTGGAAATTGCTGCTTTTCATTTTACTCCTGACTGAGCATGCATCAATTAAAACAGAAAAAAAAGGAAGCATTATGAAATGGATGCTCATTACTTATGCTAAAACAGCCTATTTATATGTCAAAGCCATTTAATCAATACCTACCTGTTATAAATGGTGTATGCTTGAAGCAAAGCACTCTCATTAAAGGCACTCATAACCTGAATTCAGAGCAATTCTTGTTTCACACTGCTGTGTTTTTCAGGGCTGTGCTAGCTGAGGTTCCTCTCAGAAACTGCTTTCTTTCCTCAGCAACAGCCTTTTTAACATACTTCTGGCAAGCAGCTTCCTTGTTATTCTCAGAGATCTTTCACTTCTTACAAAGTTTTACTCAAGGGGACATGTACCGAGAAGAGGCTGTGGTATTTTCAGTCAGCTTGGTTGCATCCTAAGTCTTGTGTTAGAAAGACTACAATCTCACTTGGCCTTGCACAGAACAAAAATGAACTGAAATATAACAACTGCCCCCAAGAATTTATCTAACAGTCATGCAGGCAAAAAGCAGGAAGGCATGAGAGACGGAGGTTAATCTGCCCGGTGTCATAGCAGAGGCAGAACTACGGCCACAGTCTACACGCTTTTCTTCTCAGAAAAATATAATTCACATTCTGTATTGTATTGTAGCTGTTGCTTTAAACTAAAGGAATCACTCTCTGTCCTCTACCCCATTACTCTTAAAAATTCTTCTAAGTGCACAAAGTTAGAAGAGAAATGTCACTATTTCTGTAAAAACCAAGGGTGCATTCATTCTCATTTTATAAGAGCTAAAAAAGCCTTGCATAGGCCACACTGAACCAAAGCCATGCCAAATATTTACTTAACACAGAAATATCTCTAACTAGTTTTTCTCACATTTATAAAAGTTAACGTTCTGGTTATTGATGATGCAGCCATGTAAGCTATTTTCTTTCTTCAAAAGTACATCGTTTATGGACCATACACGAGAGCTCAGTCACACTGCACGAAAGCTGACTGTGAAAGTTCCAGTAGACAAACTTTAAATAAGAACCTTGCTGTTCTCTTCCATAAAAGGGAACTGATAAACATCTGGTCTTTGGAAATTACTTTGTGATGTTTGGATTTTGTACCAGCAAACTACTCTCACACACTGTGGTATATCATCACATGATAATGTACTTTTCCAAGAAAAACCTAGTAAAATGAAAGTATTTCATTACCATGAACTCTTGTTTCTTAAAAGTTACATAATTACTGTGCAATCTCTTATAAGATCTTATTTATTTTAACTTTAATTATTTACTTCAATGAAAGGATTATTTCATGAAATAAATATTTTCATTAAAAAAACTGAACAATTATTTTTTCTTCCCTGTATATATTTTGTTTACCATATGCCAAACTGTTATTTCACATATGTGAAAAGAAAACTGGACTGAATACATGTGAAATAAATTATTGGCAAAGGAAGTGCAAGTACTTGCCATCTAGAAGATCAGATTCACAAGAAACGCCTTTTACTTTTCCCAAAATCAACAAAATTATTTTAAAAAAAGTCAAAAAGAGAATAAAAAGATTTGTTTGAAAGAGGAAGGATTTCTCAGGTAACTCTGAGTTTTCAAGTTATTTAAATTATCCTCAAAAGACTTGCACATTTAAATTGTACATTCACCGGAACACTACGGTTAACTACAGTGAGTAAAGATATAAAACTAACAATTACTGTTTTTATTCAAGTCTCATTTGATAAACTCAAGACTGTATTTCTCACTTGTTTAGTAAGACTGTAAACTCCTAATTACTCCATCAACATTTCTGAGTATATTTTGTTGAATGAGCTCTTAAAGTCTGCATTTTTCATTAATTTTTTATTAGATTTTGCTTTGTCTGTAGTCTAAAATAGAATCCATTTCAGTCAATAAGGAACATCATATTTCCTCAATTTGAGAGATTGCAGCAGATTAGTAGGTAGTTTCAAGAGAAGAATTTGTTGCACATACAGTGCTCGCATCTCCTTATTGGACAGCTGTGGTATAAAATTGTTTTCAGCCAAATTCACGCTTGTAAGTTGCCCAGTGAGGTTGTCAATGCCCTCTCCCTGGAAGCATTCAAGGCCAGGCTGGATGGGGCTGTGAGCAACCCGGTCTAGAGGGAGGTGTCCCCGCTGACAGCGGAAGGGTTGGAACTAGATGATCTTAAAGGTCCCTTCCAACCCAAACCATTCTGTGATTCTAAGACTGAATTAAGCAGCTTCACATCAAAAAAACTTCCACAGATTCACATCCTACTAAAGTTCTCTAAGTGCAGCTTTTCCAAAGGAATATCAACAATGGAGTGGAAGGAGAGAAGGCAGACACAATTTAAAGAGAAAAAGTAATGTAAGCCTGCTATATAATTACAGTGTTCTAAAAAACACGGTCTAAAATGTATTATATTCATCATGTATATACTTTATCTGTAATGCACTAAAAAACAGATTTAACTGTACCATCAGCTATTTTATGCTATTCCTTGTGCAAAAGTTCAACTATGCAGCTTAGACAAGTTAACCTTTCTTTTGGCTCCACAACAGTCAAAAGACAGAAGCTAATGAGGCACACACCTATGAAATATTCTATTTTAAAATCACTTTAATGCTAGTCATTTTCTCATGATTTTTCAAAACTTAGCAGGTGGAGAAATATTGAAAGCGAGGTTGAACAACATGACAAAAGCAGCCGAGCAGAAGCAAAACCTGGATTAGATTCAAGGATTGCCCCTGATCACTCCTTTTCTGCTAGAAATGCAAATTCCAGTCCAAATCCAAAACAAAAAAAAAACATGTGAGAAGGCTTATGACAAATGAAACTGTCATTTTATCTCTGTCATAAACACAGATTTTGGTCCAAAATTACCTATGATGCCAGCAGTCACACTTCCACAACATAGTACAAAATACAGACAGATGAAAAAGCTTAAATGTTTTGTTAGCATAAATTGTTGCCTTTCAACTATTTAGTTTTTCCTCTCCCATAGTAGCTCTCAGAAGATCCTAGCAGGTATAAACATGCTCTCTTTTAATTACAGAACTGGATTACTGTTGTAACTGATTCCCAGTTTCAGCAAATTATAATCAAGTACCCATTGTACATAACAACCATCTAATGGCCAAAAAAACCATAATAAAGAAAACTTTAATGAAAGAAATCTGGGAACTTGCCACAATTTTATGGCAATGCACTCAAAAAGAAAGAATTATAATCTGTATTTAAGATTAAGAGAACCTTTTAATCCACATGGCCAGAAATGAACCAGGCAGAGCAGGCAAATTTTGATCAAAAGCTAGTACAACATGAAAGTATCAAAATTCCCCCCAGTAAACAACTGCTCATTATGTAAGAGGTTGCATGTTCATTTCATATTGCAAAGAACTTTGAGGAAAATCGAGTATGAATGTGTTGCTTCCTCTGTGATAATTCAGTTATCCACTAACCTTTTTACTGGCATGACATTTTTTTTTAGTCGTTGTGTTGAGGGATATGGTTTAGCAAGAACTATTGGCGATAGGTGGATGGCTGGACTGGATGATCTTGTAGGTCTTTTCCAAGCTCGGTGACTCTATGAAATCTATTCGTCACCATTTATTTCCATCACTGTTTATTATCCTGCACTCCCTTGGTGCTGGAACAGGCTGCCCAGGGAGGTGGTTGAGTCACTGACCCTGGAGGTGTTTAAGAAATGTTTAGATGTTGTACTGAGGGACATGGCTTCGTGTGGAAATATTGATGGTAGGTAGACAGTTGGACTAGATTATCTTGGAGGTCTTTTCCAACCTTGGTGATTCTATGAATCTGTGATTTGGGGAATTATTGGGGCAGACTCATAACAAAATTTTAATGGAGCTTGCAAAATGTCAGATGTACAGTCATTATTTTAAGATGCTGCTGAGCAAGCTAAAGCTGCTGCAAAAGAAACCTGAAAAGTTCTTTGGCTTAAACGGTTTCATTATTGTACTGTTACTATAGATGATATTCAAGCTTCAATTTGATCCCCTCTCCTTTAATTCACTGGAACTGCTGACACACTATTTAATAACATCAGCTTTCCCAGACTCATCTTCCAGTCAGCAGAAAGGATGTGAGATTTCCTTTTTTGCATAAACCCCACTCTAAAAGGATGCCCATCATCACAGACTTGTCACTGGGTGTCTGAACAGGCGACTTTCCATATGGCTGTTGAGGGCCTTTCATTCTGTGAGTCAGACAGTATCACTCAAGATTGAGGGCATTCAGAGCCAGCGAATTGCTGAGTATTTCCAAATCCCTACAACTAAAACTATCCTTCTGTACCTAAGAAATAAAAACATCACTTTCTTACACAGAAGCATAGCAGGAAGAGATTTTTTTAATGGCCTTCTTTCTGCTTCTATGAGTTTCATACCAACACGAGAGTGCAGAAGTAAACACAGAAGATGATTTCACAGATCCTCTTTAATAAGAATTCATACCTTCCACAAAGACTTTTTATGTTGTTGAAAGAAAATCTCTGTCATATTTGTTAATTAACTAGAAATAACACAATCCAATCAAGCCTGAAGTTACACAAAACCAGCAACATTTTTACCACCTAACAACACTCAGCTGAGAATCCAGTTCATATATCTGGAGCTTACACACACTTCTTTCATGTTTTTGCTGAGGCCAAGCCAGTGCTGAACCATATCATTTAACCATAGAATCCTTAGAGTTGGAAAGCACCTCTGAAGGCCATCCAGTCCAACTCCTCTGCAGTGAACAGGGACACCACAGCTAGATCAGGTTGCCCAGGGCCTGACCCAGCCTCGCCTTGAATGTCTCCAGGGACAGGGATATAAATCTCTCCATCATAGTTATGAGTCAAGAATACTGATTCAGATAAGAAAATAAGGCACTGTGGAAATCCCAGAGTCTGCAGCGTAAAACTGCTTCATAGCATCTTGTTCCCTCCCTTAGTCCGTGAGCATCAACCAGCAGAACATAAGCTGTCACTGCTGCACTCTGATGCTATCCCTGTGCTGTTCTGGAAAACCACAAAGTGATCTGCTTTTCAACACTGACTTCTTGCACTTGCTTAATTAAGACAGATTTAGTTGGAAGGAGATCACTGCTTTTTTGATTTGTATTCTCCCACTTCATGATTTTCTGACAGGAGTAACCTCTGAAAGCCTGCCAGCCTCTCTTAAATGAAAAAGATCCTGCAAATCAGATCTATTTAAGTCTGCTGTATTGATCCCCACAGCTATGCTTTACAGTTCTGTTGTTCATATGCCAACTCAGAAGGCTTTGGTTATCTCTGTTAACACATCTCCCACTCCCAGCAGCAGAACAATGTCCACTTGCACACACACAGCAGCACGTTTTCTGTAGCTCTCTATCCTACCCAACAGGTTAAAGGAGCTGTGAACGTAAGTGATACACAAGTTTGACAGAAGAGTGGAAACTAAGGCTGAAGTGTCTGTCTGAAACCCCAGGGAACAGGTTCATACTGGCTGCATAACATCTAATCATTTCTAAATGTTGTAATTTCCCCTGTGAGCTCACTCAGGGTTAGTTTAATGTTACTGACATGAATCGAAATCAGAAAAAAAATTTGCAGCAGCTGAACATGTTCTGAATTCAAACGGAACTTCTGGTGATAATGGAATCTCTTGGATTGTTCGCAGATCGTGCAGTAGAAAGTAAATCTTGTCCAAAAGCAACGAGAGCTTTCATAAGCACATGACTGCTATCTCTTGGGCAATGAGCAACCCAATGATGTTAACTCCCCTGCCTCTCTGAGTTTTTTGAATAAAACTCTTCTGCAATATCAACAATTCTAGGATTTCTACTGTACCAAGAATTGCTGCTGTCACACTAATGGTGCACTGGTTAATTCTGCCAGTAAAATATTAACTATAACTTGCAGGAGCTTATACACAGAACTGCAAAAGCCAATACTGACATAACTACTACTACAGTAAACTATCAAAAACAATCCAGAAAGAAGCAAGGAAGAAAAAACTCCACAAGATCATGTGAAATTTATTAATGAAAAATACAGAAAAAAAAAAGCGGAGAGAAACAAAAAATTAAACTAGCTAAAATAACTGCAAAATGCATAAAGAAGTACAAAGCAGCTGGCCTGTGTAACAGGCCTGTTTTGGCTTTTCTTCCAGAACCTGTGGAAACTTTGATCCAATAGCACACTTGGTCCCGCATCTGCAGTGGCTGCTGGAACAGCATTTACTCATGGTCCAAAGTCCTACTCTCTCTCTACTGCTACAAAGGAAATCTTAGTATAGTTAAGTTAAAAGTTACAAAATACCTTACTGAAATAAATATTGGAGAACAAATTTTTATAAAATAAACATTAAAATGTTGTTTCAAATCATTGTATTGTTTATTTGTGGAATGCTTGCAATTGTTTTTTAAGGGAGTCATAAAAATTCCGCACTCCCCAGGCCTCCATTCATGGGGGCAACGAACTTCCAGAGGACCTGATCCTTTTATACAACTCAAGAGAAATATTTTCGGATACAATTAAAAAAAAAAAAGATTTTAAACTAATAGTTTTATTCCTTAAACTGAGCAAAAAGTTGCCTCAAACATAAACAATGAAAATTAAAAAAATAAAGACCACAAGTCTTGTAACCTAAATACAATGCCCATTGTCTGGACTTCCTTATTTCCATGAAGAACATCTGATTTTCATTTTGGATTAGAACATTCTGCTAAAATTACTAATATACTGGGATTTAATTTAATTACAAAATTTCAAGGAGAACAACTTCAGCTATGATCTGATCGCTGTTCTGTTAGTCTAAATTCACATTCTAACTCTGGAAACAGCAATTCTAACCCAGTGCTGAATCCTGGTATTGATGATCTCAGAGAGAACAGTAGTTCTCAACAGAAAAAAAAATCAGCACATAAAACAGATCAACTGGCAGCTTTTGTCACTCCTTAGCCAGGGAAATTTTGGCTAGCGACTCAGTATCTTTGTAATTCCAAGAACTTCCAGTATTTTTCTGTGGATAGATACTCACTTGCCAGAGATAAAAGCTAGTCTTAAAATGTGCTTAAATCAACAGTGGGAACAACCAACAAACTTCTCTCTGGTATTTCACTTACTTGGCTATTCTGTTTGGTAAGTAAAGATGCAAAGAGATCTCAGTTGAACATGTGAACATTCAGTAACAGGAGGGGCTCCTCTTTCCTGCTTGTATCTATGGGACTGAAAGCATACACGGGAATTCTTAGGAAATTCAACACGCTCAGCCTCTTAAATGAACTAAATGTGACCTAACAGACCAACAACAGTTTCAGTGCAAAAGAACGCGTAACAGCAACGCAACAGATTCAATCCTGCTTTTTCACGTGCCCTCTTTTTCCAGGATTCTGACGAAATTATATCATTATTTATGAGAGAAACATAACAAATAATTTAAAGAAAAAAAAAAAAAGAAAGTATTTAGAGTCCTACTAAAAAGCCTGACAGAAGATGTACGAGCCAAAATGGAAGGACTGCCTCATGCTGGAACTCACTACTAGCCCAAATTTGAGGGCAGAGTATTTTTGACCACGCATACATAACATTTAAGGGAAAAGACAGAGGTTGCTCTGCATCTGGGGCAGCAGATCCTTACACATAGAGTCCTCCTTTTCCTCTAGGAACCCCTGAAATTACATTAGATCAAAAACTAGCCTCAGGCAGGGAGAAGCAAGAGAAGGCTAATTAAACAAAAAGAAGAAAGCTTCTTCAAGCTTTTTCTCTATGAACATTAGTCTTTAAAATGTAAATTTGATGTTTGAATCTATGAAGTAACAAGTCTTAGCAACAGATATTGGAATAATACTCTAGGCACAAGCTGTTGCACAGGTGAGGAAGGTTGCTGACATGGGGCGAGGGGCTTGACAAATACTTCTCCTAAGTGACTGTTAAGTTACACCTGACAATTAACAGACACGAAAAACAGGTATCTGCAATTTCTGATTGCTCAATGAGAATATAATTGTTGGAAGACGCATGTTTGTACAAGAAGAAAGGGAAATCAATCTGTGTTTCAGACCTCTAAATTGATTTTATAGGTCTAGAAAAAGAAAATGAGGCAAAGTAAGTTTGCTGTGAATCCAGAAAATCGCATACCTGGCATCCCAAACACAGCAGATCAAGAAAATACATGAAATAAGAATGTACTACTTGATCCTAATCTTAAGTATTGGTCCTCATAAATCAAAATTTAAAATATAAATAAATTTAAATATAAATAAGTCATCAGCATCACAGTAAATACTAATGTAATTCATTCCATTTATAAAGCAGTTGTTGAAAAGCAAACATTTGTGATCATAAATAAATGTCACATTACTTTTATTAATATGGAAGAAAAAACAAGAAAAATCAGATTTTTTAAAAAACATAACAATCTGCTCAGAAAAATAGCAAAGAAAAAATGATTTGGAACAAATTTTCTTTGTGTCACTCAGACAGAAAATCAAATCTGCCATTGAGAAGTATTCCTATGTCAATATACTACATCATAATAACAAAACAATACAAGTCTAGAACTGCTTTTTTCAGAGTTTACCAGAAACTACATAAAGCAGTATTGTAAATCTGGAAGCTGAAAAGATTAACATTGTAATTTCATCTCGCGCGGCTATCCACTTAAAATAAAACATACAGATTATATAAAGCAGAAATTTGAAGATAATGCTGAGAAGCGTGAACCAAATAGAGAAGTTATGTATGACAGGACATTAGAAAAAGTATTATGAGACAGTTAGACAGTTAGCAACAGATGGGATTAAAGTAAGTGAATGAGTAAGTAGAATTTCACCGCTAAAATGACAGTGATGACACATCTTGAAAAACTAAAAGCAACACTGAGAAAATTAAAAAAAAATAATAACGGGAAGGTTTCAACAAAACTGTATTGGAATAGGACTTTGGCATTTTATAGTAAACTGGAAAAACACAATAGTGGCTTGCATAGTAACAACATCTGTGACTATGTCAATATAGGCACAAGGGAGAGAAAAAGAGTTTAGTCCGAACAGTTTTAAAAATACCTTTGGGTGGGACACACTGGGAAAAATCAGCTGAAAGCTTGCAAGGCAAGATAACTTCCAGCTGTTGTTCTTTGTGGACTAACAGATTTTTCCTGCTTGCCACTAACATATAACATTGACCATTTCAATTCTTCCCTTCTTGCCTCCATCTCTAAATAAATAAAAACAAAACAGACTGTCCTTAAGATTTTCAATCCATGACACCTTGTATCGAATGTAGTAAAAAATGAAAAGTTAATATATTCCAATGCAATATGGAACGTAGGTTCTGCAAGTCAGCATATCAAATTTCATTCCAGAAGATTTTCTCCACATGGCTGGCTCTGCAGACGCTCCTTTACTCTCTAAGTCATAAGGCATATGAATTTTCAACAAGACCAAAGTGGTCAGAGCCAGTCAGCTGGGTTGGTTGGTTTGCTTTGAACAGAGCTCATGTAGTTCAGAATGATCCTCTCTATGCTTCTCCTACTTACTGTCAGTATAAAAACACACAATGCACTAGTGTGTCTCAAATGTATTACACCACATACTGTACCAGACTTTTGAAAACAGTCACTTGGGCAGATTATGACAGAGAGCATACTATCTGTTCACAACATTAAAAAAGCCACCCACACATAGGCTACTGTAAACAGGAGCTGATACATCACTATCAAACACTCTGGAATATGTTAAGCACATCACCCTAAGAAACTCTGCAACATGCACCAGGATTCTTTTTTTGTACTCTCTCTCTTTGCTGTATTTATCCAGCGAAGCACTTCAATGCCATAAAACTGAATAACTTAAAAGAAAGAATCAGAAGATAACATATAAGAAAAATCATAGGCTTGATTCTACAGGGGAATGTTTTATTAATGCTGAAAGCTTAATTCAGTAATGAGACACTATGTGAAGAGGAAAAAAAAATAACCTGATCATGGAATAATTATATGAGACATCTACTCTGGCTTTTGATGTAGTTTTGTCCTAAGTGCAAAATTAAAAAGACTGAGAAAGGACTTTTCCAATTTGCTGAAATCCAATCACACACTGGAGTTCATCCAGGTCTATAGCTCAAAGGCAAAAGGGATTTAGTCATATTTTTACAGAAATAAATGCCTGATTCACATTACAGAGCGAATGTCAACTGAAACTGAAGAACAATTTCTGTCATTAAATATTTTGCTTTTCTAGTCTGGCCTGTAAGAAACAAAAGCAGCAAGACTATTTCCAAATTAAAAATCCTTTCATCATTGGTTACTGCTTGTTTCTCATTCAGGCTTATTTAACACTGACATTAAGACATGCAACATTAATTCTGCATCATGGTAACGAGCAAATGATGACTGCTTAACTAAATCCAATATCCCAATGAATAATCTGAAATTAACCAGATGTTAAAATAATACTTGTTTTGTAACATCTCCACAGTATTACAGGCTTCATATAATGGAATGGGATGCAGCTTTCTGCAGCAAGTTACTGTATGTCACATCAATCTCTGAGCTGTATTAATGGAGTTTTAAAATACAGCCAATTTTATACAGCTGAGACTAATGGAGTGATCAAATTGACAGGATATGCATACATGGAATGCTTAATTCACATAAAAAAGGGATCTTGCAGAAATCCAGCACACCACACTGCTGTTTGGAATTTCTGCTTCATCGTCCCTTCTAATTACACTAATGCTGTGACTAAATTTTGGACATGCTGCAGAAAAGCGCCAAAATTCAGTTCCTTGTTTCTAAACCCATATTTTCCCACTTCCTCTTTGCCTTATGTTTGAAAACTACGTTCAATACTCTTTGTGTCCCTCTTAATTGCAGAACATTTATAGCTAACTCACTTGGCCTACCTAGTATTTCAACAAGCTCCAGACTCCTTCCAAACTACAACAGCTGCCAATTCCTTTCTCTGTCCCCAGGACAGGATTTTCAAGGGCACTCAATGCTTGTCTTGCTCAGATACACATAGCACTACCATTGTCCTCTCCCACAACTGTGCTTGCTTCCTGACTGATCTCTCCCTTTTTTCCCCCCAAGACCTAGACCACAGACACCTCTTCCAGAAAGGTAATGAACCAATTTCTCTTTCACACACATTGGAACAATAAATCATTTAAGATGTATGTTTAAATTCTCACGTATGTCACAGAATCACAGAATCTTGGAAAAGACTTTTAAGATCACCGTGTCCAGCCATCAGCCAAGCACTGCCAAGTCCACCACACAACCATGTCCCTTAGAGCCATGTCCACATGTCCCTTAAACACCTCCAGCAATGGGGATTCCATCACCTCCCTTTGCAGCCCATTCCAATGCTTGACCACTCTTTCCATGTACAAATTCCTTCTGATATTCAACCTAAATACCCTCTGGTCATTTCCTTGTGTCTTATCAGACAAGTTATTCAAGTTATAAGGAATACTGGTTTCTCTGCGTAAATGCTTAATTTATTACTTTCTGTAAGTATTTAGTAATTTGGAGGCTTAAAGAATACTACAGTAAAATTCATCACCAGCTCAGCATCAGCTAAAGGCTGTCAAATTTACTGATTCATTTCACATTTCATTCCTTTACTACGCTTCACTAATTCTAGATCTAAATGTTTTGAACAAAATAATGAAATTATGTACAACTGAAGGCATCAGCACCTATAAAATCTTTCCAACCTTTGCCAACTTCTTTAATCCAAAGTAATCATGTTTCCTACTATAACAAGTCCTGTGATGTCTGGAATAGCATCTCACTATAGTAACAACGGTATTAATGTTATAGCTCTCTTGCATGCCTGAAGTATTAATCAGATCCCATATTAAATATGAAATTAGAGTACTCTTGATTCTCTTTCTGAAACAGATTAGCTAATCAGAGCCCCACACAAAATTAAAAAAGAAAATACAATGAAGATCTAGACTGTGAAGCTGTTTTTGATACCGGAATCAAAGATTGCAACATTCTGGGTAATGTTTTGCAAACTTACCTTATCCCTTCAAATTAAAATTACACTTCTAAACAGGCAGTCTACTCTATGAGCGATTTTCTCCACCACATAAGTTGTTTTCCTCTTAAACAGAAGAATCAAAACCTCACTTTACAATCAAAATGAAGAATAGTATATTTTATGCTAAAGCTGGTAAAAATCACACTTCTTTGAAAGCAAAATGTTCAACAGTCATTATATTCACTCCGTTTATAAATGTCCTCATGAAAACAATAGCTGTCTTTCATGAGTAAGCTTACATTCTAGCAATTCCTAGCAATTCTCCAAACACAATAACCTTTATCTAATAATACTGAGAGCTCTCACAACATCTTCCTCCAGCTATTACTTATGAATTAGTAGCTCCAACCAATACAAAACCTGAAAGTCCAGGAAAATCAATGTTCCAAGTATTTCATTACACATCTACAAAGCATGAGCTTGAGTTTCACAGTTTGGACTCATTCCAAAGGCTGTTCTCAGTTAATCCATCCCTCACTTTGGGCAACACAAGACAGCTGGAGTAGGTGGTGGCCACAGCAGAATCCATATGTGCTATTCCCATGAATGCATGCTAGCACAGTCAGACAAACTTACTGAGCATTTGTAATTCAGTATAGAATTCTGTCATAGGAGGATGACAGATACATTGTGCTATCAGAGAAAACTTGAGCTGTTACAAAAGCAGTAAGAAAGCATGGCTGTTCTTTAGAATAATGCCATGACTGCCTACAAAGTTGAAATACACTATTCAGCAGCCCTTCACATATGAGAGCTACAACAGATGCTCATTAATTCTTTACATGAATGAACTTCCATCATTTAACTTCCACGATTCTTTTCAGTATTTCTTACAGTGAGCAAAACACAAGCAATGAGTGTTTCTTTTGGAGGCTGGAAATAACATTGTCCATTTGCCTCCTCTTTGTCCATTAACTAATGTTACTGAGAATTAAAATGAAGCCTAAATGTCATGAGTGTTATCCTCTAAAAATAAATACAACATTAACAATAATAAAAATTTATTATGTATAAGGTTATTTGCCCGTGGAGAAAGAGATGAAACTAATGATTCATATACTCTACCAGCCAACTCTGTTCTTCCAAAACACAGGTACAGTTATCATAGGTAGCATACAGTATAGTATTACCCCTAGTTTGGTATGCACCACGCGTAGCAGAGGCAGATCCAGAGATTAGTACATATAAATCACTCACCCAGGAAGAAAAAAAAAGGCTACACATTTGCCAACTAAGATAATTAATGTGAAATGCATGTTTTTACAAGGGCTATTTAAAGAAATAGTATTTGCGGGAAGAATGAGTCATAGCAAACTCCATATACTACAGTTACTCAAAGTGAGAAGACAAAGGGAATTAGAACTTACAAGATTTTTTTTTTTAAATAACCAAGAAACATTAGCAAAAACAGCTGTTCCACTGTAATAATTTTAAATAGCTCTGTTATGCCTTCATATTCTCTTCTAGTAGTAGTTTTCTCTCTTTTTAACTTTCCTTTTGGGTTTGCTATTGTTGGCACACTATTTCAGTCCACACTTGATAAATAAATTTTTCAATAACATAGACCCTTTTAAAACGGAATCTCTTAACCCCTATCCCTTGAGATGCTGGAAAACAGTAATTAAATACTTCACAGGTTAATTTGTGCATCCCTTGTCTACTTCTGTGACTTTTCTTCCAGCAATATTTATAGCAAAATAAGTAAGTATCTTAGATGTTATCTTTAAGTAATAGGTTGTATCGTTTCCTTAACTATGTATTTTTTGTGTTTCCTGATTAACCTACATGATTTCACAACTAGCAGAGGATCAAATTCATTGTCAGGCAAGCTTGAGTCAGTGCTTAAAAAACGAGTACGTTTATTTCACATACAGTAGAAGTATCTAAACAGAATCATTATTGTAAGATGACAAAGTGCTAATACACTTGCAACTCTGAATATTTCTCTAAAATTAAGTCTATAATCATACTGTTCTCATTTAATTCCAAACAAACTACTTTTATTATGCTTGCTTT
Source organism: Numida meleagris (assembly GCF_002078875.1). Taxonomy (NCBI): domain Eukaryota; kingdom Metazoa; phylum Chordata; class Aves; order Galliformes; family Numididae; genus Numida; species Numida meleagris. The sequence goes on along the minus strand of NC_034419.1, from coordinate 4,186,492 downwards.
TGCATTAACTGGAACAAAATCAATTCACTTCTTGTCTTAATTTGTTATGAAAGAGTCATGTGTCTTTAAGCAATCCTTTTGTAACATTTTATACTTTAAGACAAGATCTGCACATACAGCTTCATAAACAAAGGCTTCAGGATATCAGCTATGCACAGTCTCATGGTCCCCTGAGCTTACAGAATGACTGAAATATGCATCAGCTCTCAGTGCTTTAATTGAAGACAACACTGACATGGATGTCTACTTGATATATGACACCCTCAGCGTCTAACGCTCGCTCAAAATCTAGAGAGTGCAACAACTCATTGCTGATTGAAGCACAGCAGTTAATATTCATTTTTAGGGTGGGTTTTTCGGGTAAAGTTTAAGAGACCAGGACAATAAACTCATCCTAAAACTTCTTCTTTTTTTTTTTTTTTTAACATTATGTTATCCAAACTTGAAGTAAGAAAAACACACTTTGTGAATATTTTTAGTGCCTCTTCACGAGGTCAGATATGACTTCCAGTTTTGAGGAGAGAACCTTCCATCAGTTTGCACCTAATTCAACCAACAGAAGTCACTGTGCTGTGAAAAACACGATCACCTCAGTGATCCGTATCTTCTCAGGCACACAATGACATGACTTGGAATCAAATTTGGGTTTTAACTATGAAATTGGTCAGTTGTTATCACTACTAGGCCACTACTAGGTGGCCTCCCCAGGACTCCAGCCAACTCCACAAATACAAAATAAGTATGCTACAAAGCTAATTGCAGCTAGAAGCCGAGTTACAATGTGTTCAAGAAAAGAGACTGTAAAAAGGAAACTTCACTAGAACCTGAATTAGAATAAAGCAAAGGAAATACCAGCATCCATAGAGACACTCATCAAAGGGTAAATACCTGGGAAGTATTCAGAATCAAACAGAAAGATAATTCAGAACAGTAAGAGCTACTGTCAATGTTCATTTTAAGGGCTATTAAAATTCGCTGTTACTGATCCATGGCTGATTTATAAATCTCAGCAAAATTAGCGTCAACTTTAGCCAACAATGTTTGCATTACAGTAGCAATAAAGATGCAAATCTTTAAATAAGCACATTGGTGAAATTATTCCATCCTTCATAAAAATCAAACCCTAATAACATATGAAAATTTAAGTTGAGAAGTAGTATACAAGGATTTTTCCATAAAAGATTTCCACAAAAGACAAAGTCTTATGTTGATGGTTTGTTACTAAAATGCATGATGCTTAACTTCCTTGACTTTGCCTCTGACTGTCATATGAATTAACAATCACTAGCACTGAAGAGAAAATGTGGTAAATTTGCATCATTTTTCAACAACTCCTAGCATTATCATTATCAACTTCATTTATTATGAATTAATAGTTCCGTCTGTATGTAAAATAGCTTACGAAACTGAAACAAGCTACTACTGTTTGTACAGAAAGGTCTTGCAGTCAAACTAGATGATGACAATAATACAATAGCAGTGCACTTTGTATATGTGATATGTTGCTTTTTGTATGATTACTTTGTATATGTGATAAGTGCACAAGTTCTCTTATACAACTCTCTAAAACAAATGTCGTAAGAGAAGGTTTAGAGACAATTACAGAGAACATATAGGTTGCCAAAGAATGCAAACATAGTTAATGATCATATACTCTTACGGACAACATTTAAAGGCCTACAAGACAAACAAAGTCCATTAAAGACTGGGGGATGGGTGAATTCATACATAATACAGTAACTCTGTTAACATTCAGACGTTCAACAGTTTAGTGAATGCAGAGGCAGACTTGCCTCAAGAAATTCATAGCACCTTTGGGTAAGGCTACAATAGTCTGTGTTTATTGAAATCTGCATCTGGTAGTAATTTGTCCAGCAGCTAACTTTTTTCTTTTTTTCACTCAAATAATCTAGAGGGGCCCATATACTCAGCAACTGCTCATTTGCACTAAGATGCACATTGTATAATTTATGTTCTTAATTATAAAACAAAGTTTATCAGCATGTCTGTCTGTGTTGTGTAATTTCTTATTCTTCACATGAGAATAATAGAATGCATCTTGAACAGTCTATTCATTCCTCATTGTAGCAAAACATATTGGAATGGAAGATATTCAATCCCTAAATTATTTTACTTCTTCCTTCTTTACTGGAGATTTTTCTCGCAGAGAAAAAGGAATCAACAGAATTCAAAAATCTTTCTAGAATAATCATCCCCACTCCCTACCCCTCCACCCCCCAAAAAGGAACCAAATAGATTATAATCCTAATTTTCCAACTATCATTTTAGTGATGATATACCTAGCTCAAAATTGTAGTCTAGCCCAAAGAAAGTGTTGTTTTCATAAAGCCACCTCTGCAAAAACTGGCTGAATATTTTGGAAAATATCCAATGACTATTCTTGTCATTGCCAGCTGTCTAATTCCCAAATTCACAAGGAAAGAAAGCTGATTACAGCACAAGCAAAGAAAAGTCAGCATCCTGAGAAGGGAAAGGAAGGAGGCTGAAAGCACAGCACCCACAGAATCACGGTTACCTCTCCTGTTACACACTTGCTTCTCTCTTGGTATCTGAGGAACTTCAGTTTCTTGCTCATATCCTGCCTTCACTAGAATTCCAGCAGAGGATCAGTGTTCTTAAAATAGATACAATTTGCTGAGGTTACTTCAAGAATTATGAACACTTTTTACCTCTTGTGACTCAAGACGGGCTTCTGGGCTTCCTCATAGCAAGACAGTAAGAGGTAAGAGTTAGGGTAGCAGAAAAAAAAAAATAATTTTGAGATGCACTTACTCATATTAAGGCTCGGCATATCTGTATGCATGCAATATCATTTGGCTGGATCTCACGTGAAGGAGATCCAGAAACTTTATCATACATTTATAGACAGTGTTGCAGTTACAGAGAAAAACAGATTCCAATCACAGTTACATAATTAATTTTAAAAAAAAAGCACAAAATGAACATCTATTTAGTGCAGATTATCAAGATGTTAACAAGTTATACCCTAAAAGTTTACTCCAGGGATTTCTGAACCCAGCTGTCATGAGACAAAGAGTACTCTGACGCTTCCTGGGTTTTCATTTTTCATTTCTACATTGTTGTTACTGTCTCCACTAAACAGTGTGACCTCAGTGGAGTTTAATTTCATTAAATCTCACCAGGACTGCTGTTAGGTCTTCATTATAAATCTAGTAAAGCAAGCACTGAGAGGAATCAGAGGCTACCTGAATCTTTGCAAACAGATCATGAAAGGTCTAGGTACAGTACATTATGTGCACGTCCATCAGCTTGCTACTGCCTAAACCCTCTCTGCTGTAAGTGCAGAGTAATGAACGAGTAGGGAAATGCAGACTTGCAAACTTGCAGTCTGACAACATGCAGAATTTTATCATTTTAAGCAAGATAAGAAGATGGAGTATAAAATCTATCACAGGTTTACAGTTATTAGAGTGTCTTCTGTGTCACGTAAGTATCTCTCTCAAACACATGGTTACTATTGTGAGGTACCAGTGCCCCTCTCAACAGGGAGAAGTGGAAACAGAAAACAAGGAGAGAACAAACAAGCCAAAAACGTCTGGATTCAATTACGAAGAAAGATTTTACAATCTCAGTGTGCAACTTCCCACAAATTTCAAGCTGCCAGACTTGTAGCAGATTAGAATTTAAAGGAAATTCAGGTACATAACTTCAGTGTTTTGAAGTGACACTTTACTGATGTGACTCCATACCAGTTTTTAGGCATGGTTGTTAAGAACTGCTTTATCCTAAGACTCTAAGTAATCTCTAGGATTACGGAGCAAAAGCACTTTCCAAACTCTTACCTCTATGGGAAATCTAGTTGAGTTTTTAATTCCTTTGACTGCCTGTTTTATGGGATTATATTTTATGTCTGGATTTGCAGATTTCTTGTCTATGGCTGCCATCAAAGGAGCCAAAACAAGCAAGTCAGTAATTCCTCACCAAAATACTAGGCAGGTGAAATGGAAACAGAAAATGGGAACAAGACACTATCCAACACAGGTGTGCAACATTTCTGCCTCAGCTAAGCATCAAAAGTTCCTGGATAAAAAAGTTTTCTTTATGTAACATCTACTCATCACTTCTAGTCCAAAGCCAATGAAAAGCTGGGACGGGATATTTATCGTGGTGCTAGTGTTCTGCTACGCCTGCACAAACTTCATGCCCTATCCCTGGCTAAGTCCAAGAACTACTCTTTCAGACCACATGTGATGGTGCTAAAAAGAAACGGTTAATCATGTTTATGAATTCTTCTGTCTTCAAATCACAAAAGTCCTGAGTGCCAGAGTAGTAGGTGCCTAGAATGTGGACTTACTGTAGAAGTACTGAATACTTGTTAGGTTTGCTATTTAAGTTGCAGAAGTCATTTGTAGCAATTTTACCTAGCAACGTCAGGAACTAGCACAGAAATGATACCACAATGTTGAAATTGTTCATTCACACTAATCCACTGCGATGGACCATTACATATGAAAATTGGGAACATCTCCTTCTGTCTTATGAAACACAACAGGAAAGAATGTGATTAAGCATACAAAGTTTTCTAGAGGCACGACTAGTTTCTATACACATCAAATCACTTTTTCAGATTTTCCTGCTTAGTTATAACAATTCGGTAAAAATTTCTTGTGCATTTTCAGTTAAAATTAATGACCAACTAAAAATATTCTAGTATCTTATAGTGTTACTTTGTCAATTCAAGTACTCCTCATTATAAGTTTAGATCTAGCGAGAGCAATTAAGTTAGTTCATAAAAAAAAAAATTAGAGTACGTTCACAGCTATATTCACCGTGCTGATGTTGTTAAAACAGGAAGCATGAGAAAGACAAACAAACTTGACCTCTCTTGGTAGAAAACGCCTGACATAGAACAGTACTAATGTGCATTGATCAATGCTGTTTACGCTCATTTGTGCTCAAATGCTAGGCATGCACTATGAGGAACACAGACTATATATTAATCATACATCAGTTTCATTGCACATTGAATGGTGCTATATTACTACAGCTAATTTTTATTATAGCTCATAAAATGAGGCACTGACTGCTATTTGTTGCATAGCTTTCTCCCCCTTACATGAAAACCGATGAGACTGTGAGTTTACCCAGAGCAGTACTTTCCATTTTATAGCTAATCAAGACTTACTGTGAAAATTTATACAGAGAGAGATTTAAACTCTATCAATGTTTTGGCACTATGACAGTAATTCACAGTTTAAATACAATCCATGAACAAATGAGATAAATTACCAGCTGTTGCTAATCCACATGTCAGTATGAGTCAATCATCAACTATTCCATTCCCTTCAGTAGTTTTTGTCCCATTTTTTTCCCTATATATTTAAACTAAAAAGACATCTTGATGTCAAAAGCAGCTTAGATAAAAAATTCTTTATCCTCAATATTCATCATTTCTCTATCTCTACCTCACAGCATTACCTCTTCTTCTGCCTTCTCTCTCCTGGCAGCCTACTAAGTAAAATGACAGCACCTGGCCCTCCTTGTACTGAAGGCACAAATAAATATCTATTCAAATATATCATGAAGCATGAATACACATCACTAGCTGAAGCAAATGAAGTCCTAGAAAGAGCATTTGAGTACTATTAGTAACAAAAATTGAATGTATCAGTAGTGCTGAGAGGGAAAAGAGAAAAGACAAACAGGTCATGTTTTGCTACAAAACAGAAGAAACACTTCACAGATATTTCTAAATTCTTCAGTCTCTGAACAGCAGCATAAAGTATCAGCACAAATAACATTCCTGGGCTTGTTCAAAGGCTATAAAATTCAGTTTGTACTGTTTTATGTTGACACAACAATTTCCTCCCCTTAGCAAAATTCAGAAATAGCATAGATTAAGCAGCACGTAGTGGTAATAGATAGACTTATTCAATCTATTCCATGCATCGAATGGCAAAGCATAATAAAAAGTACACATTGAAGATTCACCTGGTTTTTAAAACCCACTGTAACCAAGGCTCATTTCCCAGTTGGGTATTGCTCACCAGAAATTTTTTGCACAAAAAAGTATTATCATTATTTGGGGATCCAGAAATACTGTTTGATGAATGAAGAAAAGTAGGAACATTAATTGACAGCAGAAAACGCAAAAAAAGAAAAAAAGAAAAAAAACTTATTTTGAAATAAAACAGAGATTCCAGGGCAGATCTGAATCTGTTAAACTGAGTATCTCATGAAATGAGACAGATTAAAAAAGAAAAAAAACATATATCAATAGATGCTTCACTCACAACAATTTCAGTTACTTATGTTAAATTAAGTATAAGCCTAGATAATTAGCTTAAATGAACCTTAAAGTGACAGATATTTCTGAAGAAAAAAGGCAACAAGAAAATGAGTACTCTCAAAGACGTAAGTTTCACAGAAAATATTGTCAGTGGTAATGATTCTTCCATGATTGGAATAAACTTGGCTGGAGGTTTTACTAATGCGTCAGTTTTCACTTCCAGAAATGTGCTGAAATCAGAAAAGCTGTAATTTTAGACTAGATTTAAGTTTGACCAGCTCTCATACCAGCAGAACTGTACAGCTGATTGTGCTAGGTCTGGTGTATGTAGCAAGTGAAATACCAGACTTGAGAGATGCAACACCAAAAGTAACCACCACTGGGCAGCAAAGCCAAGCTCTGAACCAAGCTGTTCAGTTGGTTTCTGTTCTGTCTCCAAATCAATGTCTCTAGTTTCAGACTAGTAATTCAAGAGAAGCATAGGCTTTCTCTACTTTAAGCCTCAATATTAAATGTGACTACAATTTGAACCTGTTAAAAAGTTCAGGTTTGGAGCAAGGAAACAAAGTGACCTGGAAAAGAGGAGTGCAATTTTTAAATGAGCTTGGGTAGCTCCCAACAAGAACCGTATCCAGTGGAAACAAGGCCTAAGTGCTGATGTGGGAGTTTCCCACAGCCTCTTTTGGCTTTCAAAGCCATGTGTGTCATCAGCGTCTCCTGATGAAGCTGTACATAAATATCTAACTGGTATGAAAAAATAAAAAAAATGTTCCACAGAACCTAAATTAAAGCCAGATGTGGATAAAGCAGAAGCCTGAAATTTACTGTCATTTTAAGATAGAATAAAAGCATTTGCTAGTTTTATTTACTCAGTAAATTGTCATACTAAGGAAGTCATGCAGAACATTCATAATTTCCCGATGCATCTTATGTAAAGAAAGAGGTGCTCCATTAACTAAAAATCTTGTGATTAGTATCACATCAGAACCACAAACTTAATTCATGTTATGATTCTTCTCCTGTTGAACACTGAATTATGGCTATATCATGGCTTTATACCAGTCATTTCTAAAATCTACAGTAATTTCAACATGCTATTAATACTTAGGTCAACAGCACAGCACTGGAAGAGGAAACTGAACAATGCAAGTTAAAAAGACATTTAGTACACGAAAAGTCTTGCATGTCTTACTGCAAATTGTATTGCTTCAGTCTGGGCAAACATAGTCTATACCAAGCATGTATGGAAGGTAATGTTTTCATAGAAACTTAAGATCATCCAAAAATGCTTTTCTTAATGTGGTCAGCCTCTCCTACAGAACATGCATGGCATATCCAGGACCTCTTTTGAGCACCTCACCACCAGTTCAGCAATTTGCACATTAAAGCATTTATACAACTATAACATCACGAAAGCAGCTAAGCATTTGCTTAGGTTGTGGAGAGGCTGTGGTTGCCTCGTCCCTGGAGGTGTTCAGGGCCAGGTTGGATGGGGCCCCGGGCAGCCTGGTCTGGTATTAGATGTGGAGGTTGGTGGCCCTGCCTGCGGCACAGGGGTTGGAGCTTGATGATCCTTGAGGTCCCTTCCAACCCAAGCCATTCTATGATTCTATGAGTAGGTAAGTAGAAAGTCAATGACATAACTTTAGATGCAATCTGCTGAAGCGTAGGACCAGCGTGACAAAAGTTCCAACCCTTCTGACAACAGCCTAAGTAAAACACTCAATTAAATGCTTTTAATGAATCAAGATTTTAAGAGAGTTCCTTTTTTAAAAAAAATAAAGGGATGTATGTTTCCACGTTTGATGCAAGTTTATTAGCCAAATGCTATCAACAAATCATTTCATCCAAATCAGTGATTCTATGTATTGAATTACAAAAAGAACTGTGGCATCACTGGAGTAAATTTAATGTTGGATGAAATTCTGTTAGACAGAAAGAAAGGAAATCTTCAGTTATTAGAAGCCAAACTTCATCTGCAAAATCTCTTTGAAGAATGAGAGTGCAGAAAGGCAAGTAATTTCTCACCAGAACAGTAGAGGAGCCAAACACTCAATACTCTAATCACCAAAGCAGGCCATACCTGTCTCATGAAACCTCTCTCACCTTGGGGTTAAAGAGCACCTAAGCAAACTCTTAATACACATGGTATCCCATAACAGATATTTTCTTACTACTTTTGTTCCAGTCATTAGAATGCAAGTATCAAGAGCGTCTTAAATTGTTCTAAAGAGCACTGATCTTAAATCAATTACATTTAGATTTTAGAGTAGACTTTCTGCTAAGAGCAGCCGAAAAGTAGCCAGAGAAGTCAACTGGCAATCTTCCAACTCAGCCGTATAAACTGTACTTAGATTTTGAGGAATCATCATTCTACCGAGCAGGATTTTATTTTTATTCTACCCGTTAAACAAAATTATACTACTGTTTTATTATATAGAACTACTGTTTTTCCAACTACGAGCAATGATGTCACTACAAAACCTCACTCCTGAACTCAAAGATTTTTGAAAGTTCTTTAATTCCATCTTTTTCTGTTAAACTTTGAACTTACCAAGTTACAAGAAACTTGCAGCAGACTCTACATTCTGTAAAGAGTGGCTAAAACTTTACAAATAAACACTTGCATGCAGTATGAAGCAGCAGAATTAAATTAATACCCGTAAAACAATTTATTACTAACTAGGGCAGAAATAACTCTTTTTAATGCTGTCATTAGCTGACTAACGACTTCTAAGCATCCTAAAAGTCATGTATGGCAATCAGACTACAATCACTCTTACTGCTAATGGGTAGCACCTGGTAAAGAGTATTTGTTTTGCTTTGCTGGATCCCCCTCATATATGCTAAGTTTTTGTAGGTATCACTAGGCTGATTTAAGAGTGCATCGAGTATTTTATGGTTTAATGTCTCCAGCATCTGCTCCAATTATTTTAAAAGGTTAAAACATGAAACAGAGAGTCAAGTCACTGTTATTCCTGCAAACCTTATTAAGCAAAACCGTTGAGCCAATTGCAGCTGAAAAAATAGCTATAGCATTTGCACAGGCTACAGTAACTAAATAATCACTCTTTAAAGCCAACTTTGGAAACATCCATGTGATACTACTGCAACACAATTAGATTACGTTGAGGAGTACAGACATTTGCAGATGGAGGAAGGATTATAAATCATTATTAATGCAACTTTAAGACAGATACTTTGATTTGATTGAACAGACTCAATATCACAACTCTTTAAACAGGGTATATCTCTCATGAAAGCAAAACACACCTCAGTTTTGTTCCACATTACAGCTTCTGCCACTAAATGAATAAATGAGCAGTGTTGTTTTCCACATACTACAATCCATGAAGGAGCATAATAATTGTAATTTAGACTGAGTTAAAATGACAGCTGACTTTCTTACACCACATACTGCAAGTCACTTTTCCTCTTTAGGGGAAATGCTTATAAATTCTGATATTAAAAAGTTATGATTAATTTTCAAAAGTGTCTAATCTGCAGTCATAATCAGTAGCAAAAACCACCTGGCAACTGGTGTAAATGCTGTGGCTGTAAGTTCACAGTGGGCTCTGTGCTATCATGACTACCTGTTGCTGGTACCTGTATACTCTGTGAACAGTGCTACACATTTCTGCATGGCTGTTAACATGCATCCCATACTGTACATCACCTGCCCCTAAAGAAAAAAAAAAAAAAAAGGATCTCTCACATCAGCATTTCTTATTCTACAACAGTTGGAGGACACCTCCTAACTCACAGTATGGAATATACACATCGCTCATGTTAATCATCCTGTAAACCAAACACCAATGCTTGATTCTACCAGTGATTCATTTACTCATATAGTTACACAGCTGAAAATAACCACCTGGTTTTCCTTTAACATCCAAAGCTTATTTTCTTACCTCAGCAGCCTGTGTCTCTTGATGTAATAAAGTTAGACCTGTCAAGTCTTCTAAGAAGGAATGCGAGGAATTAAAAACTTTAGCTAGGAAATTAAATCCTTCACGTTCATATTGGTCAAGGACCTGCCAAAAAATAGACAAACAGAAAAGAATTTAAAATAAATGATTCATCAACTTGTTTTCATCACAAAACAAAAGTAAAAGCTTTCTGAACATTTGGAAGATTAATACATACCGTACACAGGTAAAAATTACTGAAGAAAGATAATTTCTCCCACTTCAATTTCTAAGTGAGGGAAAAGTGGAGGTAAGAGGGAAGAAATGTGATATTTAGGATTTCCCATTTTAAAGGTATTTTTATGTTTATAACAAAACAGATGACAAAGTAAAAACAAAAATTTTGTTGCGAAGGCATGAAAGGATTTGAGCTACACAAAACGTAGCAAAAGATTGTTTCAATGTATCACTTCAGTAAAAGGTTTAGCTCTTGCAGAACAATTCTAAGTCAAACATCAAGTATTCATTTATACAGAACACTACTGCAGAGAACGCAGACACCCATTCTTTCACAGTATATATTCTATCTCTGTTATTTTGGGAGAGAAGCAGAAAAAGGAAGTTGTAGAGCTAATGTATTCCTTAAACATATCTATTTTTGCTGGATGGACAAGTTCCCTGCAACTAGTGGAACTCACTTCCTCCAGAAAAGAAGGAAAAAGAACAACTGGAAGCACTGCAGTTTCATTCTAACATGCAACTCAACCAAGTAAGCTTTGTTCCGAGGTTTGAAACAAACAGGCAATCCCTGTCCTCCTGGCCTCCAAATCATTTATTCTCCAGACAAAAAGAAAAAAAAAAAATCGAGGGGGATGGTGGGGGACAAGAAAATTATTTTGATATGGATTCATTTATCTCAACCAAAATTACAACTTACACTCAACAATCTCACTCCTGTAATTTAACAACTCCTAAAGGCCTCAGATAATCTTAGAACTGTGGGAACTTGCACAGCCCAACAGCATTCTTCAGCAAAACAGGTCCAGTGAGCTCTTCCACCAAGTCCTACAGGAATCCAGCCTTGTCTCAAAAAGCCATTTATATTTAGCTGATAGAACTGCTAGTCTACTGGTGAAAAAGAGTGAGATCTTCATTCAGTTAATCATGCAAAATGTCCACTTAGGAGCAAAAGAACCTATTCCTTTCTTAGGTTTCAAAACGTATAAATAGTATCAACAGAAACAATTACAAAGAGAAAGAAGTCAGATGTAAGCAGCTATGACAAACATTTGGCATGTTCTTAAACATGCTACACACATCTGAAAAAAATATTATAATAAAACTGCACTTCGTGTTCCCTTACTACATCTGGAGAAGCTGTTCCTTATATTTTAAAGATTCATTTTTCTCTATATAGCTTTTCGTGCATTTGTGCAATGACCAGTACACATGACCAGAAATGAAAAAAAATAAAACCAGAAAAAATTGCTTAGCTGCATTTCATGGGGCTGCATTTTTCTGTTTGCCTATTCCTGAGACAAACACACTAAGACAAACTGTACATGACACAACGCAAAGATTTGGAAAATTTTGCTATCCATTTGATATGTGTCCTCCTAATATTATCCACTATATACATGGTGAAATTACAGTGTAGGTATATATATACATTTTGATGACTATTCCATGTTCCACAACTCTACAATACCAGATGTGCAGAAGTCTCTTGCATCTGGCTCTTTGTGAAACACTGCATGTACACATCAGCTTATAAAACTTTGATTATGTTCACAGTCTTACCTGCACGTAATCCGTGAAGCTATCAGCATTATCAAATGTGTTGGTATTACTAAAATTTGTTGGAACCAGAATACAGGACTTATGAGACATCTTTTTAGTGATGCTGGCCAGGTTACAGTTCGTGGCCTATTAAAGCAATACACAGCCTACAGACAACGAAGCCATCCATAGTCATGTTCTAAAACATTTCAGCATATAATAGTCTCTTCCCAGAGGTAAAATCTAGAAAGTGCATACACTGTTGGGATATACAAATAACACAAATGAAACAGTAAACTGACTGCAACCACACTATGTACCATTACACATGTCTACTGAATAGCCTTCAAATCTAGTTTATTGTTACTCAGCTAAACATCCCTTGATCCTCATTTCCAAAGAACTGTGACTCAAGCTTGAAGCACAAATTTCCAGGTATTGCTTTCTCAGTGAGTACATTGCTGCAGTATGCCAGGGTCCTCTGTATAAACTGCTCTGGCTCATTACAGAAATATGCATAACCTTTCTGTATTCCTTGCCACAGCTGTAAATGAATTCTCACATACTCAAATAAAGCAGGCTGCATGACTACGCCAACATTTAAAATGTTTAGGGCTAGTTTTGCACGAATCAACTGGAAGCTTTTTTTTCTTCAATCCAAGTGCCCTTTGTATTGTAACTACTGCAGAAGAGACTAGGAAGTCTCTCATGAAGTGTCTTTCAAGATGCATCATTAATAAGATCACAAAGCCATGAGTCAAAGGTGTATGATTTTTGTACCCAGTGAATTGTAGCTTTGGGTTTTGTTTTGTTTTTTAAGAAGTTATATAGGAATACTAGACATGGCCAAATTTTGTATTATGGAAAGATGTAAATGTTTACTTCCAGTCCCCTTGAACAAGAAACTTCACTATGTCATGTTCTAGAATTCCCATAGTATTATGATAGCAAACTTGGGTTAAGGTAACAAGTCTGGCTATAGAAAGATGCTACCTTAAAAATCTAAGCCTACGATAACAAAGAACATTTTTCTTGTATTAGCATTGGAGAAGCCTGAACAATTTTATTAAAAAATGTACTTGCTGTTACCCATTTTGAGAACGGTCTGCTGAATAGAAATAACTGTTAATTAGCTTTAAAATAAAAATTCCAGCCACGTGACTCAGAGAATAACCTATCAAGGAGCCAAAGAATGACCTGGCAGCATCATTCAGCTTGCTACCTCAACAGTGGCGGTACCATTATAGACACTGCAATGAAATAATCCTCATGTAGGCAGCAATTGAAGCAACATTTTTGTCATCTCCAGGAACTTTAATCATCTCAATTGGGAAATAAAACTTTACAATAAATACCACAAAAGGAATAAATACCATTAACTTGCCCGTATCTGGCCTTTACTACACAAGTTTGGTAACAGCTGACATCAGATAAATGTAATGTGGCATTGGTTTGTTCAGTAGTCACTGAACATACCTCAAAAGGAAAAAAGAATGAAGTAAAATAAAACTCATCTCAAATTCATGCACCAGAAGACCACACAGGCACACTCTGCAGGTCATCAGGAATAAAGCCAGTCTAGACATCAAATAGCCAAAAAAACAAACAAACAAAAAAAACATTTCCAGATTTAATCGCCACCCAATTTGGTGCTGTGTGGAAAGGAAAATCTCTCCTACTTAATCGTGTCCAGCAGAGCCTAATGGCCCATGATTAGCATGAGTTTGCTTTCCTAGTTCGTTACAATTCTCTTCACTGCTAACACCATACTTGGTACCAGTTACCATCATCCCGAATAACAGCTTTACAGGAGGACAGATACTTGAGAAATGTTATTTCTATTACTACCAATCTCAAATTAGTGACTCTCTGACAGCAAATGTAAAAAAAAAAAACCCTCAGGATTTTTTTCTGGGAATAAACCTATCACTATCCAGCCATAACATTGATGTGTCATTATGTAATGATAAATTTTCTCAAACAGAAAAAATTGCAAAGCAGCAAGAAAAAGAACGAGAAGTAATAATTCTTCTGCTCAGCAAGGGCAGCTGGAGCAACAGAGATTTATTACAGAACCCTCATCTTTTTCTCACTTGCAAGTCACTTTTCAGAGATCAAGAGGAGAATTAGACAGTAGCAAACCTTCTGTGTGCTATGTCTGTGAAAATTACTGCCAGGAGAATCCAACAAATTTTACCATCGCGCTCTTCTTTACCACATTTAAGTCTCCTCCCATGTTGACACTACAGCCTTGGTTCCAGTCTCCGTTTTACAGAAGCAGAGCTAAATTATTGTTTTTTAACACAATGGCGTTGTAATAGGTGTGGAAACACTTTATCACAACGTGGGCAAACTAACGCACTGCTAAAGACTTTTGTGTAAATGATACACATCAACTCATTTTCTGAGCAATCATTTTATTCTCGTCTGTTTACTAATGGGGAAAAGAAAAAGAGAATCTCACGGTAGGAGCAAGAAACAGAAGGCCTAGGAGTAAAGAACTTCTTCGGAAATGAGAAACACACATACAGCTTTGGTGTTATATTCTTGTTGATAGCATTCTTTACAAATAATTGCTTGGTAGAAAGGCATTCAAAAAGAGAATCTGGCTCCAGGATTGCTTTGTAGGATGAAAGTTACTATATGGCAAAAGAAGAATACAAAAAACTCCTCATCACAACAGCCTGGCAACTCATGTAAAACTCATGTAAAGCTCACCTTATGGCTCATTTCTGTCACAACTTTTTTTTTTTTTTCAACCAGTATCTAAGTATTGAGCATATGTAGAGCCTGAGAGTATTGTTCAGCTTCCAGGAAAAATTCAGAGATTAATACTACTACATTTATTGAGAAAAAAAGTATATGCATAGCATACCCCCAAAATAACAAGGGTGCTGTGTCCAACACTCCTGGCTTTCAAAACTTTCCTCTCAGAGATAACAAACATTTACAAACCCAGATATATTTTTGCACACTGATAGCTATCCATTTATCAGAGGCATTGGAGAATGAGCAGAACATTACAGTTAGTCTTAGCACACTGAAGACAGATAATTTTGGTTTCAACATCTGCTTATAAAATTAGATAGATAAAGAAAAGTTGCCAGTTTTCAAACTTTTCAAAGCTGAATACAACTGCAATTAAAACAGGAAATTTAGCAGAAGACTATAAAGCTGGGGAGAATTCTCTTAAGTGAGAAGGCAGCACGATGAAGCACAAGAGCCATCAGGATGGGTCCACACAGTCGCAAAGGCCACTCTGCTAAAAATTCAACATTTTTATCAGGAGACCCATAATTTGGTTTCCTAAAAAAAATTTATATATATTCTTGGCTCCTAGAGTCTTGCCATTTCATGAGGGTCTCAATTTTTCCTGTCATTTAGTCCTTAGAAGTTGTAAAGAAAAAAAAAAACCAATAAAGCCATCTTGTGATCCATTCTAAAAACATACAGCTTTATAAGGTGATCCATTCATGAAAACGAATGTAAGAAAACTGAACTTTTCTGAAGACCATACAATTTTTAAGAGACTCTGTTCATGATTTGGAAGAGGAAAGTCTGACAGTGTAATTATGAACACAAAGATGACTCTAAAGATGCTTTATCTTCTCAAAATGCTCTGTAGAGTATTACCTTAATGTGCGTATGAATGGTCATCCATGCTTGGACATTCACACACAATGGAGATTTAAAATCCAGATCATAAAACAAAGTTCTGAGAAAAGCTGTATTCCAGGTGCAAGCTGAAGAAGGGTATTCTGAAAACACTGGAAGGTTGTAAACCGCAAGGCAAAGATGACATCATTTCTGGCCGATGTTCAAATAATTAGAACACTTTCTGCATGCACAATTTTCCCCTTACCTTCTCATAATCACTACTAAAAATGAAAGCATAACAGCAGAAAACTTTAAAAGTAATTCAAGTGCAATTTTATGTTGAAAACTTAAGAAATCGCTGTTTTAAGTTAGAATAGAGATGTGGTGACACAGACATGTTTTGTCTGTTGCTGTTACCTACACTGATTTGAATTGCAGCTGACAGAAGATGGGAGTATTAGCTTACTGAAGAACAGGCAGACCTAGAGGGCCTTGATAGGATTTTTTAGCCTTGGATTTTCACTTTATTCTTTTAAATAATGAAGAAGAGGAAAGGAGTGTTCTTCAAAATGTAAGAGATCTCAGTTTAAACTCAATTGTGTCCACATTAAATTCCCAAGTACACATGCTCTGAGATTTTCTACAATAACCTTGACGTGTTTTATATGAGGCCTGCTCTGAAAGTAATGCCTCCTATTTTATTACGTTGGCTCACGATGTCAGAAGCAGATGTTGGTGGGATAGCAGTAAAGGTTGAACCTTCCCACCAATATTGTCACATTTTGTTGCTGTATGACAGATGGCAACGGAGGGGCAGTCTGACAAAATGGTATCTGACATGGAAGTGTGTACGAAGCAAAGAGGTGTCCTCAAATTCCTCCACACGGGAAAAGGCACTCATTGACACTTGCAGAATGTTTATGGCAACCAAACAGCAGATGCGAATGCAGTGATGCAGTGGGTGGTGTGAGGCAGTGGGTGGTGTGTTTCAGCAGTGGTGACACTAACAGCGGTCACCTCTGCTGGTGCAGATTTTTACAAGTGCAGTGTACACGCTCTTGTTCATTGCTAGTAAAAATGCATAGCTAGTGGTGGTGCCTATGCTGAAAAATAGTGTTCTGAAGCTGAGAATTTGCTCTATCAAATAGCGTCATTCTACTCTATTTCTTGTAGTTTCCACGAATGTAAATGGGAGGAATTTACTTTCAGAGCAACATACGTATATCATTTTCTGGATACTAATTGATAGACCAATACAAGCAGGTAAAACAGCTAGATTCTTATTTTAACAATTTTACTTTGCTTTCTAAAATAGTTATTGCAAGCTGTTTGAAACATAAGGACACCTTCTAAGCCCTTTCTACTGAATAATGTACAAATTTAAGACATCCTCTGCCTGGAAGCATTAGCAAATACAAGTGAAAAGAGAGTAGTGGGGGTGAAGAGTAGAAGAAAACACCTTTAATTCAGAGAATGAGAACAGAGAAACGAAGAATTTTTCAAGGAGACAATACTATTAGATCATCTGTCTTGATCTGTTTTAATTAATAGGTATATTACTTAGTCACCTGAGCCACCTCCTGCTTGCTCCACATTTTACGCTTGATGGATACTTAAAATTTTATTTATCCCCATTCTGCATCCTGTTAAAAAAATTTACGCTGCTGAGTTCATCAGCACTTACCGACATATTTGGTTCCAGTCCATACTAGCATTAGTCACTATCTTGTGTACAGAAACTGTACAAAGTCCTCATTTTTCCCCTGTTACATCTGAGGTTACTGATGAACTGTGTCAGGATAATGTATTCTAGTTATCTGTACATAGGGAGAGACTTCAATAGCACAATTCTAGTTCTTGTCTTTAAGAAACAGTTCTGAAACTGCATCCATTTTCTTCAAACAAGACCTAGAGCTGGAAGTGAAACAGGGGCACCTCCACAGATGGACCAAACGTTCTTCTACCAGAAAAGCAAATCCACTTGTGCTTAATACTGTTTTGGCTCTCTATACAATAACGATTAGATGGTCCATCTGTTTACAAAAGCAAGCAAGTAGTCAGTGCCGACTGGGTACTACAAATGAAGTTACTTATTTCATCCAGCTTTTCCCCTGCCATCAGCAGTCCAGCGATAAGGCCTGACCTGTCAAACACCAAAGACCCCAAACTATCGCTAATTTAAGCAAAACTCACATCTGCTCAGTAGCTCCTAAAGCCAGATTTTTAAGTTAAAAAACAGTATCTTACAGATTACTAAAGAGCAGACTTTTTTTTTTTTTTTTTTTTTTCACAGAGAGGTTGTGGATGCCCCGTCCCTGCAGGCATTCAAGGCCAGGCTGGACGTGGCTCTGGGCAGCCTGGTCTAGTGGTTGGCGACCCTGCACTCAGCAGAGGAGTTGAAACTCAACGATCTTTGAGGTCCTTTTCAACCCAGGCCATTCTATGATTTATTCATTGTTTTTAATCTGGATCTGCTACACTACCTATACAATACAGCACAGGAAGAATGACAGCATTTAAACCCAACTTGCTGGATTTCATCAGTTGCAGTCGTTCCACTACCATCATTTAGAATTGAATTTCTTCACTCTTTTCCAATTTCAAAGGAAATACAAATATGCATCTTGGAAGCATTTCGGCAAAGTTACAGATAGAGGCAAACATATAAAAATGTGAAAAACTGAATAAAGGTACAATTTTAAACTGTTGAAACATGCCTAAATGGGCATTTGCAAACAAAGCAACAGTTGCCCAATAAAGTGAGGCCTGTGACTTGTTAAGTTTAACAAGAGAAAATAGGTAGAGTTGTAGACAGCCTCCTGTCAAAGAGTGTAATGAGAAGAATGCTGAGAAGCATACAAGAAAAAAAAGTTACAACAGAAAAAAAAGGAAGGCACTAAAAAAAAAATATCTAGGAAAAGATATAGCCCCTACCTCTTTAATCTCATGGAATTGCAATATATAATTTACTTTTATTTCCATTTACATCATTTCAATATTATATTAAAATGTGTAGATTTTAATTTGAATATGAGAATATAACAAAGCAAGTTGTAATATAGCATAAATGTTAGCAGAAAAATGCAAACAGACTCTCATATTATTGCCCACTTCTAAGAGAGTATTGCCAGAATTGACCATGGATACATTTCTGTTCTTTCAGCAAAGGACGCTGCTGTTACTTTTTGGTACGTGAAAGTAGAATTGTGGCCCAAATTGCAAATGCACAATGTGCTGCACCAGGTATATCTGAAGTACGTGTCCATCAGAATTATCAGTGCAGAAGGATGCTTTGGACAACAACCTGCATTCCTTAATATTTTCATTCACTTGATTTAGAATCAAAATTTCATGCAACCCTACCAATTTTTCAAGTCAGGGTGTATATAAGGAAAACTGATCTACCTACTGATAATTAGCACTGAATACATAACTGATATGAATGCGCTCTTTGTCTCATTGCACTAAATATGTTAAAATATTACTATTTAAAAAAAAATTCTTTAATATTAAGGTAGATATGCTCCAGACAGGAACATTTGAGCTCCTTCCCCACCCCCAAATATTATTATTATTCTTTTTTAAAGGCATTCATCAGCTTATTGTGTCCAAATTTTCTCAAGTGAATATGCACTGAATCCTTGGTGTAATTGAACAATAAAGAATAAAATGCATTTGGTTGTGAGTGTGCAAAAACTAATGGAAGTAAGAAGAAAACATTACAAATTATTCATATCCAGCAAAAAGAACAACCATCCTCTTCAGTTCCAGAAAGAAACCTACAGAATTGTTTAAAACTACTTCTACGTTTAACAATGGTAGGATTGACATCACCACACCATTACTACAAAGCACACGTTCCCAGCTTTATCTGGTTTAATATTATGCAACTTTGTTTTTGTAAAAGTCTTATACAAAGCCCGTCAGGAACTCTGTATTTTAATTCAAAGTTATTTTAGTTCAGTTTTGTTTTTAGTGGTGCACTGTGAGAGCTTCACAGAAGGATGACAAGAGCATTAGGTTGCCCTTGAAATAATTTTAAGTGGTACTCTAGACACAGATATTGAACAATGTATCAATACCAGAAAATTATGTTGATGCTATCTATTTCTTCCTTACTTACTGGCAGTCTTTCACTGATTGTAATTAAAACTGAATTGAGTTGAAAAACATTGGAGGTTTTTTCTAAGACCCATAGAATTTACTTGGAATACAGCAGAACCACAACCAGCCAGAAGCAGAAATGGATTATTTTTAATATTGACAGGTTTATTCCTCCTCTTTAACTCACCTTAAAATAGTATATTGATTTTTAAAAAGGGAAACTCCATCTTTATCTTTTGTTCAGGTGACAAATATTTCTGTTTTCAGACAGGAGAGAGAATGGTTTATCAAATCCAGTTACAACTGCTTTGAATGATATTCTGCATCCATTTAGGATCACTGAAAAACATTTTTTTTTAAAAAACATTTTCATGTTATTTAACATGAAAACAAAGAAACTAGTTAACTCCATGATACAGTCAGCCACACCAGCTGCTTCTTGGGCCAAATTTTGTGATTCTTCACAACACCACTTTGTTTCTTCTATCTGAAGTACTACATTGCTAGGTCCATAGAAAATCAATGTGCTATTTTACTTAAACATCAGGAAGCACTTCAATTCCACAAATAAAAGAAACGGGATAGCAGAATTATTTGTTTTCTTCTCTGAAGAGTAAACGTGTGTTACTTATTACTAGAAAGGCATTCTTAATCCAGCATCTCTCCTAAACCAACCGTACTAGCAGTACAACTGCCGATTTCCTGGAGCAGAAGAAAGAGGGAATACAATGAGTTTGTGAGTTTTATGTTCTCTTTTTGTTCCTTTTTCTCCCTTCCCCTGGAGAAACCATCATACTCATTTAGACAAAACTTCCATTGCAAAGAACACAATGCAAGAGAGCAGCTTCTAAACATGCTTTGCAATAGGCCTTAGCTCTCTTCTCCCTGGTGTCTTAAAGAAAAGATCCCAAACCATAATAACATGGGAAGGAATGCTGTTTTACACTGTTTAAACATTTATTCTATGCCATGTTGCATTTAAACTCCCTAAGCTATCTAATAGTTGCATCTGCCACCCAGGGAGAAAAACTTTTGTAGGATGAAGACAAATGGACTTGCTAGGAGAAGAAAAAAAAAGACAGCTTAGGGCAGAGGACTGGGCAATAAAAGCTGCTTCTACTCAGAAAAACATAAAAGTTGCAAATCTCCAGTTCTCAACATTTAACCACAGTTGCAAACACCCACACACAAAACAAACGTTTTGGCACTGCACATACAGCTGCTAGCCTCTGAGATGCTAAGATTTACTTGTCCTGAAGTCAGAAGTTTTGAAAATGCATCCTCCTCTTAGTGCTGAGAGGCCTGAGCCCAAAACAAGCCTTCACTCACACGAAAATATTTGGATGGGTGGTTTAGTCTCAAAACACGAATTTTAACTTTCTATAAGCCATGTCAGTTCTTAATACAGATAAATATGCTAACAGCATAAGCTAAAATAGTCCCTTAGTGATTTGTAAAGAGGGACACTAGTTTACTCCTCCTAATATAAGTTACAGCAGAGACTGGTTTCTGTTATAACTCTAAATTAGTTACAACAGAACATGAGAGGGTAATCCAAAAGAAAAAAATGCAAGCAAGTTTTTTCCAAAAAGTAATAATTAAAAAAAAGAAAAAACACAACTCTCCAACTGGAGCTTTTAATTTGAAACATCTCCTCAATTATTATAAGCTTGCTTCATTTGTCTTAGTTGAAGAAAACATAACAGAAACAAATTGATTAAAGAAGTTTTTTCTTTAACAGACATGCTAAAAAGTTACAAGGAAGACATAACAGAATGGCTAAGAGCAATGGCTCATTAAAGATTGTTAGCATCACGGTGCCTGGGGGGAGGAGACAACAAGACAGACCTGCCAGCAACAGTATTCATTCAAGTTTGAACCATCTTTCTCGTGACCTGACTGAATTTTCAAACAGCCTCATTTCTGTTTAGTACCATATGATATATCAGCAAGATTTCTGCTTTAAGCCTTTCTCCTCTGTTCACTTTGGGAGTCTGCTCGGCGTCAGCAACCTATCTTACCCTTAAATGCCAATCAGCCTGCACCTCAGAACTCTGAAAAATGGTACAAAATATAAATCATTTCTAACTCTTACACTCTAGCCATACTAGTGATAACACATGAGAATCAGTCTGCTTTTTGAGTTTTTGAAAATGGTATGATTTAAGACTGAACACAATTATTTTCTACTTTTCCCAACATCATTTATTGTAGCATCATTATATGCAGGAAGGTTTGTCTGGCGCTGTTGTCATACGTAGTTCTACTTGATTATATCTATTTCATAATATCATGTATTGTTTCAGGTATATGACAGAGATAAGGAGCTCAGTCTCCAAACTCCTTAGATCTCACAGTGCATTTCTAAGATCCATTTTCTAATTCTCACCCATCCTGTCTGTAGAGACACCTCCCCCACCCACCCCACAGACAAGATTACATCTGATTCCTCACACTTTTCTCTGTTCACAAAATAACGATTAAAGTTAATGATACTTTTAAGACTTTCGTGCTTGATTATATTTGCTTTCCTCTAAAGGAATAAAATTTGATTACAATGGTCACATTTCCATAGCTATCATTTCTTAGTGTGTGATGCAGCACTTTTAGCAAGCATCATGGCTTACTTCTGTTAATATCCCTTTGCTTGAGATAACAAAATGTACCATAGGCTGACATTATAATTGAAATTTGTTACTCTTGAAACAGTAAGACCAGGCATTATTTTCAAGAACATGCACCTTCTATGCAACCAGGAGAAGAAAAAAAAACATCCTTACGGTGACTAATTTTGAAAATATATAGTATTTCAATTCTTACTGAACTTAAAATTGATATCCACAGAGCTAAAAGACAGCCTGAGGTTTCACGAATTCTGGGCAAAACAATCCTGATTCCTGCTCCCTTCCATTTCTGACTTTTTTTTGAGGAGAAGTACAAAAAAAACTTGATACGTTTCTGTACATCTCCTACCAAATAGCAATTTTCTATGCTACCTTAAGAGTAGAAAAAGTATTCAATTTAACTCAGTATGCTAAAAACAAGCTTAGATACATGAATGATGCATTCTTTAAGTGTGAATGTAATCTATCCAATATTAATATGCAGGCCACGCTGCGCATTGAAGTGTCAAATGTTAACATGTGTAAGTTCAGGAAATGAGTTACAAATAGACTCAGTTACAGTGTTACAGCACAGCTACAGAAATAACTCTTTACATTCTTTTAAGTTTTTGCAGTGTTCATTCTTGAATGACAAACATTTCTTCCTGCTTCCTCCATCATTTCTGCAAGCCATGCAAGACTTTGCTTTTTTTGTTAAGAAAAAAAAAAATAAGACCTTCCCCCCCCCCCCCCCCCGGGACTTATACATCAAAGCAATACTTTAATTGAGAAATATATAGGTTATTACTGGGAGAAAGTAAACAAAAATCTTTTCTCAATGCAGCTAGGGCATATATCAACGGTATTGCTGAAATTACTGATTTTTTTTGAGTTGATTTAAGTCTCTGAAAAATGTAGGTTAATGCCATAACTGAACCTTGTAAAAACGCAATGCCAAGCAGTTAGCAGATGAAAACAATAAACACATTATTATGTCTACATGATAGTAGATTTCAAAACTGAGACACTCATGAATAACTTATGCAATGCAAGCACTTAGTAAATGTCATGGCAAAAGCGTTTAATCTATTCCTAGGATGTTAAAAAGGGAAAACATCTGCAACGGCAGGGAAATATCTTGACTGAAAACAAACAGTAACACAGTGCCTGGTATGCCATCCCTGATCCCGGTGTCTATCCCTTCATGAAATGCAACAAAACTGGAAAAGCCTTTAAAGGTAGAGTCAATAACATTACTCAGTGGCTAAAAAAAAAATCAGTAAGGGAAGTGGAGACATATGTTCAAGGAAAATTAGAATGCTTTCCAAAACTATGGACTATAAAACTGAAACTGAGAGGAAATAATATCTGTAAGCTATACAAGAAATCAGAGAGGATAAGTATATCCAAGTTGGGTAGTATCAGCATTCCTTTCTGACATTAAACCCTGTGAATCCATGGAGTTTCCTCATGAATCTTTGGTTCACTCCAGGATGAACAAGGAGGAGCAAGAACAGGCAAATTTTCCATTATTCTCAATAAAAAATAATAAGCTGCTAGTGCTAATAAAGTAAGATAAATATTTTAACATCCATGTTTCAAGGCATTAGCCAAATGCCTGCAAGGATCAGGACCACTCTATTTTCATATGGGATTGTAATGCTTTTCACCATAATGTTATGAGAAAGTAACCTTGTTTTGCTCCCAACAGGGTAAAGGGGCAGCTTAATTAGCACACTAACTAATAAGTCCAAGATATTTGTTTTTTAAGAGAGCAGTTAGTAAAAATCAAGCATCTATAACCAAAGAACTTCAGACTCTCTTCTCAGAGAAATAACAAGTTCACCACGGATGAGAGAAGTGCAACAGGAAAGCTTACACTGCTCCTCAGACCAACTATTAAACAGGCTAAGTGCAGTGCTGTTAGTCTGAAAGAAGATACTTTCAAGAACACGACTGTGCAGAACCAGAAAAAGGGAGAGGGGGAAATCATACATGGTAAATTTGGCCCAGATGCTGTGACCATCCCCAAATTCCTCAGCAATTGCCTGTGGGAAGCTCCTCTGGCATGCAGCCTGGTTAGGACAATTCTGGGTAAGGAACTGCTGGCTGCTAGGGTGTCTGAATTCTTCAGTTTCAGAAACAGAAAAACTAAGTCATGACTGTGAGTCAAAACCAAGTGGAATGTAATCTCTAAACATGCAGATCATTAGCAGCTTCTCCTAAGTCATCCAGCTGTACTACTACTCTTTTTTAAAGACCTCCTTAGTCATTAGCTTTGTGTTTGAAGAGTGACAAGTGCTCAAGAATAAGAATGCTGACATAAGAAAGAACAAAATAAATGAGTTACCAGCAAATTCAATTGCATCAGAAAGCAACCTCTCTCCTTAGTCTAAATTTGAATTTAGAGTAAACCTGGCATAAATGCAATAAAAACAAATAAACAAAAAACAACATATAGGCTAAAACTAAACTGGATTTGACATTTCAAAGTATTAGCATCAGATGTCCAGATAATACAGGGTGACATACTCTTACACTAACAAACAGAAAGTTAGCAAAGTAAACAAATGCTGTGTTTCTACTGTAAGGAAATACGTGCGCCAATGAAGCAACTTTTTCAGCACAAAAGTAATTTAATACTCAAACCACATGAAAAGTGATCTCTCTGGGAATAGCACAGCTGCTAAAATCCAAGTCAGTTTTTATTAAATCATCAAGTCTGTTTATGTAAAACAGAGATCTCTTAAAATGACCTCCAAGAGGAAATTATTTGCTAACAAAAAATTGATACCTGCATTTAATTTATCTACATCAACATATGTTTTGATAAATCAGTGTCCTGGATCAGAGGTAAAGAAAAAAAAAGAAAGCTTATTCTAAAACTTTAACTTCACAGGCTCCAGCATCATGCAGTTTTTCCCATTTCTATATATATATAGAATATATATATGTATATATTTATGAGAATTACTACAGGTAACAGAAATTCTGCCGATCATACTTCTGGTAGAGATGAGAAAAGAATCATTTTTAACTACTGCTGTGCTTTCAACTATTTAAGACAGTAAACACATGTTCCTAAAAATAGCATTAGTTTTAAGTTTTGTGCTTGAACTTTTGAGGAGGAAATGGACACAAAAATTCCATCAAAACTTGTCAAATATACTGAGATAGCCTGGAGGAATAACAGGAATACTGCACAAAAATAGTTTCTGCAAAACATCTTAAGATCTCAAAAAAAAGTCCCTCAAGAGTTTTTGATAGCTATTTGAAACAGGAAGGATAAGCACAGTGGAAACAATGAAAAGAAATTATTGCAGTAAGTCTCTAGGTGCATAAAAGCTAACTAAATTAATGGCACTCGCAAGCAGGCCAAATAATGAGTCAAAACTTCTGAATCTTCATATTGAGTTATCCCAAAGCTTCTTGAGCCTTGCACTACATGGCCATAGAAAACTTGCCAGAAAAACTTTTCAAGGCCACAATACAGGAAAACAATCCAAGACTGAAGAGGAGGCCTCACACAGACACTTTAGTAGGCTGCCCTAGTGTTCTGGCAAGACATAGGTCAGATACTAGCAACAGCTGTAAATCCATTAGGTGACTCAGGACTGTCAACACCAGCATCAAAATGAAGCAGTTTTCTCAATAAAGAAATGTTACTGAAGTTGTTCATTCTTTTTTTTTTTAATGTTCCTTATATGTTGCTTTGTACCATAAAATACAAATTTAGACAATATATTTGTAATGGTATTAAATTCAAGACAGGTAAATTTAAGTTTATTTCTGGTGCCCAGTAAATAATCTCTTAAAAAGCAACACCAATTTTATTCCCTGCTATAAAGCTAGAAACATTTAACAGTATTTATATGATAAAACTTTTCAGAAGTGTGTAGTCCCTAATCTGTTGCTTTTTTTTTCCAGTTGTGAGCAAAATCTTTGTTGAGATAGAGTGCTAACAGGTTGTGTCAAAAAATAATCATCAGAGAACAGCTAAAAAAGAATACAAGGGCAACAGAACTGTAGCTGTAGTGAGAACACAGATTCCAAGCCTTAAGAAAATGCCAAATACAAAGCAGACCTTAGCACCTTATAACTGACCTAGAGCAACACCATTCTGTATATAGATGAAGTACAACAAAAACTCAGACTTACTTTGTGGGAACAGGCTGTGCACTTATCAAATGCCAAACTGACTGGAAGAACATTATCAAATCTTGATAAAAAGCCACGGATCTGGAAGGTGAAAAAATTACAGTAATAACTACATAAAACACATTTCCAAAATGTCACGAGTTGGACATAAATATTCAGTAAAAAAGAAAAGCTATAACGTGGGTGATACAGTTCTAATACAGTTATGACAACCACAAGGAGCTGTATTAAATTTATACCTGCATATATTACAGCTCTTTCTATTTAGAAATAATGGTACAGCTTCGCACAAGATTATTTAAAGATAGAGGCATAGCACCACCTGGAGTTTGTGCTTTGAGACTGCAAAACTAAGCAACAAGTCACGCTGTAAGAAGTTAATGTTTCATTTTCAGATTATATGTTAGAGGTAGAAAAAAATTTAAAAAATTTAGTTCGTTCCTAAATTTTGTTGTTGATGTAACATGTGGCTTAAAAATTCTAGACCACTGTTTCTTGCAATAGTGTTTGCAGAACTAGTTCTGTGCCCATTGTAACAAGCAAAAAAATTACTCCATGGGTGTGAGGAGGCAGACTTGTGAAAGAGACCTGGAGAGACTCCAGTTAACAGAAAGGACCAAGAGTGAACACAGAGGACCCCACTTCATGTGATGATCCATGTGTTACAGGTTACAACACAAAATTGTAAGAAAACAAAAGTAGACTAATTTTACTTAGACTTATTTCTGTGATTACCTGGAGATCACAAAAAACCACACCAGCAGTTTTAGCTTTTTCTGAATCAAAATTCATCTTGAGCACACAAAAAGCTAATAGAACTCCAAAATACCACTTAAAAATGTATATATTTTTTTATTCTTATCTGAGCAAAGAGACTCTTAGATAAGCAGTATAAAGCAAGAGGCATCTAGAACTTTAAATACCCAGCGATACATCACAGGGTATATGATTACATCGCTAAGTTCAGTGAATAGCTTTTTGAAAGACCATGTCAATATAACTAGTGAAGACAGTCTATGCAGCAATGTGAAAAATGGTATCCTAAACACAAATTTGTAGCTGGAGTTTGAGATGAGTAGAACATCATTAGGACTTCTGTACTACATCAGAAAAGCATGAATATTTTAGAGAACTATAACAGTTATGAGTTGGTTGGATCTGAATTTTTTTTTTTTAAAATCTGTACTGAGGTTGGAAAAGAGAATAAGAGCCAACTCTGAGATACTCATTCATAGCTCTGATGAAGAAAAAGTAGAGGTTGCGTTATTTACATGCTGCCTGCTGGTGGTTCTATCTCCAAATAAATTCTTGGTAAGTAGGTAGTGTTGGGACAGATGCATTGCCAGCAACACTATGACCTTGGCTTGCATTATTCTTATTTATTCTTCAGCCAAATACGGAGACTCAGTCCATTCTGGGAATGGAATCAGATCAGCATATAGTATGTTTTAAGGAGGCATGCTGTAACGTGTGTCTTATATCCATACCAAGACTTTAAATGAAAGCATTTTCTCACAGATTTCTTACCTGATGAGGAACAAGTCCAAGAGAAGTAGGTGGCTCATTCATTCTATCATCACTACTGCTGGCCACAGCATAACCACTGACAAAAGTCCAAGAAGGAAAGTTAGAATAAGACAACATACTAAACAGTCAAAGTTTCCAGAAAGCTACAAGATGTTTCATTACAGTGTACAGTTTAGAATCTGGAAAGTAAGCTATCTGGAAAGTCTGTTTCATAGTAACTAAGCTCCAGCATGGGAATACAAAAATCTTCAGAACCAGTCTCAGAGACTTACAAGTTACTTACATTCAAATCCTAACTCACTTTCACAGATTTTAAAGACAGAAAATAAGCCTAAATTTCAGGTTAGAAAATTCCAATTTGTGTATCACATGCACTTAATTTTAATTAGGATTTTGAAGTATGTGGCTTATCTTAAAGCCTTTCTTGTGATAAAAGTAGTTATGACAGCTCATCACTACACTCAGACATACTCTTGAGCAAAGAATCTATTAACAGAAAACACTGTTTCTTTTGAAATATTCTCAGTACTTTGATACTTTTAAACTCAAAAAAAAAAACTTGCCAGTCTCCAAGACAAAACTTTGATTTGATCATTCAGTTCTCTCTTAAATACTGTTACACTACAGTAACACAGATATATGATCCATAAATTACATTAATTTATAGGCAACATAATGGATTACGGAATTCCCCTACTCAACGTGTACCCCCTTCTCCTTCTCCCAAAAGATTATATTAAGTAACTCTGATTTCTCAGGGAACATCTGAACACCACTCCTCTCAGAAATGACTCACCCTTCCGGATGCTGTAAAACAGAAACCATTAATTCCACTGCAAGAGCTCCAGCTATCATGGCTAATCCAGGACGACTGACTGTACACTGCTGATCCAATGTCCGATCCCTGGTAGACTAGAAAGATAGACAATTCCAAAAAAAAGTAATGCAAAAGTAATTCAGCTGCCCTACTAAACAATGTATCTTTAGTGACTTGCAATTCATTTTTTTTTTTTTTATCTTCCAAGTAAAAGATGAACTATTTCTTATTATAAATCCCTGATGAAGTACTATTTAAAGGAAATAAAAATTCAGTTCAACAGAAGAGATACATAATCATCACCATTTGCATAACACCATACTCACATCCCCTGGTGCCACGACATCATTGCAGAAATAGCAACCCAGTTTGTAGCCAGGGATATTTGAAAAGAGCGATGAACCCAAAAGGTCAGAAGGACCAGGGGCACTGTTGAAACACGCATTGCTGGATTCCTGCTGTTTGGGTTTCTTTAATCCATGTCTCATAACAACAAACGTGTCAAACCCCAGGGCAGCATTGATGACCAGCTATGAACAATAAAGAGAGAACAACAAACCTGAAGTGAGCCAAAAGGGGAGGAGAAAAAAGACCTCAAGGTTTTATTCATTGTAGACATCAAGAAAACAAAAAAAAACACATAATCTTGAGTCAGATGAATAACCTAATAACCACCTACTTGTCATCCAAGCTATAAAAAAATCCAGATTCTCTGATACATGCAAAATCCCAGTTGTCAAGCATTTAAAAAATACAAAAGTGTTTCAGAAGTCCTTAAAACAGTATCTTTCTCCTTTGTCTTTCAGGGACATTTGATACAAACAACTGACTTTTTTTTGTTGCACAAATTTACGCACACTTGTAGACAACACCGGAACACAAACTCCATAAGTGCATTCTAGTTTGCATCTGAAGACTACTTCAAACCAACATCCAGTGTCTCACTGAAGTGACTGGCATTGCTATGTGCTGATATGGATCAACATCCCCATATTTATATTTGGCCTAATATTCATACAGTAATTAGTACCGCTATTGGAATAACTTATTTTAGTTCCAGCTCAGAGTTTATTCTTAAGATTGCTGCATACTCTGTACCAAACATTGAAGCTCTGAGTATTAAAATATTCATGCCACTTAAGCAAAACAATGGCAATCAAGAATAACCTCTCATGTCATTTGAGATACCATATATAATCTTTTCACTTCACTGCGGTCTGAAATAACTTCTATGTGACAAAGCAAAGCAATACATCTGCTATCCAAAAAGTCTTTGCTCAGTGAGGAAAGCGTTTAATTATTACTTATGTCTTCATATGTATCTGTTTAATCACATGGGGAGTAAAAGCAGGTATGATACAAAACTACTTTGTCATCATTTTTCCCTTCTCTCTTCAGTCTGAGAAGTGTTGAGAGCAATCTGAAGTTCTATACGAAAAATAAGCAGATATTGAGCAAGATTTTGTAGCAACCGGAATATCATAAAGCCATCCTTAAACCAGCAGATTTTACTGAAGTAATGATTAAGACATAGAGGAAAAAAACAGAAACAATGACTCTTGCAAGTAAAATATAAATAATTACATTGTTTAATAAGCAGATATTTTAAGACACAAAACTCCAGTACAGCCCTTCATCGTTCTTCACTCTTACAGACAGGAATTATTTCAAAGATAAACTTTGAGGCAGCTCTCAAGAATTAGCCATGTTAACTTATGAGTTTCACGATCACGTATTCCAAATCATTTATGAATTATCCATTTTCATCCTTGTTGTAGTTTATTCTTTTCTCAGCTGTATCTTCTCACTGCAATACTGGAAGTTCTGGCTCAGCACAACAGTTTGTTTTCCAATAAAGTAATGAGGAAAAAAACAAAGTTAACCTTTGACCAAAACAATGCTGACGTGCTTTTTAAATTTAGAAAATACTTTCCCATTTTTCATTTCTGAGATTTTGAAGAAGTGACATTATTTGAATGTTTTCTGTCCTCCTTACTTGTCTTAGTTTCACCAATGTTTATAGTTGCTTGCTAAGCAATGTTGTACAGAGTCAAGGCCATTCTCAGAATGAGGACAGCTGACTTAAACTGGCCAAAGGGATATTCCATACTGTATTACATCACATGGAAGGAGTTCTGAAGGGGGTGGGAGTTGATGTCTTCCTCTTCCACTACAGAGGGCTAGCTGGGCATTGGTTGGGCGTGCTGAACAATTGCTTGTGTATCACTTGTATAAGTATATAATTGTATATAACAAATATATAGTTTTTATTTTATATTTATATATAAAAATGTTTGTCATAATTATCCTCTTTCTTGTCTCTATCTTAGTAAATAGTTTTTATCTCAACCCACAAGTTGTACTTCGTTGTTTTTTGTTTGTTTGTTTTTAATACTCTTCCCCATCCCACAGGGAAAGGGAGGGGAATAAGAGAAAGACCGTGTGGTTCTGTGCTACCTGCCAGCTTAAACTAAAACATTCCTATGCTTCTCTTATATGAAATTATGTTTGGAGATTCTTAAAAAGACACTGAGAAGACCCTGAGCAACATGTTATAAACTGGCCCCAGACTGAACAGGGATTTGGATCGGATAACCTTCAGAGACTCCTTCTGACATACATCGTTCCATGCTTCAAGTTTCTATTTTTTCTCTTCAACATTCTTTTTGTCGTATGCAGAATCTTTGAGGCTACAGAAAACACGAGAAATTTCTGTATAGTCGCAACAAGCTGGTCAAACATTTCACTTTCCCATATGGTTCTTTCAGGTATATACAGCCAATTGATAAGCAAGAGCTGAAGTGCAGTGACAAGATTATAACAAGATGTGCTACAATACCTTCCTCTTGCTGGCTGCAATAACAGCAGGAAGCCATCGACTCTCTCTAGTGTCCATTAGTAGGAAAACAACATCGTGAGCATCGATAAGCTCTTCAAGTGTAGCCACATCCTTCCGAGCTTGTGCCATCGTTACTTCTGAAAAATTCACTGGATGGCCTGGCATAGGGATGCTCATGTTATAGCCTTCTGAATTCTGGATGGAGGTAGAGAAAAACAACAGTATGTTAAAACAAACTTCTGGCTAAACAGAATTATTCTAAAGCGCAACACAAATTGCAGGGCTCCTGTTTGGCAGAAAGGCAACTTTACTCTTTGCATCTCTCTTTATACATGTACTGTAAACTAAAGTACAGTGCAAAAGTTTGAGTGAATGGCAGTCTCAGAGGCTGTATTTATCCAGAACACAGCAGCTCAATGCAAATGCACTCGTTTGAGTAATGAGAGCAGACCAATAATGTTCAGGTAGCTCTGTGTCTCAGCTAAACAGCCCAGCTCTCTCAGGAGGCTTATTAGGTCTAGCAAATCACTACCAGAAGATAGCTGAACTGCTTCTAGTCCCAAAGAGAACATCATGACAAAGCAAGCAGACAAGTCTTGCTTACAATTAAGATTGGGTTGTTGAAGTTACACAAAATCTTTATCCTGGACTATCTTTGCAGCTACCTGACACACAACGTTAACAGGATGTACACTCTCTATTAGATGTCATCTCTCTTACAGTAATACAGTAATAAATATGAATTATCGCCCATTCTCCTCTCTGAACAATAGTCTTGAGTGATTTTCATGTAATTAGACTGGCCATACATGATCTTTATAAACATGAAAATAACTTCTGAGGCTTGTGACTCCAGGCTTCAGATGGCTTGCATTACACAGCCACTCAAAGAGCTTCTACCTGTTGCAGAAACAAGTGTCTCTTCCAACTCCTTATTTGGGCAATGCATATTAAGCAGAAAATGGATCAAGAAATAAATAAGCATATACAACGCAGACAACTCACTCACTCATTTGTAAACATACTAGCACGATCTGTCAGCCATCTGCTGGCGCAGAGCAACCACTCCACCTACGCGTTACAGGAGTACCCTTGCCAAAGCCTCCTTTCTCGTCAGTGTACTGTAAGAAGCTAAAAATTTTTAAAAGCCAAAATGTAAAGGCTTTTGATGAACCAAACAAAACAACATGAAGAGAGAAGCAAGAAAGATTGGTGGAAAGTACATTTGTACGAAGCAAGTGCATGCACAAATCATAAATCCAGGTGAGTCAAATAACTAGAAGACCACAGTACACTGTTCATAAATTGTTTAGTATTCCTGAAGGTAAAAAAAAAGATATAACACCCAACACACCAACATGTATAGCAGCTTGGAGAAATTAATTTGGTTAATATTTCTATCAACAACAACAAAGGATTTATTGTTGTTTTTTTTAATCTCCTAGAGGAGAAAAGTAGAGCCCTGAATACTGTATTGATGGATAATGTATCAAGGTCCTGTTTTGCACACAAGTACTGATTCAGTACATAACTATAAATGTTCAAAAACACGCTTTATTGACACAGGTTACCTCAAAGCATCGTTACTGATTCCTTCTTATTACCGCAAGTTCCTCTCCAGATTACACTTTTGTTTTTGTAAGTCTCATCACAATCTCACCATCCCATAGCACAGCCTGGTCTTTTGCTTTCCTCCTTGTTTTTAAACAAGAAAACTCGCTACACAAGTTTCTGATGTTTATCTCTACATGCAAAATCATGCCTTCTATAATGTTACTTAGGATTTCACAAACAACTTTTATTTCTAATTACATCATTAATTCTTTCCTAATATTCCTGTTTTTCTCAATTTTTTTTCTCAATTTAGAAAAGCAAAGAATCATGACATTTCAATCTCACATCATCTCAGTGCTTAATGTGACACTGTACAGATGCAGTCTTCCCCAAATTTGTTCTACTATTAAATTTTTCTGTAACTGAGTATCACCAAGTAACAATAACACTACAGCACAAAGTGAAAAATTCTACGAGGTGTTATATATTCTTTCATGATTTACTTATCAGAAGTTCTGGAACCAAAATGCCTAGCATTTTTTTCATACTGAAGATCACCATTTGATATTCCAGTCTTCACTGAATAATTGCTTAGTACTTGTACTGACATTTGTAAGTAATAGCAGCGATAGGATCGACACAGATAAAAGCAAAACAAAAACACAAAACAATCCTTGGGTCAAACTAAACGAACCTCCAGACTCCCTAATGGATCTTCTGTAAAGCTTGTTCATAACACTAACCATCAACAGCATAACTGGTCTACTAGTTGTAGAGCTCTATAGCATTCTGACTAGTAGCATAGTCAGAGGTATTTTAAATACAGAATTGCACAGTAAATACGCATAACTCATTTACTTGTTAAAGTCAGCAGTCACAATACTGTTTGTCAGTTAAGCTCTGGCAAGCATAACTACTATATCGAAGACAATCTCAATTCTAAAGCAAAAAAAATATGAACAGTTGATGGGTCTTCTACCACATCATCATGAAGGTCTTAATAACGAATAAATGATACTAGAACTTTGCACAGTTATTTAAAGACACTATTACTCTCTCAAGTGATTTATTAGGAGATTTTAAATATTGATCTTACCACTCCTGGGAAGATTTTCTGAAGTCTCTCTGCTGCTGCAATTGCCTTAGGCTTCCCACCACTAAGACAGTCTTCAAATTCATACAGTGGCTGTCGTACTGGGTTGGAGTATGAAATCCTTGCATTGTCAACAAATGTAATCTTCCTGACTCCCCAGCCCTAAACAAGAAAGTAATAATATATTAAGTACAATGGCCATAGTCAAATAATTTTGAGTCTTCAATGACAGAAACTTAAGAGGGGCTTTGCTCAATTTTTCTAGGAAGATCAGCTTTTGAAGCTATTCACAGCAATAACTCATACCTGCACTTAATTAAGAGAACAGATAACTTCACCTGTCCAAATTTATTTAGTAGCAACCCCTCAAAACTTCACTGAATCTAGTGAGATGCAGTAAAGATCCTTGGAAGTAAGTATCAACACAGCTACTTCACATGCTTCATTGGGAATTTGATTTTATAAGCTTGTTAATTCGTTCCAGAATTTTTCAATCCTTTAATGTAAATCCAACATCAACTATTATTATCATGCTAAGTTTCCCTTACTATTCTACTATTAGCAGAACTCTAAGTCATTTCCATTCACTACAGATCTTCTCTTCCCTGCAATTCATAATGTGAATTGTAACGTGTACATTAATACAGAGGAATACAACTTTTCCCTTACATGCTATGGCAGCTGCTAAAAAAAAAGTGGCAGAATTATTGAGAAACAGCAGATTTTTATGATTAACTCAAGACTTACCATCAAAGTCCTTGCAACACTACAACCCAGAGTACCAGCTCCTAGCAGCAGACATTTGGCAGACACAATTTTTTCCAAATCAAGAGTAGGGACCAACCGCCAGCACATCAATTTCAAATTAAGATCCACTGATGATTCTGCTAACCTATACCACAAAATTAATAGTAACACTTATGAATATTGTGCTTTCTTTTTTTTTTTTTCCTCAACAAAGCAATGACTTATTTCAAGCATTTTTTTGTTTTCTCTGAAAGAAAGAAGTAGGCTAGAACCACCTATTGTTTCCCTCAAGGCACATGCCAATAGTTCTCATAAATACCTTTTCCTTCTCAGCTTAATCTCAGCTGCCTTTTGCCTTTCTCTCATTTTTGCTGCTCATGACAACAAAGCTGTGTGTTCATTTGGTCTCCTAAATTATTATTTTAGGTCCCTCTTTGTCTTATTCAGGTCAAACTCATTAGGTCTGAGATCTATTGTTCTACCATCTTTCCATCACATGAAGGCATTCAGGTGCAACAAGAATATACAATTTGTGGAGAAAATGGGCCAAGAGAAGAAGAGGGGGCTGCTTTATTTTCCTGATAAGAAATAGAAACAATAAGGCTGACATATCTAATTTGAGCTTTTCCTTCTGCAAAAGAACGTACATAAAACTCTGATACATATATAGAAAGAAAGAAGGAATACTTGTACCTTCTTGTTAAGAGTGAAGCATATCTCAGCTTAGAACAGAAAATACCATGCCAACAAGAGCATCAATACATAGTTTAAACAATTCAACATACAGGTAATTTGAAAAAATTAGTCTCGCAGGCTCATCTCCACTTAAGGTGGAGACCATTGACACCTGAAACAACTTTCTCTGCTGCTCGTTCACTTGTGAGACAACACAACACAATATTCTGAGGAGCACTAGCTACAAATCCTTTTAGCCGTTCTGCCATTGAGATATGTAGGTACACACACAACAGAATTACTGTTCTGTTACAGTTTGCTTACTAGTTATTAAATACACCGAATACATTCAATTTCTTTGAAACTTTCTCCTGTAAGGAATGTGCTGGCCAAACACCAATTATAACATTCTTGTAAAAACGGTGACTGTGCTGCTTAAAGAATAGCAAATCACTAAGGTAACAACAACAGGAAAAGTCTGCAAGCAGTGAACAAGAGCCTGCATGCTGTGTTTGTCAAGATCTGCACCAGCAGAAGTGACCCACTGTTTCACAGCTGCTGTGATGGGACATTGCTAGGACAATGTTGCCCCACACAGTCCATCTTTCATCAGCCTGAACTGATGTTGTCTGTTCAGGTTGTCTCTTCTCCGGCCCGATTCTAGAAGTTCAAGCCTTCAGTTTAGTCAGCGTGGTGACGTAGCGGTTTATCTGGGTTCTAGGAAATCCAGAAGGATCACCACTTTACAGTCCCAAAAAACAGTGCACATCAGTTTTACCCACTGAGGACTGCATCTTGAACGTTTTCTTTGATGGGGAACTCCCATGTTACCAGTCCCTGGAGTGGCGTTTTGACTTTGGCTCATAATGATGACACCAAGTCTCATCACCAGTAACGATGCAATCCAGGAAACCGTCACCTTCAGCCTCATAAGTCCTATAAACTTGCATATGGTGTTCTTCCCATTCCTGTGCGAGTATTTATGGGATCCACCTGGCAAAAACTCTATGATATTCCAACATTGCCACCATCGCTTCCAAGACACTGAAGATGATATTCAGCTCTGTGCACAGATCCCTGGTCATAATCTGCCAGTTCACATGGATGAATTGATTAAGGTGCACTTCATTTCGTGGGGTGACAGATGTGCATGTCTGTCCAGAATGTGGCTTGTCTTTCACACCGCTGTCAAAATTGCAGAAACATAACACCCACGGCCTCACTGTGCTAACATCCACTTTGGTCTCCATAAACATTCAGCAAGTGCCAGCAAATGCCAATGGGTGCCCTTTTTTATGCATAATGGAATTCAGTTACATCCCTTTCCTTCATACACATTTCCACATCAGACATCGTTTTATCAGACTGCCCCTCTGCTGCTATCTGTCACACAGCAACAAAGCATGATGGAATGCTGGTGGGAAGGCTCAACCTCTACTGCCATACAGCCAGCATCCACCTCGGACACCATGGGCCAACATAATAAAGTAGGAGGCATTACTTT
The DNA here is from genome assembly GCF_002078875.1 of Numida meleagris. Classification (NCBI taxonomy): domain Eukaryota; kingdom Metazoa; phylum Chordata; class Aves; order Galliformes; family Numididae; genus Numida; species Numida meleagris. Next base: position 4,149,316 of record NC_034419.1, on the reverse strand, counting down.
TGGAGTAGCCTTCACAAGTAGGGAAAATACGTTTACTTAAGGAATTAGAATCCCTCACATGAACCTCCTCCAATGTCTACAAACATACTCTAAATTGCCACAACTGCAAGAAAAAAAACCTTAGTTTGTTAGATAAAATATCTTAACCTAAACCATTAGATCAACATCCTCTCACAGTGTCAGGAAGTCAAGCACACACATGTAGACAATGAAAGCAGAAGAGTCAAAAGGCTGTAGAGCTAAACCATTTTCAATCCCTTGTCCATATACTACTATGGGCAAAATAATAAAAATTACTAAGGTCATGTTTCCTGAGCTGTTTCCTGTCACATCCTAACACTTGCAAAAGTATGAACTGTCCTCTATATTAATTTTCATTATACTTAACAACCTGCAGATTACAGAATTCAGTGTAAACAATAGGCCTATAACACTACGATCCACACTGCATTAAATTTTACAGAATCACAGAACTGTAGGGGTTGGAAGAGACCTCTAGAGATCGAGTCCAACCCGCCTGCAAAGTAGGCCCCCTACAGCAGGCTGCACAGGTAGGAGTCCAGGTGGCTCTTGAATATCTCCAGAGAAGGAGAATCCACAACCTCCCTGGGCAGCCTGCTCCAGTGCTCCGTCACCCTCGCTGTGAAGAAGTTCCTTCTCGTATTGGTGCGGAGCTTCCTATGCTCAAGCTTATGGCCATTTCCCCTTGTCCTGTCCCCACAGACTGCTGGAAAGAGATTGGTCATGTCTCTTTGACTCCCACACTTAAGATATTTACAAACATTAATCAGATCACTAAACATAATGCTTTTGATATTTAAGCTACAGTCAAAAACCGCAAAAACGCCTACTGTTTACAGTGCAATCTGCTCTAATGAGGTGCACATCCGCAACAGGGCCTAAGATTACATGATATATATATTGCTATGTATATATACACATATACACACACAGTATATACATATATTGCCGTATCAAAATATTCAGCGTATGCATTACTGCATGGATTATGACAGAATCCTTGCATTTCACATTTCAACTTGTTATCACTAAAACCCAAGGAAAGAAACTACAGAAGTTTAGAAGATGAAAACCAAACCTTTTTGGATCCATACACTCACTGAGATTGACCATCCTTGGACCCATGCCTCCCTTCTGGTTTTTCTCCCATCCAACAGCTTTTGGACAATCTGTTTCATGAAGAAAGAAGGAAAAAAAAAGAAAGCCTTAACAAAACCAGATAAAAAAGGAAGTTTTGTTGGATTTAAAATTCTTGGAGAAAGAAATCTGTAAGTAAACAAGCTGCACCTTAACCTAGTTCATGCAGCTACGCAAGTGTTGCTGGTTTACATCTCATGAAAGCAGGGCTTCTTGTAGAAGCACTTCAGTATCAGATGCCTGACATGCTGCTTTTGCCTGCTTAGCTTGCTTTATACCTAAGATGAAAATACCATCATTCCTCATCAAGTGTAGTGATCCTGAATGTCAAACAGACCACCATGTTTAGCATTCAGTGAATTCAGAATTCCCTACAAAGTTTTGCCAAGCTCGGCCATCTCATCATGTTACCTAGACTCCATCTGTAAATTCAGTAGAGAATTACATATGCTATTTTTACAATTAAACAATTCACAGCTATTATATGTAAAGCATCCAGAACTTCTTAGACAAAGTAGAAAAAATTGATATTGTCCTCCAGACAGAAATTAAGTCTGAGTTTATGTTCTAATGTAACAAGTTGATTGCTTTAAAATACATGTCTCCCTCACAATGGGAGAGAATTCTACTATATTTAAAATATACAGAAAAATACGCATCACAGAAATTCACTATCATAAGCATCTGCTGAGGGACTGTGCAGAAATTTAAGAAAGGCTTTTTTTAAATCACTTCATGTAATACAAGATACTATAAATTGCTACCTGACTTCTGTATTTCTCCAACAACGTTTTCCTCAGATGTTCCCCTTAAATCCTGCAAATCCTATTACTAATTCAGTAACAAAGAAAGCCTATTCACCTTTATTTTTAAAGAACATTCCAATAATTATTTCAGATGAATTGAAAATTAAGCGTAAGCAGTGATAGCAGTGATTTCATAGTGTTATTTTTTCCATCTTCACAGTGATTGAGAAGGAGGAAGCAGAAAAAGGATTTTTTTTTTCTTTTAAATGGATTACCTGGGCCAAATGCTCCTTGTGGAAGTTTTATTTCAAAGATAATGCTGTGTGTTATGTCTCTCACCCCTTGCATGGTCCTGTCTCTGAAGCAGAGCACTTCAATTGATTGGAGAATATTGCCCCTGACAATTAAAAAGAATACATACAGAGAGACTTGCTTTTTTTTTTTTTGGATAGAAAAGGAACTTCTTTTAACACTACTACACAGTTTCAGTCGCTTGTGGATTCTGAACAAGACTTTTTCTGTTAGCAGTGGAACACTATTGCTCTCATTGGCTACAAAGAGTTGCTTAGCACATGTAAATGATCACACTTCACTATGACAACTCCAATGAAATGACACTGACAGTATGTCCTCTGTCATTTATACAGAGCTGCTGGACAAACTGTATCAGAAAACATATTAAGTGACATGACATACACCTGCACTTCCCCAAGGCACAACTTTTTTTTAGTTCTTGACGTAATACCCTCTTTCCTCCTAACGATTCAACTCCATAAGTCAAAGAATTAGAGCTTTAGTGCCTAAAAACCAACGAACCTTAGAATGTATAAAGCACTCTGGGTACTTGTACATCCTTCAGTCCAGAAAATGCTGTACCTAACTGAGCATTTCTCCTTCCTGATGTGCTTTCTGTAATAAAATGTAGAAGTCAAAACTATGAAAATACAACTTAATTATGTTATTGTTACAGTAACCCAATTTTAGTTAAATGATAGTTTTATACTCTAGTATTTGAAAAGCATCTCCTATTCAACTCTTGCCCAACAAAAAATAAATCAGAAGGTATGTTACAAGAAAACGTAAGAGCATCTGATTTTCAAAACTTAGGTCTACTATTACTTAGCACTAATTAATTACCTAAAAATCATCGAATATTTCAAACAAGATTTGAAACAGCTAGAGCCTAAAAGAGGGTATTGGCAGGCTCTGAAGCATGTATTTCCAGATAAAGTACACAAGTGAGGATGAGGAATAACAGGAATTTATAACTGATTGAAGTGAAAAACAGTTATTGGTCCTTGAAAGCACTGAAACCGCTTCTGGTAAGCTCTTTGTGATACCAGTAAAGTATCGCTAGGAATATCAGTAATCATGTATGGGAAAAAAAATGACTCACCCAACTGGTGATTAGAGTCTCTGGCTACAGAGCACTCCTTCTCAGGAAGCAGCCTTCATCCAGGAGGTGTCCTCAGTTGGGAGGCTGGCCCTTAAATGAGCCCAGCGAGGGGTGGACTCAGGGTCCACTCCTTCTGGTCCTGTAGGAAGCACAGGTGAACTGCTTGCATCTGTGCTTCCTGGGCCAGCCACCCCCTTCACCAGGTGCTCAATCATCAGTTCAGGCCATGACATAATAGTTCTGCTACGACAGTAACGTGCAAATCCAGAACCACTGAACACAAGAGATCTCAAAGTTAAAAGTAGTGGGGTTTTTTGTTGCTTTTTTGTGGTTGTTTTTTTTTTGCCATCACATATATTTTTGCATATTTCTGAGACTCAAGTTAAGCTTCAGGTGCGTGATGCAAGCAAATTACCATGTAGGAAAAAATGCCTAATTAGATATGAATCAGTAGTGTATTTCTCTGTGGGAAATAATAAAAGAGATACCATTTATGTGATGCCAAGATCAGGAAATTTCGCAGTGGCCATCCTGGATACTGAGATAAATTACACGGATCATAAACTCCAACTGTCACCTGCAAATAAAATTGCTCTGAGAAGTCATCTATCAATACTGATACTCAGTTCACAGTAATGGTTACCTGGCATTTTTAATGTAAAACATAAGGACATAGAATGACTACACATATATTTAACATTTTTTTTTTTTTTTACATACATTTTCTGCATGGTCACACTACATTTCAGTAAAACATTTGCCAGAGCGTTCAGAGCTTTCACTTTAGCTCCTTTACAGACATTCACATTTCACTGCAATATATTAGCCTTCCTTGCTTTCCTTAAATGAGGTACTCTGAGGAAATCCTAATAAGGAAAGCATTATTCTTTAAACAAAATTCTGTATTGATTTTGGGATGATCAAAAAGTGAAAGGGGACAATCCAGCAAGAAGTCAAAGGAAAATAAAACAATATAAAAATAAGTTGTAAAGCCAACCCTTCAAGATGAGACGAAATGCCCAGTTCCTTTATTTATATCTCATCTTCAGCCAGTGTTATAGCATGCACTTAACTGAGGCACTTAAACACAGAGCTTATTTCCTTTGCATTCACTGCAGAACCAAAGCATAACCAGAAATCAGAAAGATGTCACCTTTAGATATGCTGAAAATTTGAACTCAGTCATCACTAGGGCTATCTGTCTCTCCCACATCTATAGAGCTCTCTCCTGGTTCTTGCTTCACCTATTGATGGACTTAGTGACTGGCTGTAACTCTGCTACATCAGTGAGGTGTCTCTAGAAACAGTCTGAAATGCAATTAAGTCAATCTAATGCATAAATGTTGGAGAAGCAAGGGCCCATTCCCCTATTCCCCCTCCAGCCATATACTGCTGCTGCTTTGCACCTGCTGACTCAGGAAGGCATGAGACCTGTTAGAAAGTTGACCTAGTTTCATAAACTAGCAGTAAATTAACTCAGCAACACCAAATACATTTTTCTTCTAGGGGAGCAAGTTCAACTGGCTCATGGAAATACTGACAAATTTCAGTGTCAGTATCACTGCTGATTCAAGAAATTGTATCTGATAGCTCTGAAACTTTGGCAAATCCCTTCAAAAAAGAACATTAACAAAGAAATGTGTTCCAGATGATTACAGATTTCTCTTGCATTAAAAAAATCCCTAAGTTAGTTAAGTGCTCTCTTGCCTGTGACTCACTACTGCACTTACACTACCTTTTAAAATCTCAGTTTTTAGTAAAAAGAGCATGAAGAACTTAAATTTCAAGCTGACCATTAATTTGATGTAACTTGGCTTCTGGTTAAGGATGTAGACACTAACTCTTGACACAGAAGTCAATTCAAGCTGCCAGACTTCAGCTACTTACCCAGTCTATTTACTGGCCAACAAATGTGCCCAATTCAGTATTACATGCACGTTTCAAATCATGTGTAAATTAAGTATGTTATAGGTTATAAAAAGATGTAAAATACTCATTACCTTTCCCTCTTGGTCTTGAAAGAAACCATCCCACTTTTTGAGTGGAGATACAACCACAGAATTGTCATGATACTTGATTAAAAAATAAGGAAAGGCTGTGACCCCTTCCGTCTGGCAAAGCTCATCATATGCTTTCTGAAGTGCTTGAATCTAGAAGCAAAAAGACAATTAAAACCAATAGTTGTAGCACTCTTTGAACTGTAACACTCATTGAAATGTTTCCTTATGCCCCCTCCTGGAAGCATTCAAGGCCAGGCTGGACCATTCTATGATTATTATAGAATATAGTGTATTCAGAAATTTTAAAGTCCATTACTACCACAATAACAGATTAAAAAGTGAGTTGCTAAAATTGCAACTGTCAACGCAAATTTGAAACAGGTACACCATTACCACTGCAGCACACTGATCTACCAACAAAAAAAAACAACAAAAAAAAGAAATCTCATTCTGAAAGTCACAGTAGCTTGCTAAGTACGTAAATCTACTCCCCTCTATTATTAGCAAACAAAAGTTCTCTGACTTGTTTCCAAACTGCAAGAATACTCAATATAGATTTAAGTACTGACAAATATTAATCACAATATAACACCACAGACTTAACAATCACTCAGTACATTTTGTGATCCATTTCCAATGTTCAGTCAAATTTTTCTGGAAAATGACAACACTGTTACAGTGCTTATTACTACAGAAGTAGTAAGGGCATTCTGGGAATAAGACAAGTATTTTCCACTAAAAAAAAAAACAACAGAAAACTGCTTCTCACTGATTGTTACAACATCAAAAAACCATTCCAAGTTCCACATCAACTTCTGTCACGGTGAAAAAAGGTATTTGGAAAACTTGACTCTTTGTCCTTTCACACTGAAATATGAAACAAACTACAAAACATAGTTAGATGCTCTAAAAAATTACTTCCTATCAACGTTTTTCTTGTCAAATCATACATTTTATTAAGAATTTGGTAATTGCTCCTAATCACTCACAGAGTATGTTCCTTTTAAAACATTCCATTAAATAATTGTAAGTTTCAAAAACACAGCTATAACTACTTCCCCTCAAGAACTGTCTGCTATGGCTGCATCTAACTTAAAGCTGAAATGATGCTCAGGTGAGAGATTCTGTACAGAAAAAGGGGTTAACTAAAAAAAATAGGAAGCAAAAATGAGAAAAGTGAAAGTTTTAAAAGAAATTAAGATTTAATTGCTAACAAAAATACTAATATGGCAATAAATCTACTCAGTAGTACAGAGTTCATAACATTTGGTATTTAGAATACCTGATTTAAAGAGAACCTGTCACCAAGACACACTGGTTTCTGAATTATATGTATTCCATCAGGGAAGCAGAGAGCAGGGTAGCAAAACCAGTAATAGAAGTGATACTTTTTCAAATCCTTGGGAAAAAAAAAAACAACAAAAAACCAAGATTAGATAAGAAACATACAAACTGAAGAAAATTTCTGTTTGTACTAAGCATAGCTCTTGTTTGACAAGTCACTGTCATGATTTGAAAAAAAAAACAACAAAAATACTAAAGACTTCTATCCTCTATATACATTTCTAATCAAGACAATATGTGTACCAAATTCCAGTGTGTTAGATGGAGCATTAGGCACTAAAATTGTAAACGCATTAAACATGAAAGTTGCTCTGCTTTTACTAATATCTGTAAGGCAGTCATATTCAGATACGTTTGCAATCTGAGATGGCATCTGCATTTTTTTTAAAGAATATATTATAAGATCTTTTATATGTGTACATGAGAATGGCTTATTAGGTTTATTTTTTTTTAAAATGTTCTGAGACATTTAAAAATGTCTAGGAATGACTAAGAATGATCCTGATAACATGAACATGGTAATACAAACACACAAGTTCCCCTAAGAGAAACTACTACTTCATTTCCATTTCAGTGCTCTGAGATACAGTATCAGTACTCACTGCGAATGTCAATAGCAGGAACCTGTTCAAGAGCATAGGGTTTTCAAGTGCAGCTCCAGATTTTATTGATTCCCATATCTGTAATTGATAATTGAGGCAAGAAGGAAGAGAAAGGACAGAGAAACAAAATACTAAGCATAAGAACAGCCATAGAGATCTTCAGTTCTTCCAGCTACAGAAGAAATATTGACATGAACGCTCCCAGGAATCCACTGTGATCTTTTCATGCCTGATCTCATCCAAACCATTATCAATGCTAAAAGGACTAAAGGTAATACAGCCATGTACTAACACAGCAGCTACAAATGCTGGGGAACATTAAATGAAACAAAAACAGCCTCACAAGTCTGTCATGCATGTGAACCATTAACAATATCACAATACAGAACATACTGTATTACTAAATATAGCCTTTTATTATTCTTCTTCATTCATGGGATCTACATATACTAGATATGTAAATAAACTACTATGAAATTTGACTAAAAAAATTGAGACAATCAAGAAGGCAGTGCACTGCACACTCGTGAGACAAGAAGCTATAATACATACACGAGGAACAAGTGTTCGTTCTTTGTCTTAAAAAAAGACTAATAAACAAACACCCTGCAAGAGTGAATAAAGCTTTCTGACCTTCGTCAGCTCTCTGAAGATAATTAGAGTGACTGCACTGTGTCTGTCATTAATTGGAAGTACTATGCCACAGGAATACAGGCCTCAAGTGAAGATATACATGAAAACTTCGTTATCCATGGACAGCAGGCAGTCAATGAATGTAATCTAAGATTACTACCAGTCAAGGTATAGCATCTCAAAAATAAAGAGGTTGCCTTTGATTTTCTCTTCCCCCTAAGCCATGACATTTAAATTAGTTGGTTACAGTACAAGCAGATAAGCCCCTTCCTTTGGCAGCCACCTTTCTCTTGCTTTATCTCAAATTTCTGGCTGTTTCCCACCACTTTGTCACATAGATAGGACTGCAGCAACTCAGTTTAAACTAGACACTTCCTGATTTCTGGATGTTGTAACAAATTAAAAACATGACCTATAGGATGCAAGTCACTGGCAGCTCTAGTAACCATTAAATTTAAAACACAACTTTGTAGAACCCTGAAAGAAGCAGCCAAGTATAATTATCAACTTGCTATTCTCTTGCAAAGAACAGTAAAAAAGCAAATATCAAACTTCTCTCACCGTAAGTTAAATCCAAACTATATGGGTGCGTTTGGACAGTATCTCTAATATTCGGGTCAGAAACTATAAAGCAGTTGACTATAAAGCAACGGACTGGCTATTTTCAAACCAGATCTCTTTACCAGTTGATTTGATTTTAACCTTACCTCATTTGCTTCTTTTTCCAAAAGTGATTTCTTATCACAGGACTTGAAAGTCTCAAAAGTGTTGGTATTATACAATGTTCCAAAAGCAGGACAGCAACGTGCTGGTATTGAAGCATTCCTGAATGAAAGAAAGAGAACACTGGGAATTGTGTGCTAACATCTTCAACACGATCAGTAGCAATTGCTCTCCTACAGGGTAAAGTTGTCCAAAAATTGAGAAACAGTGAGGCACAGTAACAAAAGCTAAAGAGAGCTCTACTGAAAACATTTTTATGATAAGCTTTATTAAATATGGATTGCTGTAAGAACCTGTGCAAGAGAACATCCACATAATGATTTCAAGATACATGAGGAATCTGGATTTTTCTAGCAAGGCAGTATTGAATTAGATTGAAGGAAGATTTCAAAGACGAATTCAAATATAAACAATTAATGATAAATGTGATTTACATTAAGAAAAAATTAAGACTGAACTTTGCATGTCAATACTCAAAACATTACGTTTAAAAGGACTCCCCAAAGGAAGTCTAAACTAGACAGAAGCCTTAGTATCTTTTGTAGTTCGTAACATCATTAGCTGGAGGCCCCATTTTCTGTAGCTAATTTCACAGATCTGATTGATTTAACTCCTTTAACATCATTCTTCCAAACTGACGATTTTGTTGTTCCCATACCACAGCTTTCTTCCAACTGCACTTTGCTGAACACACTTTCAGTATAATATCAGGAAGTCCTTACATAAAAATTATGTGTCCCATGAAATAATTTAAAAAAAACACTAAGCCTTGCTAGAACTCCTAGTACCCTGAAAAGGCAGAGGAATTCACTTCTGTGATCTACAACTTTGTGATCCACCAATTAAGAAAAAAAAAAAAGCATTGACTATGAAGACATCTCTCCAGTTCCTATGTTATACTAATTCAGGCATTTGCTCAAAATGAAAACTGGATGGAAAGAAAGACTTCCTCTCATCTCACGTTTGCTGCATACACTGAACAACTTTGTTCTAGCTTCACCTTGGGAGTAAAAGCAAAAATAGGAAATTCCAGTTAAATACTACTTTCAAAGATACTGTAACAACCAGAGATTGTAAAAGCTTTTTTGAGATCATAATTCTAAGGAAGAATCTTTAGTTTATAAAGACCTTAAAAAAGCTTTACTCAGAAATCAGATGAACAAAATCATTATTTACACAAAAGAGCCTATGAAATGTGGGGAAAAAACGGGTATTAAATAAACACATATGAACTGTAAGCAAAACTGAGACTTGTCACTATATTTTAAACTTGGCCTTTCAGATGAATACACTGTTTCAAAAACAGGGAGTTAGTCACAAACTGAGTCACAAACACTCTCCGCAGATATAAAGTTCATGCAAAAGAGAATTTATTTTCTTGTAGAATTTTTCCCAAGTGATACTCTGTCATAATGTTACTGTTATGCAAGCAAAGCTTCTCCACATGTGAATTAAAGTAAGCCATAGTACATACTTACATATCAAAGGCACTAAATTCCAACGTCAAACGAGCTGGGAAACCTGATGGATCGCCTGGCCAAAAAGAAGCAACACGCATCTTTTAAACTACAATACATATATTTTTTAAAAATAGGGAAACTAAACTGGGTTATAAGATACCCACGGACACACCAGAATTCCCATCTCATTCAGCACTGTTTCTAATCCTAGCAATGTTTCAGCAAAATATCTAGAACACGTTAAACGAATATTTAAAGGAATAACAGGAGAAACCCAAACTACTAAGAAAGATGTTCAGTTTCTACCTACCATTGTAGTAATATCCTTTGATAACTTTTGGAGTCTCATCTAATCGGTACTCATTGAGCTTCTTCTGGGTTAGCTCATGCCAGAATCCTACGTTCAAGGCACTACTGAAGGGAGCAAACTGCAGCTTTGAACTTCCAGGATCTACAGGATGGTGGGACTCATTACTGACTGCTGCCATGATCGTAGTTCACTATTAAACATACAAACAAACAGAATTCTGTAAAAGCAGATAAGCTGTATGAATGTATACTCCAACAACCACATTACACTTAACTGATAAGTTTCTTTTAAAAACACGTTGTTGTGAAAAGCAGAGAAAACCTTATTCCTCTGGAAATTTAAGAAACTCAGTGCAATGAAAATAGCTTTTGCAGATTTTCTTCATGCTTTTTGGAATGGGAGGAAAAAAAAAGCTGTTTTCATTTCTTAATGACTGCCAAATTGCCAGCTTCTTCTTTAAAAGAAATTCTCAAATTAATCAGAAAGACGCAGTTATGTTTTTCCTTTCACAGTATTTCTCAAGCAAAGTCTTTGAGGAATCCATGCTATTGTTTCTAAGTGTATAGAGATGCTCTCCTTTTCCGACCATAAAGGCTTTCCTTACTTCTGGGTAAATTGTGAAATGTATTCTTCTATTATAGGCTTGATGTTTTCCATCATGATAAATATATGGTTCTGTCACAATGTCTTGCTTTAACTGGCATAGACAATATTTCTTTTTGCTTCATTTCACTTTATTTTTCATTTATTTTTTACATTTTTAATAGCTGGAATTTGTGTACCATAACTTTTCACAGCTTACTTAAAAAGCCTTCTCATGTCACTTTTATTAGCATAAAGAAAATCATTTTCTTTAACACTTGCACATACAATGGCTATACAAGGTAGAAGCAGCTGCATGGCACTTTCTGACCATTTTAATAAACCTTGTTTTTCCTGCATTTATGATGTAAAAGTCACATATACCTACATATTAATAACCAGCTAATTTTAATTTTACTACTATGCAGGTCTTAAACCTCACAGAATTTATTTTTCAAGAAGAATAACAATGATAGCTCATCATGAGACAGGCAAACACTCATGCGTCAGAAAGGCATTAGCAGTAACTGAGCCATGTTGCATTGTATGTCATGCCAAGATGTCCATAATAAAACTTTTAATGAGAGTTTCATTAGCTGCCTGATCAAGATCAATCTATAAACATCCTCTTCTCTTCCTATTGATTCGTTTTCAGAAGCAAATTCAGGAAAATATTAATCATAGAAAGTGCTAAGTAATAACAAAAAGCAACATGAAGTCAATATGACCTTGCCAAACGAGCTCTATGATAACTAGATATTTACTCATTTTGAATTTTCTTTAAGTTAAAGATGTCACCAGTGTAAAATTGATGTGGTAAGCAATAAAAGTTTCACCTACATCCTTACAAAGTTGTTCTTTTACAGCCTTTGGAATAAGTTTTCATTTTATCCCCCTTCCCTTTTTTATTTATTTACATATACATGACATACCCAACATAGCACACTGGTCAAATATTTTAAATGACCAAGAACCCAGATGAGAACACCTAGCAGCCACATACCACACACTGAATATACCAGCCTAAAAACATCCACTGGGATGGAACTTCAACATCCTACTTATTTACATTACACTTGTACTTAGAGCTGTTGTTATGAAACAGAGGGCCTCACTATGCTATGCATGTGTAAACAGAACAGAATAGATAATCATTTCTGACCTATTGACACTTTTGAAAATATTGTCTTATGTACTGGCATGTAAATGCTCCCATGCTTTCTTATGCAAGATCAGTAAGCTAAATTTTGTGTAACAAATTACATCTATACGTGTTGGACATACATCTTGTAGAACTTGCAGGTAGAAACTCATGGCTTCTAACAGTATTAACAATCACAAGGAGAACATGAGGGATAAAGAGGACATCAGGAACCTTGAGTTTCACAAGAGCCCAGCTGCAAAGCGAGCTGGAAGCAAAAAGATTTTCCAATATGCTTTAGAGATACTCCTGAGTTCTGTAACCGGCAGGAAATTTCACAAGTGCAATGAGCAACAATAACCAGAAGAAAAGATGCGCTACCATTAGTGCAAGCTCTTGCACTTGCTGTTAAACATGCAGGCATTCAAAACTAGTCTAATAGAAAAATAGATCGAGAAAACAACAGAGCAGGCCTTTCAATAACAGTTGTCCTCTCCTTGAGGGAGGATGTAATCTGTCTAAGAATATGATGAGCAGTTACATACCCTTCAGAACCATCAAGGAGTCACAGGTATTAAACCAGATTCACAAAAAAGTCTTAAAACCTATGTTTTCTACAAAATTCCACTTCTAGTTCCAATTCTTCTGTGTTACAGAATATAGACTATTCTGAAGACCTCCCCTTTAAATACCAAAAGAGATTGGAATTTCCTACCACTACCTAAGGTGCATTTTCAGAAAAGCTGAGCTAGACATCGAGCTCACCTGATGCTTGCTATCAAGCCTATTTTCGGAGCATGGAAAGCTTTCCCTATTTCTAGAACTACAGCACGGTTGGGTTGGAAGGGACCTTGCAGCCCCCAGCCCCACCCCTGCCATGGGCTGGCTGCCCCCCAGCTCAGGCTGCCCAGGGCCCCTCCATGGCCTGGGGCACCTCCAGGGATGGGCACCCACAGCTCCGGGCAGCAGCGTCAGCGCCTCACTGCTCACTGGAAAAGGACTTCTTTCTAACATCCAAACTAAACCTCCCGACTCATCTAGTTTAAAACTGCTCACTATCAGACCGTGTCAGCAGTCGGTCTCCCTAGCGTTTATCAGCTCTCTTTAGGTACCGGAAAGATTACTACTGTCACGCAAAGGCCGCCTGAGGCACCTGCGGACGAGCTGCCCCGCGAGCTGCCACCTCTGCGCCCGGGGCGCGCAGCCCTGCCGCGGGGCCGCCGCCGCCTCCTCCTCCACGCTGCGGCACTGCATGGGACAAACTCCCTCCCGCCCTCCGTGACAGAACCCCAGCTCCCGCTCTGGAACCGAGGCCAGCCCGGGGCACAGCGAGCTCGGGGCACGCAGCCGGGAGCCCGAAGGCAGCCGCCACCGCCGCCTCCTCACGCCAGACTGCCCCCGACCGCGCACGGCCGCTCACCGGCTCCAGCGCGCAGTACTTCCGGCATTGCCAGCTGACGCGAAGCATGACGCTGCCGTGCCTATATCACGTGACCGAGGAGGGCGGGAAGGGAGACGGCGCGTGGCTGAGGAGCGACCGTTGCGCACGCGCCCGTCCTGAGGCGGGACGGGGCGGGAAAGTCAGTCAGCGCAGCGCTGCCCCCTTGTGGCGGCGGTGTGTGGTGCGTGGTAGTGCCCGCGGTAGCCCAGCCGAAACTGACCCTGTTTCCGAGGGTTCTTTTCTGTGCCGTCCTGATTGCATTCGCTGTAACAACTGTATGAACAGGCGAGAAGATATGAAGTACGCTCATTTTACGGCTTGTGAAGTAGTACGGACTAAAAACCACCCTTCTCTCCTCTGTGTTTGTGACTGCTAGATCAATCTGCACAAGGATGTTCTGCTTTGAATACGGTGCTGATGTGGTAGTGAAGTGTTCAAGGATTCCAGATTTATCAAACGTATTTAGTCAGCATGGTGACTGAACATTGGAGACATTCCCAGTTTTATGTCAGCAAACGCCCTCAGCCTAGTTATGCCATCCATGATACTTGGTACCACAGCTGCTGCCAATATATGTAATCCCTAACACAATATAGGCATTGTCTCTGAAGTCTTTACCTTCAATGAGACCTGTCAAAAGAAGTAATCTGAGTGAGACACGGATTCAATGAGTGGTCAACAAGCTGTTTTAAAACCCAGCTTTTAGGCACAGAAAGCCGTGCTCAACAGGTGAAAAGAAAAACACCAACAGTGGGTTATCGGGATTTTCCAGGCAGGTTGAGACCTGTGCTGGTAATGTTTAACACTCATCACCACCCTGCATGAGGGAACCCTGCTCTGGATGACACCACAGTGAGGGCAGCAGCTGAAATGCTTCAGGACTGGGCTCCATGAGGAGCCTCAACACCCTGCCGTGGCTGACAGGAACCTCACAAAGACCAGCAAAGACACATTAAATGGGAAATCTGTACCTGGAAGAGACTAACTGTGCATGTCAGGATCCACTTCCTAATTGCACCCCTCCTTTAACAAACTTGGATGCTATGTCTTACTTGATGCAGAATCCCCCAATCTTCTCATTTCCCACTAGATGTCCCCATTGACACAAAGAAACATGGAAGGGTGAGTATATTTTTCCGCCTCTTAAAGTCGATTGTTCTAACCACACCCTAAACAAAGTAGAACTTCAGTCCAAGAAATTCATTATATTCAAAAACTGTGACTCCTCTGACCTTGGTTATTAACTGGAAAATGTTGAAAATATTTGTAGGAAACCACGCCTGGAGGCTTAGCCCCACATGGCAGCAGGCTTCTTCATTCCTTACCTTGATTTGCCTGTCACAGCTTCTCAGTAAAAGAAACTGATAAATCCTGTGGCATACTTTGCTAACTGGAAGCTTAAAACAGGAAGTCTCCAATTTTCCTGTTTTGTTATTACCGATTGTATTTACCACATCAGAGAAGTCTACTATGACAACTTTCCCCATCTTTGTACTTGCCACAGTTAGATTACGGATAAAAATGAAAGGACAGCAGCTTATTTGTTTAATTTTAGCTCTTCCATATTTGAATAGTTTTTTATCATACCAGCAGTATGCTTTGATTTTTAATGGTGATCTTTTTTATGCCAGATTTCACTGGTTTTGTTACAGTTGCTGTTTCATTTATTAACATATTTTAAAGTCAGAAAAGGCGATTGTCATGATCAGCACTTCTTGATAATCTAATTAGCCCCTGGGTTATTGTGTTCTAGTGCCGTAGATTAGTAACTGTGGCTGAATCAGTATGCTGTTTTTTTAATTTCCTTAGTGCTCACCTTAATTACTATCTATTTTATCTAGAAATGCTGTTGCACATTACAATAGAAAAAAAAGAGCAGAATGGCTATTGATCTTAAGAATTGTTTGTGAATGGCCTTGAATAAGAGCATATGTTTCAAAATTCGCTGCTCTGTTGTCTAAAAGAAGAAGGTTTATTGCATTACTTGTACAGACACTGTTCCTGCAGTGAAAAAGTTGCCATAATTTCTGAATGAATGTTTCTACTTTTATATTCTATCTGTATATTTTTGGCATATTTTTTTCTATATTAGAGTTCTCTGATTGCAGTCATTCCTGCATACTACTTAAGACCAAATTTAATCAGTCTCTGAACCTTGTTTGATACATTAGTCTAAGTTTATTCATTTAGTGTATTTTTCCAAATATCAAGCTAACCGCTTACTTATAAAACTGCAGAGATACTAGGCCTTCATTTATTGTTAAGTTCTTTAAAAACAACTTTTGACATTCAGGCATTTATTTAAGAGATATAAAACAGAAAGAATAATAATACTTTGCATTTATTTAGTGTACTGTATCAAAAAGTTATAAGCATGATGCAAATATCTTAAGTGTTTAATTGTTCTTCTAAGTCTTGTCATCACTTACAAAACAGGCATATGTGGCACAGAAAGACTCTAAGTAGCTCAAGACCAATAAGACCATAGAATTGATAACTACTCCTGCAACTATTACCATTTTTCTTTTCTGATGTAATAAAGGTATTACACAGAACATCCATTTCATTTTTCCCACCAAACTCTTGACAGTACTCTGTTAAAACAGCTACAGTTCCATCAGACTTCTGTTGTTAACTAACAGCTATTTTGGAAGCAAGCAAACATTCTGAAAGTGGTAAATTCATCAGTACAGCAAAATGACAGTGAGTATATATTCTTTTCATACTGAACTTTCAGGATGCCTCACTAGTCACCTTTCCTAAAATGTATGGAAAATTCACCATTAAATGCAGTTCACCGTTGTATGCAAATATGACGTCTGCTGCTGAAGTTATCTGGTTCTGGTCTTCTTAAAACTAACAGTGTGAAGGCAGTCCCATAGCAATTCTGCCCCAAAGGTCAGATATAGTGTTTGCTCAAAATGTTTCTTTCGCTTAGTTCCATCACAGTATAGAAATGAATGTTTTACTAGTGTACCACAAATGTACGGAGTCTTGACATATTTGGACCATACAGGACCAGAGATCTCCTTGGACTCAGTTCTCCATCTTCCTTCCTGATCTGCAGACTTTGGTTTATTTTGATGTAACTGTTCTGTTAAATCATCAGCTTCCTGATAAATTAGCTCATGTAATGTAGGTGACTATGCACTCTTTTGCTAAGGAACTATGTTTTAATCCTTTGATTGGAAAGTAAGCTTTACCTCACTGCATTGTTCATACATAGAAACAGTTAAATCAATGGCTTAACAAGGGAATGACTAGAGCTGCTAGAGTGAAACTTACCTGCAAACCTCTCTGTCAAAGCTGCCTTGCAGTTTTTTCAAAGGAAGCCCTTTTCACAAATGTATATTGTTGAAATTCTGGATGAGGCCCTGAGGACACTGTAAAAGCACGGCTCTGAGTTGTTCGTTGTATTTAAATGGCTTCTAGAGACCCCTTCCAACCTTAAGTATTCTATCATTCTGTTTCTCTCAAAATATTTAACAGCATTTACGGCATGACTTATATAAGTTAAGGACAGGAAAGGTAAAAATACTTCGTGTATTTTATTTCCTATTTTGCAAGCTTGAGTTACTGCTTATGACTTTGTCTCACTGTAGCGAGAAGAGTTTGCCCATCATAAGGATATATGAATTAGCATTGCTGCTGCACACTTAGGCTATTTGCCAAGTCATAGGAAGAATAAAATACATATAGGCCATAATCAGCTACATTCTCTAAGTTTAGAGACCACAGCCTACCCTTCTTGATACTATCTTGAGTTCAGAATGTCTTAGCAAAATGTCTAGGACATAAAAATATTACTTTTTTTCAGTGAAGTTAAAATGTACTGGTATAAATGAAGCAAGCATGATATTAACTAGACACTGTAAGTTACAATATGACAAAAAAAGGAGAAAGCTATAAATAAACAGGGTGGATTTTTTCAAAGAGTAGAAGCTTCTTTTTTAACTACGCAAAGTACCTCTTTCTGCAGAAGATCTCTCTTCACAAGCAGTGTGTTCCCTGTTTAAAGCAGTAAGTTAAAAGAGAAAAAAACATTTGTCCAATCACAGAAACAATATTCTCTTTCTGCCCTTTCCCTATCTGAATAATTTATAATCCCTGATGATCTCTTTTCATATATTCAGTTTTGTTCTATATGATGAAAGAGAGAATCTCAAATTGTAAAATATTTACAGTAGTGTAACAGTTCTGAGACTGGCTACTGAGCTTTTCAGATTCCTTATCAGAATTAGATCTTCAAATGTGTTAAAGCTCTTATACGCACATTTCCCACTTTTACTAACACTTGTTTATAAATTAGTTTTCCAAAGCCTTCTACTTTATTCATAGCATCTGCCTTTGAAACTGGAACATTTCATTTGTTTGATATTTATGTGTTGCTTTTTAGCTCACAAAAACCAACCAACCAAACGAACAGTCTGATATTACTGAATATGAAGGATCTTTTTGAATGTCTTCTTGAAATTTTCATTACAAAGAGGATACAGGAATGGATTTAAGGTGGAATTCACATAGCCAAGCCATATAGTGAACATACGTAATTTGTAAAATTGTTCGCTGTTTTGGAAAACTGTTACCGTGTATAATACAAAATAGGGAATCCAGCACAGCATAAAGGTTGCCATTATGACCCCTAACTGCTTAGCTGCTTTCCACTCCCTGCTCACATGCAGTCTTTGAAGATGACTTTTGGAATGAGTATGCAGGTTTTGCCAGGTTTTCCTCAGGTAAGTCAGTCCTCTGGAATCCCTGTTCTCTGTATTTTCCTGAGGACTGCAGGCTCTATCAGGATTAGGATTAGATTGCTCTCCAGAAGGTGTGTTCTCTGTAAAAGTATCACTGTCTGATGCAGCACTTAAGTCACTTTCCTGTGAGTGAGGATCCTCTTCATTTTTATTGTCCTTTTTTACACACATACTCTTCTTTCCTGATGTATCCAGGTCTGGCTCAGACTGAGCAGTGGTGAGAGGCAAACAGCTACATTTAAAGGCTTTGCTGTTACTTCTGCTAACAAAAGCCTTTGTAGTCTTGTCAGAATTTCTGAAATGAAGTTTTGCTGCCATATTTTTGGGCTCAGACGACATTTGCTCATCTTCAGGAGATGTGTTTTCATGTGACATTTGCTTTTGGAGGCAAATATTTTGCTTGTCCTTTGTCTTACCATGACTTACACTTTTGCTTTCATAGGAGGAGCAGTGTGATCCATTAACGACTTCTCGCTGTTGGCAGTGTTTTCGAACAGTTCTGAATATTTTACAGTAGAGCCATAACATTATGATAGAGGGCAGATAGAAATTGACAATGGCTGTCAACACTTTGAACCAAGTGACATCAGAGAATTTAGTTTCACAGTTTGCCTTTCCTTTCCATTTCTCATCATTAGCAGAATCATGCCACCCTAGGATTGGGATGACCCATAAGGAAGAGAGAAACCAAGCTCCCAAAATCATCAGTGATGCTCTCATTTTTGTTCTATACTGGAGATATTTCAGTGGTTGTTGAACTGAACGATAACGGTCTAAGCATAAGATGAAGAGACTGAAAATAGATGCAGTACTGGCCACATAATCCATTGACAGCCAGAACAAACATGCTGTTAGGCCCAGAGTCCACACGCTGTTTAGGAGATAAACAATATTAAGGGGCATAACAGCTGCACCAACTATAAGATCTGCAATAGAGAGGCTAACAATGTATAAATTGCTGACTGTTTGCAGCTTCTTTTCAGTTTTCACTGCACATAATACTAATATATTCATGACAACAGTGATCAGTGAAATGCTACCCAGGAGAAAACCTAGTAGAGCTGAGTGAGTGTAATTTGAGTTCTCTGTTGTGTTTTTTGACATCTTTTGTACAAGAACAGAGAATAAAAATCAGAGAAGATACACCAGAGTTGGAAATTCAGTCTTGATTTACACTCCTGGACAAAAATGTGTTGAATTGCTTTGTAATGTTTAATTCTGGAACTCTGGAAAAGAAAAGAAATATGCTCAATCTCTGTAGTCCTTGTCACTTTCCCTTCTAGGTCTTCCCTACATAACACATTTCTACAATCTTTTACATAATGAGTAATTTAAAATGTAAAATATCCTATGAAAATTACTGAAGCTGAATCTACATCTAAAATGATTTCCTCTGTGGAGAAATCCTTATGTGAACAGAAAATACTGGCAATAGTAGTATTCAATTGTATAAACATAAAACCGATGTATTTCCTAATTAATTTCCACAGATGAGCATATAATTTAATACTAATTAATATTTTAAGTATGAAGAGAGCAAACCAGAATAGAAGCTAGATAACAAAACCAAGTTCAGACCTGTGAAGTTTGGTTTGGCTTGTATAGAATGGCTTGAAATGCTCTCCTAAACTTCTATAACTACTCAAAAGTTAATGATAATAGGGAAGGGGCAAAGATTTTTCTAAGCCAATATTTTCTTCTGTAAAGAATGGTTACAATTTCTGGCATGCAAGTCTTATTCTGCAAATGCTCGTGTCTATAAACAATTTATCACAACTTCACACACTGTTCATGCGTAAGTCCCTTTATTTTTTTCCCTGGTGTACTTATGGTACATACTTAATTGCATGTCACATCTTTTCTTTCTCTTAAGAATTCAGAGTGTTGAAAGCCTACCTGAATTAGAGTTTTTACAGAGGCTTACACAGTGTCTGTTAATTCATTACTTTGTTCTGTGCTCTTAACTATTGTTTTGGATTTTTGATTTAATTTAGGATTGACTTTTTGAAAGCACTATTTCTCCATGCATACTTAAGGACAGAGCATACGCGTCTTTGCTATCTCTGGAGTTTGTATATTCCAAAACACATTCTGCTTATCTGAATTATCATTTTTTTTCAGTACTGATGCATATAAAACCATATATTGTAATGCCTAGAGATATATTTTAATAGTTGAAAACAGAGAAAGAGTACAGGAGTGTATTTTCCTGTGCATTTCTATACATTTTGCTTTGTGCCAAGGCCACTATATTCTCCTTTTTCTCCTAGCTTCCCTGAGCTTCAGCAATGTTTTCCGATCCTCCTAACTTACTTTTTTAGGAGAGGGGAATAATAATACTGGCCTGTACAATTAATGAGAACTACAGGAATAGTTTGAGGATCTAATTATTAAACATCTCCTGGCATTCAATTACTGACAGAAACTTGGCTAGGGAAACGTTATTTATTTAAAAAGAAAAAATGTCTGGATGTGGTTCATAATCTGGAGACCCTTAATTTGCAGGAACACAGTTGCAGGCTCATTACTTACCAGCAGAACCAGTGAATACAGTGGCTTCTGTGCTGTTGATATAGGAACATTCTGAAAACAATTTAGAAAAAGAAAAAAAACAAAGAAATGAACCCTGGAGATGCTTAACTGAACAAAAGGAGGTGGGGAAACTCAAGCACATCACTATTGGTTTTCAGAAAATGGTTCTTAAACTGACAAATGAAATGGTGAATTCTGTGCATAGCATAGCATATAAAATTGAAAGAGATCAAGTTATTTTTAATATTATAATCAAACATCTAAAATGAGTCATGTCCTTTGATGCAGTAAATTACGTACATGAGCAAACACCCAACCAGCAGCCTAAAAATCTCATCTAACCTGGTAGCAGTCAGTATCCTTCAGCAAGGTTACTACTGGAATCTATTCAACCAGACAGAAGTCAAAATTTTTGTCTTTGACATATTAAGTTCAAAATGAAGCCCACCTGGAGAGTACTCAGCAAAACTGTGTAGTCCTATCCACTTGAAAATGCATTTCTTTCTTTCTTTATTTTTTTTTAAGGTATTTATTAATTTTTGTCATTGACAGCTGAAATCTGTTCTGAGGAATAGAGAATGGAAGCATTTTTTTATATACAATATACTCAGTAGAGTCAATATTAATAGATGGGGATCTCAGATATCCCATTTTAAATTCCTGTAGTGCAACCTAAATGCAGATATTCTGACCGTGTAACTTCAGTATCTTTCAAATGCTGTTTGCATGAAGTAAGACTTGGAAACCCACTGGAAGTTTCCATATGTTTCTACTTTATCCCACCCCCAGCTGCATAATGCTGCTGTCTTCTGGTGACTAACCATTCATTTTTATATACTAAAACTGAACTTTCCTAAATATAAGTCGTCGATGTATACATGCATTCAGTAGTCTAATCAACTACTTATTTTCTAGATACTATTACACTACAGTCTTAGGTTAAAATTATCATGAGATAACAGATTTTTTCCAGTTTTGGCTGGCATTCTTGATCAATCCTCTTTAGCAGTGGGCTTATATTTCATCATGAACATTGAAACCATAGGAGCTAACTAAATTAAGTTAACTGAATTGGGTTTGGATAAAGGAAGCTTTATTGTCTGATACAGAACGTTAGCTGCTTGTGAAGATTCACAGACATCTACGAATAACTTCTCTGAGTTCTGAGGAAATGCTGGAAATGAGAAAGCTTACTGTTTTACAGTGGAAGCCACTAAACTCCAACAAGAAAATATTTATTGGAACCAGATCCCTCAAGGTGTTCTCTCTTTTCTCTAGCTCTTAGCATACATAGCAAAGAATCTAATGCTGTTCTTTTTCAAGAAAAATCTTAGAATTCCTCTTTCATCAGAGCTAGGGTCTGGTCAGGATAAGTGCAGACAAGAGACAAGTTCGTGATCATACTAATATTGCAATTCATAATAGGAAATTTCTTTATGGTACATCTAAGGGCTCAGAGTAGTGTTTTTAACAGTTTTTATAAAAGAGACCAAACCCTTTAGGGTCAAAGAATCAGATTAAAATTGTGAATTTTCCTCCTACCACCACCCCTGCATCATTCCTCCCCCCCCCCCCCCCCCAAAAAAAAAAAAATTTGGGAATTCGCCAAAATGATCTTAAATTGCAACTCAAGTAAACTTTTAATGCTTTTAAGCTATAAGACATATTTAATCACAAAAATGCACAAATTTATCTGGAGGCTTTTATAAACTTCTAGTGGATGTGAGAATTTACTGTCTCCTTGTAGTGTTAATAAAACAAATACCTATTACTGAAAGGCTAAGGTTCAGCTTACTTAGGTATCTTAATGTACCTTTTTTTGGGGGGGGGGAAGGGAGGGAGGACAGAGAAGTCTCCAATTCAGAATAGACATTGAACTATTAATCTTTTTAAACGTCTTGTAACCGTACTGTGGTAACTTACGAAGGAATTCATTGTTTTAGCAATAACCTGTTGAACATCCAAAGTCATCCCTTTTCCTTGTTTGGGGGATGGGGGGCAGTGATGCATGGCTGGTGCACTGAGTTCAGCTACCTCCCACTCTTCTCCAGTCATAATTTGCTTGTTAGACCTTAAGCAGATAGTTAAAATTAACTGGTGGAGCCCAAGGTCTTTTAAAGCTAGGGAGCCTGGTGCTTTGCAAATATATGTAATAAATGAGGAGCAGCTCATCTAAGAAGCCCAGTTCCTCCCCATCATTCCCGCTCAGCGTCTGTGCAGGAGTGGCTGGGGAGACAAAATGCCCAACTGCTTACAGTACGGGTTTGGAGTACATTATGGCCCCAATATACCCCCACTTCCATTCCCCTCTTCCCCCCCCCCCCTCCCCCCGCCCAGGGCGGTCTGGATGCAAAACAATGTATCTAGAATTTTTCCCTGAAAAAGTTTGATTGCTGTCAGAAAGTTGTGGGACGTAACACTGACGAACATCTTGCTGTTCACCCGGTTGGCAGCTGATGGCAAACGAAGAGCTGGTTGAGCTGACGGTATTGCTGCCCGTTTTTCTGCTCGAAAAGAAAATATAATCGGTTTGTGTGCACTTTAGCGGCGTACAGCCGAGTATTTGCTAGTACGGGAACCTCTCTGCCGCCCGGGGACTCTGGGCTGTCCAGGCTGCAGCGCTGAGGGAGGAACGCTACCAGCTGCTGGCTGGGATGATCGGCTAAGGACTAGCCGACTTCTGCGAAGTGCCTCAAGAAGAGTTGTTAAAGATCTAGAGTGGTGGCACGTGTTTTGGTGGCCTTCTTTGGGTGGCTGAGGAGACGCGACCTGCCCGCCGCTTCTCCGAGCGCTGCTCCAATCCCCTTCCTCTCGGCCCCCGAGCGCCGGGTGCCGCCGCTCCTTTCTCCCCCGCCCGCTGCCGTGCCCTGGTTCACTCACCGCAAGGCGAAACGGGGAGGGGGCTCCCCTTTTTCCTCCTTTCCTTGCACTCCTTGGGTGGGATGCTCTGTCCCGCCCTGGGGGTGCGGAGCTGGCAGCAGTCCTTCCCACTGCGGAGCAAGGCTCGCTCTTGCTCACGACCGGCGCAGCCCAAGAAAGAGCTTGGTTCTGCCCGCCCTCGCTCTGAAGGGTCGGGCTCCGGCGCTGCAGCTCTGCTCGCTAAGGCTTTTCCCTCCTCGGGTCGAGTGCCGGCCGAGGGCGCTGGTACCCCGAGAAATAGCCCGGCGATGGGTCCGCCCAGCAGGGAGCGGGCGGTGAGACGTCGCTGCCGGGAATACCCGCCGTACCGAGAACAAATCGATTCTAGTTCACCGCGTCTTTCTGGACGATGAAAATACGAGGAAAGCCTTGCCGAAGGCGGGCAGCGGGATGCCGGCGGGATCGGTGTACCCCACCCCAAGAAGGGGCAGGCGAAGCTCTGGCCATTTGTATTGTGCTCTCGAGAAGATGTTACTCCCAGACGGTATCCCGAAGACCCTTGCTGGTAGGTGGGAATCCCAGAGTGTAAATGGAGACTGAGAGGCGTATTGTCTACAGTGGGAAGGAAAGCTGCTCTTAGACGTGAAGAGATTCATTTATTTGAAGTAATGCCAGCACTCTGAAGCAACAGAAATCAAATCCTGGTTTGCAGCCACTCTCATGCTGCTTTAGCCACAGAGTCATCGCTCTCCCTCTGAGAACCATTGTGTGTTAAGTAGCTCGCTATGGGACAGTCTGCTTTTAGTGGAATAGTTTAAGACATGAAAAATCTCAAATTTAGAACACGTTATTGCATATCTTAGCTGAACTTTTTTGTGACTTCCATGTGACCACTATATCTGTTTTGTATTAAAAATACACATCTTTCTTTTTTTCCTTCCCTCTCTGTCAACTTGGGGAAGGTAACTTATCCATTTCCACTCTCTTCTTTAAAAGTGTGCTATTTTTCCTCACTTTTTTATTTTCCTGTTTAGGAATGTATTGCACAAAAAAACTGTGTATGGATTCAAAAGGAATATTTTGTTATATCTTGTGTAAGTCATAAAGAATTCATGCAATGATGTTCTTGCAAACAGCATTGTTAGGCACTTAGTAACTGTTTTGTCTGTAGGACTGGTGAAGAGTGCTGTTAATTTTGCAATCCTCGCCAACTATCAGTAAAACAGCAGGAAATACCCATGTTCCTGGACTAAGTCTAGTAGGATAAGATCACTAGCAAAAAAAACGCACACCTCAGTGAATGGCAGAGTGTAAGCTACCTCTTGATGCTACTAAAGGAATCTTTTTACTATCCCATTACAATAAAAACAATTTCCTAACAAATGTTTGCTTGTGCCTTTTAAAAATTTTCCTCTCATGTAGAAATTTAGTTCCTCAGGTGGTCAGAGCAATCCTGTGCAAGGACTGTCTCCTCATTGGTGTCAGGCAGCACCTGAACATGCTGAGAGGCTATCCACTGGAAAACAGTTTTGCAGGAGACCAAGGCCCCTTCATGTTCACACTTGTTATGCAGTTAATCAAAGAGCAGCTTCTGTGCTACCAGCTTATGCATTACTCATAACCTACTTAATTACACTTAGTTTTGCTTCAGCAGCAATTTCACATTCAGTCCCCTTTGCTGTTGTTTTGACCAATTTGTTTTATGCAAATAGGTTTGATGCTGTTCCCTTTGGAAAAACACCAAAAGTCAGAAATGTTTATAACTTCTTTTAAAATCCAGTTGCAGTTCTCCATGATTATTCTACTTTTGACCTCTGCTATACATTTTTTTTTAAGCCTGGGGGAGCCTTAAAGTAGTGCTGCAGCATTATTGTAAGATGTTTCTATCTCCCAGCTATTATATATATATTTTGTTCTGAACAATTCTTAAGTATCTTCCCATAGATTTCCTGTGCCTTTTTCGATGTTGAAGGTAGAATGTGGCATATCTGTAGAAACAACCTGAATATAAATTGTCCCGTGTTATATGTAGTGTTGCAGATGAAAAATGAGGCTAGGATGCTGCTTGGCAAGATGCCATGATTGAGGGTGCTAGAATTCTCAAGAGAAGGACTTTGGTGGATGTGCTTCTATTGTGTCATGCTACATATCTCTGTACTTCTTTTGAAACCGTAACTCTTCACTTGCTAGGAAAAGTTTTAAGCAATGTATGTCTACCAATATGTTGGCAGGTATGAAGGGATATTTAAAAGAATAATTTCATAAAATATGTGTAAGACTACAATTTACAAAGCTAGGCAGGCTTTTCAAGCCTCCTGTTATTAGACACTTCTCAGAATACTTTTGTCAAAGAGTTGTTAGTGACAGCCTTTCAAATGAATTGATAGAATAACAAATAAACCAAATGGGTTATGTTTAAGATTATATGTTGTGATATGGAGCATTAGTGATTTACAACACCATTAGTTTTAACTCAGGAAGACTGAGCAACAGACTACTAACTGTACAAGTATCTCTTTATATTTGTTCTTAATTATACTTAAAGCTGTCTGCTAAGTAGCCACAACTGTTTTTTTTTAATTCTGCAAATTATTAGATTTCAAAGTACTGCAAGAATTTCTGAAATTATTTTTTCATGTAACTTACAACAGGTTCAGTTTTATCTTAGGCAATGGCCAAATAAACTAATCCCAGTGAATAAACTAATAAACTAATCCAGTCTATCACCACCCTTTGAGTGAAGAATTTCTTCCTAATAGCTAACCTAAACATTTACTCTTTCAGTTTAAAGCCATTCCCCCTTGTCCTATCACTATCTACCTATGTAAAAAGTCAGTTCTCTTCCTGCTTGTAAGCTTCTTTCAAGTATTGGAAGGTTGCAGTGAGGTCTCCCTGGAGTCTTCCCTTTTCCAAGCTAAGCAATCCCAATTCCCTCAACCTTTCTTCATAGGAGAGGTACTGCAACTCTCTAGTAATCTTTGTGGCTCTCTTCTGGACCTGCTCCAACAGCTCTGCATCCTTCTTGTGCTGGGGGCCTCAACCCTGGACGCATACTCCAGATAGGTCCTCACAAGGACAGAGCAGAGGGAGAACAATCACCTCCCTCTCCATGCTAGCCATCTCTCTTTTAATGCGACCCTGGATATCACTGACCTTCTGGGCTGCAAGAGCACAGTGCTGGCTCATGTCCAGCTTTTCATCCACCATGACCCCCAAACACTTCTCAGCAGGGCTGCTCTCGAGGAGTTCATCTCTCAGTCTGTACTTGTATCTAGGATTGCCCTGACCCAAAAGCAACACCTTGCGCATGGCCTTGTTGAACCCCACTGGATTTTCATGACACCACTTTTCAAGCCTGTCCTGGTCCCTCTGGATGCCATCCCTTCCTTCTGTTGTATTGACTGCACTATTCAGCTTAGTGTCATCAGCAAACTTGCTGAGGGTACACTCAATCCCACAGTCAAAGTCATTGATAAAGACGTTGAAGAGCACTGATCCCAAGAAGGACCTCTGGGGGACACTGCTTGTGATTGGCCTTCATCTTGATGTAGAGCCACTCACAACAACCCTCTGGCTACAACCATCCAGCCAGTCACCAGCTAGATTAGTCATCACCTCCTAATCTCGCGCCCTAGCATCTCTTCCAGGAGGATCCGCTCCATGATTTTCCCAGGCACAAACATAAAGCTCGCCAACCTGTAGTTCCCTGGGTCTTCTTTCTCCTTTTCTTAAAAATGGGAGTGATGTTTCCCTTTTTCTGGTCACCAGGGACCTCACCTGACAGCTATGACTTTTCAAATATGATGGAGAACAGCTTGGCAACCACACCAGCCAGCTCCTCCAGGACACTAGGATGCATATAATTCAGCCCCACAGACTAACACAAATTCAGCCTCATGAAGTGGTCTTGGACTTTCTCTGCTTTTACATTGTGAGGCATTTTGCTCCCTTGACTCCAGCTTGGAAGTTCAGCAACATAAGACAGCATCCCTGTGTTTCTCCCAGGCTATGCACCCCTGCTTCCACTGTTCATACTTTTCGTTCTTATCCCTCAGCCTTACAAGGAGGCCCTTGCTCAGCCATGCTGGTTTCCTACCTCCTCTGCCTGATTTCTTATGCCACACTCTGCTTTGATTTGGATTGCAACTGGATAAAATTTTTAAGTATTTACACTGCTCTGCATGAGTGAAAATGACTAGGATTTGTAGATAAATATAGTGATGATGCAAGAGCTCTGTCAACATTCTGTTACAAAATACAGGAACCCAACTATTTTGAATACACTGATATTTTTCTGAATTCAAAATCCTGAAGGTTTTGACTATACCTGATGAGGTGAATAATTGTAATAAAAATGAGCCTACTACAGGTAAGGAAAAAAAAACTGTCATGATGCATTTAATTAAGCCAAGTAATTAGAAACAGCTAGCTGTTACCAAGAGCAAGGACTCGTGCATTTATAATCAGTCTAAAAGTTTCATTTTTTAACCACTGCAATTACAGTTTTGAAATATGATGAGTAATAGATGCGCAAAAGCAGACAGAAAGTGAAAATAACACAGGTGACTAAGGAAGAGATGTTAGACTAAAGCCATTTCCAGATGAGAGAACATGATTATGGGGGATTTTATTTGTAAGCTGATAATGTTTGCAGATATTACAGAAATTTTTTAATGGATATAGGATGCTGTAGCATACTGTCTATATCTTGTTTGTGGCATCAGACAGCATGTACTTCCTGTGAACTTGTGAAAAATTTTGCTTTGAACATTTGTCTTTTTGTTTGTAGTGGGTTTGGGAACCAATAATGAGCTTGACAGAGAGGTTCTTCTACCCAGACTTTGATTCAAAGCAGGTATTTTTTTTAGTCATCATGACTGGTATGCCTGGATTATGAACAGGGAAATTGTAAAAAGTTGTCATTCTGTTTGGTGTTGAGCTTTGATTTCAGGGCTCCTGTCTCATGATCTCGTTATGCAACTGTACAAACACCCAGCCCCACCACCCTTCTGCTTTTAGAAACTGTTGTTAACAAAATCAGCTCTGATGTGCTCCCTTTGCAATGTTTCTACTTTCTGAACTGTGTTGGCTCTAACATCTTTTATTGCCCATCTGCAATTAAGGGCCTAATTGGCCCAATAAGATGACTTGTAAGGGTGAAAATATTTCTGCTTGACTTGTTTGGACAATCTGCATCTCTTGTCATTTGAAAGGCAGAACTCAATTATGTGCATTCTAACCTAAAATAATGAGCAACAGTCAGAGACCAAAATTTTGGAAGTTATAGTTAAAACATGTTGCTCGTTCATTGTATGTGTGTGGATGTACTTAAGGTGTAGACATACAAAGCCTAATTTTGGCTTCAAAGGAACCCATTGATTGAAACTATGGCTATTCCTCACAAAGCACAACAAACATGAAACACTGTGCCTGTGAAGTGAAAATACTGAGTTACCATTCTAGGTCTGGACAGTTAAGCCTGTGTTCCCTAGTTTTAAATGTAGCATCTGCTGCATAGAAAAAGCAGAGGTGTGAATGTGTCTTAGAAAAATTCTGGACACACATGGGCTGTTTTTGTTTAGTTTCATATATTTGCTAGGCATAGCTGAACCAAGAGAAATCTGAGTTTCAGAAAGATCTGTGCAGCCTATATTGGAGCTACAGATGCTTCTCCATGAAAATCCTCGGGTCTACCCATATCTGTTTTCCATCATTTGCTCATGGCTGAGGGAAAACGAGATAAGCATGGTAAGTCCTACCTGTCCATTTGGGTGATCAGCTTATTTCAACTATAGGCCAAGCACTTTTTCATCATAAAGACAGCTTCAAGTACTTAAAAAATAATGCTAGTAGTGATGCTTACAGTCTTCAAGCTTTGTAGTGAAGACATTTCCCTGGAAATCTCAAAATAGTCTTCTTCGTAAAACACTTGAGAACTTGGCAGATCCTTGAAACTGCCTGATTTTTCTCTTGTAGATTCAGTATCTTTGACAGACACATGTCTAGGGGCAAATGAGTTCTGTTTTATAAATAAGTTCAATTTTCCTTTATGCTTATAATGGATGATTTATTCTGGAACTGGATAAAACAAAGTTGTTAGAGAAACTGTGCAGTAAAGATAAAACAATTTAGATAAAAGGCAGACTTTTAGCCCTTGAAAAGGCTGTATTATGTCACAAGAGTTGAATAAATGTCAGACATAACCAGAAAAAAAAAATGAAGGGGAATGGTGACTCCCATGGTCGTTGAAGTTTGGAATAGAGAAGATGCTATTCAAGGCAAAGGTTACATGTAGTCATCCAGCAAGAAGACTTGCAGGCATCCAAAGCTTTCTAGAGGTAGAAAAGTCTGTACTCCATACTCCCTCATTCATCTTCAGGAGAAAATAGAGGTTAGCTGAACTGTGATATTGCACCATAGTCTCTCAATAGCGTTTTTTTGCCAGTAAGAATCAGACAGCTGACATCATGTTTGCTTTCTGTGCTCTGCACAATTGGGAAATTGGGAAAGAGAATCATAGAAATATGGAGTAGAAAGAACCTCTAGAGGTCACATAGTCAAGCCTTCTGATCAGAGTGGGGCTAATTCCAGTTCTTGGTGTGATGGGTCATGGCTTTGTTAGCTAAGTCTGGAAAGCAACCAAGGATGGAGATTCCACTGCCTCTCTGTGTTGTACTACTCTACTAGTGTGAAATTTCAGAAGAAAATAAATGAAATTAAGAAGAAATGACATGAAGAAGAAATGAAATGAGGAGGCAGAGCATTAGAAAGCATTATGATGCTATTTATGAAAGCCCCCCTTTAAAAGGTTATACTGGAGGGGAAAAAAAATGCGGAATACTTTAGTTTGAATTTTTTTTAATGCCATATAAGAAATATATTGTGACAGTGTATATATTTATAAGTCCTGCATATTTTACCATATGAATAAGGTTGAATGAGTGTCATTTCATATCCCTTTAAAAATATATTAATGCTATTAAATTTAAACATGAGAAACTGAGTTTTTACTGTTGGAATGAAGTTGTACTCAAATTATGTTAGATGGATTCAGAATCAGTGTTGCAACCCTTCATTATAGTGTCTTCATCAATTTCATGTAAGAACAGTTGGCCTCAATTTTAAGTAGAAGCAAAAATATTTTAAAAATAACATAGCATTTGTAAACTGATTCCAGTACCCATGTTTAGCTCAAAAATTTGTAATATGAGCAGTTACTAAATTTTCTCTGAAAATGGTAAGCCAAAGTCCATGCACTTCAGCTGTAGGGAATTATGTTCAACTGGAAGCAGTCAATGTTTAGTGCAAAATAATTTTCTGGTAAAATGCTGAATTGATCTTGGCAAAGATGACAATGTCTTAGACATATAAGTAAATCTTGTAATCCATCTACAAAGTTATTATTTCACTTCAATGCTGTCAATACAGATATTTGTCTTGCTGAGAGGGCAATAAGTTCCTTCTACCTTTGAAAGTGAAGAAATTTTAGCTAATTTAAGTCAGATTTAGAGAAAGCTGAAAGACGCTTGTGCAACTGATTGTCCATGTAAGTTAAATATTCAGATATGGTGCTCAAAAGCATACTTTTATCATTACTTCACTATTTCAGATGTTTTACATCTGCACAGCTTAGGGGTAAATGTGAGCCAGGAAACATTGTTATCTTGTATATCCTGATGGTATGTTGATATGTGATTGAGTCAAAGAGCAAGCCAGTTTTAGAATAATAAACAAAATTTTACTGTCATTACTTTGACTGTCTTTCAACTCATTCTTAACTTTGTCACAAGGAACACTTAAGGATATAAAATGTAGAATCCATCTGCAGTGCAGAAGAAAATCCTACTTCCAGATCCATTGTCTTGATGGTTAAGGAACACCATCCAAAACAAAAAGATCACATCTATAATTAATGATAAAGAAATTAACCACAATACAGTTTTCTAACAAAATTTCAGATAATTCCTAATTAAAGTATTTCCATTTTCCCATAAATGTATATATAGATGTACACACATTTGTATTAAGTTTTCTGCAATAGAGAAAACATTATTTATTTTTCAGACTGGAAAAATTTTTCAGACACTTTCATTCTGGAAGTGTCTGAGAGGAGAAAATACAAAGTTAGATGCTATGTTATTGTTTCTTTATGTGTTTAAGTCTACCACTATTCCTTTTCTATCTTCTTTTTTTTTTATCAGAGAATGTTAATTTTATTTTTTTGTACTTGCTGATGTTCCTATGGATGGATTAGTCTTAAATGCTTCTGCTAAGAACAGTTTCAGCGTATTGGCAGGAAGCAATTTGTATCTCTGCTTTTGAGCTTTGAGCTGATGGCCAGAAATGCTTTGAGCCGGAAATGCTGTGCTTGACTTCCAAATGCTGTTTCCTACTGTATTCCTTTATTTCTGATGAACATCAACTGAATGTTGTTTTCACATTAGCATAACTGGCCACGTATGTTTTATTTATATTCTTGTTTCTGTACTGTAGCTTTTATTAAAAAGCAGGTAATTCTCTATGAGTTTTAAGAATATTTAGTAGTTGCTGGGCCCCTTACTTGTCTCTGTGAATCAGTACAACCTAGCTAGTGAAAGGACTCCACTATATTTGAAGTGGAGTTGTTTCTAGGAATATTTTTGAAACTGTCAGTAGTCCAACAGCCCATCTGAGGCATTTTTTTTTAGCTGAAAGGTGAGGATTATTCCACAACAAGTGAAGATACAGAAATGTTTTCCAGTTTGTGAATCAGAACTTCTAGCCATTAAACCACCAGTAAGACCATACAAAAGTGCTCACAGCCACTTTTTGATTTAATTCATATAACTCTGTTTCTTATTGATGCTAGAAAATACTTTGTGTACTGTAAAAGCAATCTGGGGGAGTGCTTAAGCTTGAGAAATAACTTTTGAAAGGGAAAAATTAAGTGGGTTTTGGACATTTAAGGAAGTTATTGAGGTGTGGTATCAGCTATGCTAAGGAAAAAGAAGAATCTTATTTTTATGCTAGGGGAAAATGAATCATTGTTTGCCCCTCCTACCTTTCTTCAGTACAGGCAGAGGGAAAGATCCAGTTGGTTTTCATTGGCAGAGTCCCAGCAGTAAGAGGAAATGATTTTAGCTCCTGCAAGAACTTGGAGGAGGTGAAACTCGAATTTAGTTTTGTTGACAAGTTGCCGTGATGTGAGGACCTGAATTGTTTTTACATACATGATTGAGTTTTCAGGAGAAAGCCACCATGCATTTGCTTCCTCCCCACCACTGATTTTCTTCAGGAATAAGCTTCTTGCATATTTCAAGATAGACTTTGCCCCAGGAAGTTCAGTTAAAATGTTGCATTTTATATATATTCAGAAATAAACATATAGTTCATTATATGAACCTAACAGGAGAACTTACTTATTATTAATGTGCATCATACTAGTCTAAGATGTATTCAGTAGGTAGGAATACTGGCTGATGGTATTTCCTGCATAGTATTTCCAAATAACAAAGCCTCAGAGACTTGCTTCATGGGATGCTTGAGCCTGAAATAAACTTCTGAAACTGCTTTACTTGTACATATTGAGGGGCTGCTGTTGTAGTACCCACTTTAATATGCTTTTCCAATTTAATATATGAGTATATATAATGAAGTTCTGGTGGTGCTATCAAAAATAATGGAGGGAAATATATAGCATTGTATCTTGTTGTCTAAGTGAAGAAGTAAAGAGATAACGGAGTGATGCCATGAGGCTGAACCCTATCAAATGATAGTGGTGCCTAGACTCTATTTCATGTAAAAATTACACTAAACAGTAAATTAGGTACACTTTGCTTGATAATGTTCTGTACAGTCTGTGCTTAAGACTTAAGAGTGTATATCCACTTTTTGTATATGTATTCAGGGAGAGGCTATGTTTAATTCACTTGCTAACAGGTAAAAAATTACTGACTTCAGAGCAATTACACGATACCATTCAAGGTAGTGCTATCTGTCTGATTTCACATGCATTAAAATGCCATCTAGAAGAAGGACAGGTAGAACTACAGGGATTTCTAGTAGGTACTGCTGTTTTTTATCATTCATGTGTAAATATCTTTGGAATCCTGAATTATACTGCTTTAATGAGATAAAAATTGCAGATTTAGGAAGGGGGAGAGAACTATAAATTGAGTATAGTGTAAAATTACTCAGTTAATTTTCTGAACAAAAATATTGTCTTTAGTATAAAAGAGCAGACAATGACCTAAAGGCTTCATATTACAGCATTCTGTGCTAAGATTAGTCATCTTCTAATCCTATCAATACCTTCAGATGGAACAATTCAGTAGGCTATCCATTGGCTGTTGGTGATTTGTAGTCTAAAACTCAATAATGATGCGTACACTGTAGTGCTACACTCATTGTTGTACAGATGTAGAGTATAAAAATAAACCCATTCGCCATGAGATGAAGGAACCTCAAGCACGAGTGTGTTTTGGTAATTGACCACTAGTTTTACTGTTTGTCTCTCTAATGATATTAATATTTGAGGCAGAAATTTTCTCAGATGGGTTAGAGAACTGCTTCACCTACAGCTGCGTATATTGAAAAACAACTTTTCATTAAAATATGCAAATATTACTAGGAAGCAAATATGCATATGTATATATTTCTAGTAGATATTGAGGGAATAGCACTAATTAATGTTAGCAGCACTTGGAGGTAGTAGGAATACAATTAGAGGTAGCAAAATCATTATATAGCAACAGATATAGATTGGTATTACAGGGTCAACAGGCTTACTATTGTAGTTAATATAATTATTATGGATTGCAAACATATAACAAATAGAGTTATTGATAGTTTATACTTATCAAGACTATATTTATGACAGCTTTTATATATATATGTATGCGTGCATGCGTATGTATATGTATATGTTTCATAAGATTACCCATACTAAGTGTATCAAACCGATCCAGCAATGGATGTCAAACTGGCTTCACAAGGGTCTGACTAAGAAAACTGATCTGAGGAGAGAACAGCCGCCAAAACTGGGCCTAGGATAGGGGTCAAATAGTGAACAAAGTCGCTCATTTTGAGGATGGTCCGTGTAATGGAGTTTGGAGTGAGTCAGGTGTCCCCAGTGATGGTTTAATTTGCTTAGGAAATTGTGTAGGAAAGAGAGTGTGAAGCACAGGAAGTTCTCAGAGAGGTTGGCTCTGTTTTTTGGATAGAAAGCGAGTCATTCTTCCATCACAGAGACATAAGAGGGCATAGGACACCACCTCTTAGGGCTGTAGCCCCAGAAGGTGCTGCTAATTTCTGCTTCACCTTAGACAACCAGAAGACAATGATGTTTCCTGTTCTCTCAGATAAAATTTTACTTCTCACAGACTATTTTCACCTTTTTAGATAATAAGGTGCTGTTACAGTTCCTTTTTTTTTTTTTGGTGGTGGTGGTTTTGTTTTTTGTTTTTCCTTTTTTTTTTTTAATTGATGGTATCTTCAAGATGTCTCAGGGTCCTCAGGTAGTGAGCTTCGCTTTAAATACTCTGGGTTCCCATTCCTAGGATAGCAATTCCTAGCCTGGCAGGCATTTTCTCCTGTCAGTGCTTTAGAAGATATTTTCTGATCGTATTTTTCCCACTAGAACCAGGTCACCTTTCTGGCCATTCCCACCAATGCCTTCTTAACAAAGCCAAAATTTTCTGTCAGGAAAGACACGTGTGAGAACTTTGGGCAGTTTGAGTAATCTTCATTACAGTCTAGTATGTATTTGATAAAGCTTGTTTTTTGCAATGCTTTGTAGATATGAGATGATTGTCATTTTTTACTCCTTAAACACTTTGCAATGTGCTCTTGTAGACAACTGAATTACAGAATGGAGCTAGACCCACTTTCAGAAAAAACAGCCTGTAGATTTAGCAGTCCTGCGGGCTGTGTAGTGCTTGGTCTTTAGACCTTTCTGATTTTCTGACTGGAATTTTACAGTAACAACCCACCTCAAAATACAAAGAAATTACTTGAAAAACAAGTGGAGGCTACACCTCTTCAGCAGCAGTTCTTTGAGATGGATCCAGCATGTATTCACTTCCAATTAAATTCTTTTTTTTTTCTTCTAATTATTATTTTGGCATTGAAGAAGCAATATGAGGAAGCCTAGCTGCCAGAACAAAATATCTCTCTTTTACTTTTCCATTATGCTCTTTGTGTCAGAGGAATAAATGAATTTGTGACCTCACACTCTTATGCCTTGGAAATGCTCAAAAGTTAGAGGAAAGAACTAAGCATTCTGGTGTTCCCATAGACATGGTTTTTGAAAACTTTCATCCTTAAAACTTCCTAAGGATGGTGACTATGGTGACTGTGCAAAAAACATCTCGAGGGATCTCAGTGGCAGGTTGGTATAAGCTGCATCTGGCGAAAGCTTGGATCTGCAGTTTGTGTATACTTTATGCGTGAAAAAGTTCTGAAACAAAATCTTGATAATTTTTTTTAATCCCTGTTTGTTAGGATTATGTTACTTCAAATAAAATCTTGAATTTTAGCTGTTATTATAGAATTTAATGAAGGTCATTTCAGATGTATTGAAGTGAAACAGTCTTATCTTAGAGGGAATATGAATTGCTCAAAGATTTGGTTTTAGCAAATAACTTTCTTATCTCTTTTAGAAGTATTTTCTTCGGTAATGTTCTGTTAATGTCAATAAGTAAGCTCCTTTTAGTTGCTCCTCACAAGCTTTTCAGGGTGGTACACTGATGAATGCTAAGAGAAAACACATGGTTCATATTCTGAATTATCTGAGCTCAGTTCTGTTTAGTGTGACTAAACATGTTATTAAATCTGTTCCACAGGTTTCACTTAACATTCTTAATGGTTAATTCTTGAAATGTGTGATGTAGCTGCTGAGTAGAAAATTTCTGACACATCCTTTTGGTACAGACATATAAATCTACTTCCCAAGGTGATTTTGAACACTTTCCAGGAAAATAAATAAGTTAACTTTAGGATAATATGAGAAGGAATAGGTAGCATCAATATATCTTGCCTATATCTGAAAATTGTTTTCGTTGTTAATCAGATTTGTTGATCAGACTGGCTTTGTTTTTCTGCTTTGCAAAGATGAGCAATTAGACCATCAGGAGAATCGGTGTGAAACAGCTTGGGTCCTGCTCATGATGAAAAAAGTAGTACACTGACAAATGCATTATACTCTAAAAGTTGTTGAAATGTTTTTGTAGTGTTTTATACAAGGATATAGTTTTTGTAGAATACATCATATGGTACTGTTTTTACTAGTTTGCATAAAAAAAGATGTTTGCATGAGTATAAAACCTATGTAAATAATAGTTC
This sequence comes from Numida meleagris, assembly GCF_002078875.1. NCBI lineage: Eukaryota > Metazoa > Chordata > Aves > Galliformes > Numididae > Numida > Numida meleagris. The sequence continues at coordinate 4,112,315 of NC_034419.1, read as the reverse complement.
TAAGTGGCAAAAGGGATCATTAGTAAATAGAGATTCAAATAGAAAGTAGGCCTTTAAGTGGAACTACAGGAGACCTATGAGAAGCTTTATCTGTTTGTATGTATCTTCTACTGCATGTGTTGTTTATTCTTCTTCACAGCTGAGAGTCTTAGTGTTTTGTTTTGCTTTGTTAATACAGACACTGTGCTCATCATCAGAAAATATTAAGAACTTTAAATTAAATGCAAGAAATACCACAAGGGAATCCTTCATAGTATAATCAAATTAGATATATTTATTTATCATATCAGATATATATATGCATGTTCCTGTATCAAGACAAGGTCAACTCTATTTGCATCATTGCCTATCTTATATGAGAGAATACTGAATAAGACAACACAAAGGCCTTATTGGCGTGAAGCTAAGTGAGTTGTATTTTTTCTTTTCCCAAAAGTGAGCTCCAGGATTTTGCTAGATGATTTGTGTTCTTCTTGATTCCTTTCCATATGAATTTCTGGGTGACTATTTTTTCCTTTGTAACAACAACCTACACTTTGGATGATAATGGTAAGTTATCTCAGAATGCTTCATTCCTCAGTTGTAGTTCACAGCCAGAAAAGTTTCCAGGCTTTTTTCCTATGTATTTTATTGTGTTCAATGCATAAGAAATGCACAGACATAACTCACAGCAAACATTTTTGAAAAGGCAGGAATTTTTCTTTCTCCTTCCTGTCTGCCCTCTCAGAACACAATATATCCTTAATTAAAAACATCCTTGAAAGAAGGGAACTGACCAAATCTTCCAGTGATGCTGGGATGTGTCTGTTGCTTTGAGTAATGAGAGAGAGAAAAAGTGAATGATTTTGAGTTACAGCAAGAAGAAGCTTTCTGCTTTTCTTCTTAATGGAGAAGGAAAGAAATTAGGTCCATTTGCCTTGCCATAATGATTATGCAGAAACTGGACTTAGGACGAACAATAGGAACATAAGGGGAGTAAAAGACAGAAAATGTGTTTCTTAGGAAGCACTGAGGAATAGAAATATAATAATGTATTTGTGTTGACTAATGCTTGATGATTCATGAAATTTCAGAGTTAGCTTACAAGTTGCATCTGTAGTTGACTGGAAAGTCACCCATAAGGCATTTTTAAGGATTAAACAAAGAAATAAATAAGGATCAATTACTAAAGAAAAATGACAGCTTTCAATAATCTGAAACAGTTCTCATTGCTGTCAGAAGATTAACATTAAATCAGCATATTCATAATCTTCTACTGACTACATGCCTCTTTTTTTATCATTCTGATATGATGAAAATATTTGATTCTGGCCAGGGCAGATATGGGTAGTAATTTAACATCTGGCTGCCTTTGGGATGGGCTGTTTTGTAATCTCCTCCAACAGGCTCTCCAAGCAGAGAGACAGATTCCAGAGATGTTGGCTTGCTCTTGAATTTGATTCTTCAGGGACGAAAAAAGCACCTTTGTTTGAGCGGCTTGTGAAGTATGTCTCATACACATTGAAACTGATATTTTGTATGAATGTAGAAATATATTGATCTCCTAGCTGAGTTGTCTGTGGGAAATATATATGGCACCGTTCTGCAGGCACACAGTTACCTGGATTATATCTTTCTGCTTGGAGAAATAATATGGACTAGGTGTTGCATTTTAATGTAGCACAATTCCCTGATTAGTCCTGTGTCCTTTGCCTGTAAGTTCAGTTGACAAATACTGAGTTCTGGTAGAACTTCTTTAACAAGTATTAACAAGTATAATGGCTTCGATGTTGCAAGCACTGTCTTCTCCATTCAAAAGCCAAATATAGATGACTGAGGGAAGGGAGCTTTTTGACTCCTTGTTGGTCACCTGCTATGCCTCTTCTTATGTGGATAATCTGCAGTGTTCTCTAAATTTAGGAGAGAAGATTGGCTTACATTGCTTTAATTAGTAGAATTTATACAGCTAAATATGCATTTTTAAAAATTGGTCCAGTCATTTTAGTCTCTGTAACTAGTAGCCTTCATAAGGAAACAAATAAAGAGACAATGAGGAAGAGTGTCTGAAGACTTTATTTAAGTTAAGAAACTATTCCACTCCCAGAACCGTTTGTTGATGTCAGTAGTGAAATGAAATAATAGACTATCATCAGTAGAAACAAAAACATACTGTATTCTACAGAAATGCTATAAGCTTTCATTTGAATCAAATGAAGGAAATCTGCGGAACTGTTATACATCCAGTACTGTAACTTCTGCAAGTGCTTTATCCTGGCGAAGGGCTGGTGGTTGAATATTTATTTTGTTTGTTGCAAATTATTACATGCAGATTGACAGTATATAAATGGCCAGCCCATGTGCGCAGAGAGCTAACTACATTGAACTTTGTTCCTATAAGAAGATATAGAGTTGACAATTAAAAGCTGAGCATATGAAATATCATAGGCTAAAGCTGAATACTTAAAATATAGGGCGTATATTTTTATTCACGTTTCAATGTAAAAAAAAAATCCTCAGACTTGTCTAATGCTTCATCATCCTTCATGTAGAAGGACACTTGAACTCTAACGGGTCAAGCATTTTTTAAATGGCCCACACAAGAGAAATAGAAACTTGACTTCCACATATTCCCTGGAAAGGATCTTCAGAAAAATAACATCTGGAAACAGTTTGTTGAGTGAGGATTGGAACTGACGCCTCCTTCAACTGGATAAAATTCCTGAAGGAATGTTAGGCTGAAGAATGTAAGTTCCTTCTCTGTGTTCACTTTTCCTTTCTGTTTTTCCTTTCTGTTCCAGTCCATCAGTCACTCAGTACAGTTTAAGTGAGAGTTTCTTATCTTGCTACCTCTTTAAAGAGCTGCTAATCCTATGAAGAGAACAGTCTGCTGGCATGCTGACAGTGTGACAATTTATTAAAGATAAACGTATGAAAGCCCTTAGTGTAAGGAGGAAATTGAACTGAAGCCTCTGCATTTTGGATAAATGTTAGGGAAGGCTTAATTGGAACTTACTGACATTGCATTGAGGAAGAGTGCTAACCTCTTAGAATGTATTATTTCCACTCCACTGGATGAGCCAGGAGGATCACTTACTTAATTATATCCTCACTGGACTCAGTAGGCAGTTGATAAACTGCCCAGGAAAAGATATGTTCACTAACAGTTTTTGCCATTTGGAGGACTAATGTAACAAAAAGAGAGGTACATACCAAATTTAGGGCAAGCAAAAGGCTAAAACAGATACTTTCTTGGACCAGACATTTTAGTCCGGTCCTGAGTTTCGCCCAACTTCAGAGCAGATAGTTTAGTCAGTGACAGTGGTGCTAACTGATGTTTGTAACTTTCTAATAGCTAGTATTGGTCTTAAAAAAAATAAAAACAAACAAAAAAACCCCCCTGCAATTAATCTTTTCTAAGTAATAGCAAGATTATAATCCTAGACTTCAAGAAAGCAAACTTCGGCCTCTTCAAGGATCTGCTTGGAAGAGTCCCATGGGATAAGGACTTGGAAGGAAGATGGTCCCAAGGAAGCTGGTTAGTATTTGAGAATCAATTCCTCCAAGCTCAAAAGTGATCCAAATAAGCAGGAAAATGGACAAAAAAACCACACACACACACAAAAAAGCCTCCACAAACATGCCAGGAGGCATGCATGGATGAACATTTATTCCTGGCAAACCTCAAACATAAAAAGGAAGCAGGTACAGATAAGCTGAGATCAATATAGAGACATTGTCAAAATGTGCAGAGATGCAATTAGGAAGAGGGAAGCCTACCCAAAGTTGAGCATGATAAGATATGTCAATGGCAACAAAAGGACTTCCACAAGTACATAACTAGCAAAACAATGTTGAGAGAAAATGCAGACTTGCTACTGGATGGGGCTGAGAAGCTAGTGACATGAAACATAGGAGATGCTGAGGTACTGAACACCTTCTATGCCTCAGTATTTATTAACAAGATTGGCCTTCAGAAATCTCAGGCACTGGAGAATGGGAGGAAGTCTGGAGCAAGAAAGACTTACTGCTCCTGGAGGAGAATCAGCAAATATCCTTCCTGTCTTCAAAAAGTGCAGGATGACCTGTGAAACTACAGGCAGATAAGCCTCACTTCAATCTCTGGCAAGATGATGAAACAACTAATCCTGGAAACAGTTTGCAGGCATAGGAAGGACAAGAAGGTCACTGGAAGTAATCTGCATGGATTCATATAGGAAAAAACAAGCTTGGCCAATCTGATAGACTTCTACAATGAAATGACTATCTTGATAGATAAAAGGAGAGCACTAGATATTGTCTACCTTCAGATAAGCTTTTGATATTATCTGCCCTAAGATTCTCACAAGCTGATGAAGTATGAGTTAGATGAGCAGTCAGTGAAGTGAACTGAAAACTGAATGGCTGGGCCCAGAGACTGGTACTTGGTAGAACAAAGTATAGTGGGAGGCCAGTAGCTAGTGGAGCACTCTATGTGCCCGTACTGGGTTCAGTCTGGTTCAGCATCTTCGTTAATTATCTGGATGATGGAGCAGATCACCACTGGCAAGTTTGCTGATGATACAAAATTGGGAAGAGCAACTGATATGTCAGAAAGACCTTAGCAAGCTGGAGAAATGGGCTGACAGGAGCCTTACACAATTTGACAAGGGGTAGCGCCAAATCCTGCACCTCAGAAGACCTCATTCCATGCATCAGTGTATGTTGAGGTCTGACTAGCTAAAAAGCAGCTTTGTAGAAAGGGGCCTGGAGAAGAATCTCTAACTTTATTGCTTTTGCAATTCTTGAACATTCCATTTAAATTCATCGAAAATATTTGTTAATCCACTCAAACCAATCAAACAAGTTATCTCCTGTAGATTATGTTGCAATTTATGATAAAGGCTAAGTCTTGTTAAAATTTGTTAGAATACTTCTAACATTACAGAAAGTCACTAACCGAGGCAACTGAGACAGTAGCGATTATACTGCTAGAGTCAGTTACTCTCAGTAACCAGAAGGATGGAAAGGTCCGATTTTACATCAAATCAACGCACGTGTGATAGCAATTTCCATTTAAACTGCACAGATCTCTACTTCATTAAAACACAGCTGAATCAGCGCCGAGTGAAGAGCAGCAATGATAAACGTGATCCTATAGCATCTGCTGAATACTTGTTTGGTAGTCTTAAGATTTAATAGAAACAAACTAATTAATATTTTAACACTATTACGTTTGTGAAAGGACCTTTCAAAACGCCTTGTCTGCCAAATATTTCACTGAAATAATCACTGCTAAATAACAATTATTAACCTATGCTGTGCTTAAACAGATCCCTAGAGATTCTCTAGATTTATCCTGTGGCTGCTTAGTTCAGTTCAGTTACCAGCAGAGATTCAAAGGTGCTTTCTTTGAAGTGATTACTATACACTCAAATTAATCCAAAATCCAATCTTTTCAAACATGAAAACAAGAAAAGTCTGGAGTACGGATGTTCAAATAATCGCAGGATGGTTCAGGTTGGAAGGGACCTCTGGAGGTCATTTTGCCCAGTACATCTGGCTTGATCTTGGTCACCTAAAAAAGATTGTCCAGGACCATGTCCAGATGGAAATTACACAGCCTCTTTGGGAATCCCTGTTTCTTTCTGAATCTGTGAAAGCAAGGAATCCTTTCTTTGTCCTCATAGGTGTTGATATCCTTACTGATTGCATTAACAGGAAGTGCTTGTAGTCTGTGCAACACTGTTGATTTTGGTCAGGAGATATATTGACATAAATTCAGCATGTTTGGCTTTGTTCCAAGTTGTCTTATTTTCAGGATGAATTCTTCAGGTTGAGAAATGGAACTAAAGTCTTATGCTGAATGAAAATAATGTGTTCGCCTTTATGTATGGAGGAAGGAAGTGAGCAGTCATTGTCTAGAAAACAGCTTTAGAAGAAAAGGCAGGAGCAAAATTATTTTCCAGTAAAACAGTTTTAGAAAAATAATAAATACAAATTTGTGGCTTTTACTGTAAGGGCACAGGACATTATAAATGAACACTCTAAATGAGAGCTGAAATCTAATTTGACCAAGAATACCTTATAAGAGAAGCCAGTAGTTAAGCTTAGTTCGCTGAGCATCTGTTCTTGACTTTGCATTATGTAGATAATGAAGGAGAAAGGCTCAGCCTCAAAGAAATAGAATATAAGCAAGTTGGAAGTATGCGGAAAAAAATGCCAGCACTGTGGATTACGAAGCATCACTGCATATTAATCTTGTTCAGACTTCAAACTTCAAGTGCGGTAGCAGTGTGGGATAGCACAAACCAAGAGCTCCTCTCTGAAAACTTCAGCCATCTCAGAAACTATGTGAAAGAGTCAAACAGAGAGTTCATTGTTAAGGCAAAGAAACAGTAAGTAAATATCTTGAAAAAGAGCTAGGTTTCCAGGAGCACAATAAACAGGAATTATGCTGCAGAACCAGTGGCAGAGGGGCTGTCACTGTAACTAGGATGTAATACATCATGTTTTTAAACCTCTAAAGTGTATTAAAAATTATTTTGCTTTATGCAAAGATGCAGTATGCACCCAGGTGTTATTAAAATGCAGTAAGCTAACTTTGTATTTAGTTTCACAGCTGAGGGCATTCAGTGACATGCCTAGTTTACAGCATCAGAACCTTTGTTGTCCTCGATGAGTATTATCAGGTGCTAGGCTACATTTTCAGAGTCACCTTTCTGTAGTTAAAATCTTGTGAGTTACAATCTGGCAATGGAGTTCTTGATTTCCCTTAACAACTTAAAAAGTCTTTCAAATATCTGTCTATATTCAGGCATCTGAATATCTTTGTGTGCAGTTTCCATGGCCTGATTGGAACTCAGATCCGTGCTTTTTTTTCTGCCATTATTGTCAGTAAGTCAGAGACCACTGACAGTGTGGACAACCATATTCATAGCAACTTGATGGGACTAAATTTTCAAAGAAAGTATATCTGCAAGTAAGAAATGTACAAAACAGCACTCACGCAGCCTTCTGTACCACATGCATATAGCTGCTTGTGATGCATATAGCTGCTTGTGCCTTTGTGTGCACTAACCTACCTGGCTGTCAGCCAAAAGCTGGTTTTATGCTGTTTATGAAAACATATTCATTGAAACCACTATAACTTCCTTCCTGGGTTTAATTTCCTCTTCTTCACCAGCCTCACCTTGGCATCAGTTTTTGGGAGATGAGCAGGTGGTAATTACTGGTGGTCCTCCCTTTCTGTGTTTAGTTTTCCCTTCCCTGCCAGCATCGCAGTCTCCTCCAGCCTTGGACACTTTCTGAGAGGCTGCAGAGTGAGGTAGTCATTTTCTCTGCTTAATTTTCTCTTTCTCCTCAGCCTCACAGTTTCATCCAGCCTTGGGTGTTTGGCTGGAGGTTGCCATTTGAGGCGGGACATTTCTCGTTTTCTCTTCCTTGCATGATGCGCAACAACATGCATCCTTTAGGTTAGAAGCACAGTCCCCAAAGGTCAGTGGTCCTGGCCTGAGGCTTCACTGCATCTGTTGTGCTCCAAGTTCACTTGGCGAGGAGGGCTGGCCAAGGTGATTGTGACTGAAGAAGGCTATTGAGATGGCAGCCCAGGCACCACCCCAGTGGCCTCCTGACATCATCTCCCTCTGGGCGTGGCCATTTGGGCAGTTCTCAGGGCGCCCCACTGCATGCTCCTCCAGCCCAAATGCAAACATCTCTAGGAGGAGGTGACAGCGTTGCAAGAGTTCCTTAAGAGCAGGTAGATGCTACGCACTGCTCTGTTCTCAACGAGCAACAGTTCTTGAGTGTGACCTCGCAATGGCATCAGTCAGCTCTCTCCACGCTCATGGGGGAATCTCACCGGCACCCGTGGGCTTCTCTCTGTCCTCTGTCCCAGTTATTGCCTGATGCGATGGATTGAGTTTACGTGGCACGGTTTTGCTGCAGGAGTGTCCTCTGTGAGAAGAGAGCAGAGGCTGCCTCTTCTCACAGAAAATCACCCAAAAGCAGTTAGCTTAGGTACGTACAGTGTCAAGAGGAAAATAAAGCACTTTCCAAGATACCTTGATA